>NC_134138.1:182398797-182725047 GCF_033958435.1 Carettochelys insculpta
AAACTAGATGTCCAATGGGAATTGAGTCCCACTCTAAATTGAATTCAGATAAAATGCTCTTTATAAACTGCTGCTTCTTTTATTTCAAACTCTGACTTGTATTATAGAAAATAAAAGCTATGTTATGATTCTGTGAGCTGCTTGGAGCCTCCTGTGTGGTAATGAGGGTAATCAGCATCTTTCTGGATTAGGCCCTTAACCATAGCTGACAGTGGATTTTGAGGTAGGGCATAAAGGTAGCCATGCAGAGTTGGAAAGCAGCTTTCCTGTATGGCACGTTTTCGCTCTCATCTCTGGGTACTTTCTAAGGATGAGTGTCTTGTGTGCTTCTCAGAGCAGAATTTGTTTCAGTTCCGTGAGACCTATTAGAGGGGTCTCAGCACAGGGCTGGCCAGACCATACAGGTGAACTCGGCAATTGCCTAGGGATCCAGGCCTTAAAAGGCAGCAAATTAGGTGGAAGTGAACTTTTTCTCTATTTAAAATATATATTAATAAGCCCTCTCTTATAAACAAAAGCATCAAATATTTTACCTTTAAAACAGTGTATCACTGCCATGTTAGAAGTTGAATTATTTATTTCACATTGTGGATCATGGCTATGTATGTAAGGACAGTTAAAAGGTGTCATGGGCTTGCTTTAAAAGTACACTGCCTAGGCTGGTGTCCAGGAGTGGAGCCTGCCATTTTAGCCATTCTCAGTAGCCCAGTGTTGGCCAGTCATGCAGTTGAGTCAATGTTGCTCACCACTAAGGCTGTGTTTACACTTCTAGGAAGATTGACCCAGTCAGGGTTGATCTTCCACAGTTAGATTTTGCACACCTGTTAGAGATGAGCAAAATCAAACTGTCTGGGGTTAGCAGTCAACCCTTGTACTCTTTGCTGAAACTCTCCCATTGACCTCCTTCTGTGTGGATAACAAGGTAAATTGATTGAAGATAGGTTGATTCTAGATACTCAGTTGCCATAGCTAGAATTTTGCATGTGCAGTTCACTTACCTGCTTATTGTAGACTAAGCCTCAGTGAAGGCCAGTCATCAATCCATAAATCAACCCACAAAAGCTGCTTTGCCATGTTATGAACCATAATATTGAAGACTCTGTGTCCATGAATTGTTTGTATTATGTTGGAGCTGAGAAATTTGGTAAGAGGTTTTAACAAGATTGTATAAAAAAAAAAAAAAATAAAAAAGTATTAAGATGATGTATTTATTGTAGACTGTAATTGTAAAGCCCTGTTTTGTGAACACCTGACTAATAGTGTTAACAAATACCACTGACATACGCATTCCTTTCCATTCTAATTGCAGTAATGTTTTATAAAAATAGAAATTCTGGCCTTCTATTTAATTTTTAAATAGTTTTAAGTGAATGTAGAGATCTTAAATGAAAATTTACCACAAGGAAAGGTTTCAGTAGGTGCTTTATTTTCCTGTGGCATTACAAATTCACAGTTTTTCTCTTTTCAGGCATTACTTACTCCAGATTTAATTATCCTAACTATTTAGATTAATTTGTTTTATTTTAATGTAAATACTATAGGTTGAACCTCTCTAGTCTGGCACCCTTGGGACCTGAACATTGCCCAATGAGAGAATTTGCTGAACCCTGGGAGGTCAAAATTGTCTAGCAGCATTACCAACATTCTTCTTCGAGTGTCCCCGTGGGTGCTCCACAATAGGTGTCGGGCTTGCCCGGCGCCGCAGATCGGATCTTCCAAGCAGTTTCTGCCGGACTGCGCATGCGCCGGCACGCGCCGCTCCCTTGCGCGCTCCTGGCCATGTGCGCGATCCGGTCCCCGCCAGTTCCTCTTAACCGCCGTCGGCTGCAGACGGAATCCGACTAGGCTAAGGCCAAGTTAGCGTATTCAATAGGCTTTAACTGTTTTTTCTTTAAAGTTTTCAAGTTCTTAGGCTACTGCAAGTTAGCCGGTTGTTATTTTTCAAAAAAAAACAAACAAACAAACAAACAGCAAGCGGGACAGCTTTCAGTCCAGTCCCAGTAACAAGCGCCGGAGGCCAGGAGCATAGGGCCATCAGCCCTCCTGCTGCGGCAGGCCATCAGAAGGGAAAAACAGCACAGAGAAGGTGCTAAGTACCTGTTTAACAACTGAAAGACTCACCAACAACGTCCTCTTCAGGATTTAAGAAATGTGAGTCCTGCCGAGAGGCAATGCCAGCGTCTGATGGGCACAGTCTATGCATAAGGTGCCTTGGGGAGTCCCATGTTGCACAGAAATGCTCCTTCTGTGCAAAACTAACAGCCAGAGCAAGGAAGGACAGGGAGATGCGGCTTAAAATGCTGCTCTTCGACAAGGCCCTCCAGCCAGACGTGCTGGAGCGGCCGCAGCAGGAGGGACCCTCCGGGGCCCATAAAAGGAAAGCTGCCTCCCTCACCCCATCAGCGCAAAAACGGAGGAAAGCCTCCCCAGCCTGATCCCTGCCGGCAGCAACAGCGAGCGGGACGGGAGGAGCGAGCAGCCCCCAGCCGCAGCAACGGCTGATCGGTGGCGGCACGGAGAGCCACGTGGCAGCGGCTCAGCCTCCGATAATCAAGCAGCCGCCCCGCACCGCAGGCAGGGTGGCGGCTAAACAAGCACCGGTACCGGCGGCACCGCAGGCAGCGGCACCAGCCCCCGGGGAACCGGTGGTGCAGAGCGCGCAGGCACGCAGCCTGCAGGCACCGGAGGACACCGCACGTGCGCTGAGCACGGCGCGGACGGGGCAGAGATCCCCTACACGTCAAGGGGCGGAGTTACCTCCTCAAGGGAGGGGGAAGGCTGCACACAAGACGAGGCATCGCAGCCCCTCTCCAGACAGGGCTGTGGAGTTGCTTTCTCACAGCTCTCCGCTTATGTTGCAGACTCCAAGTAGAAGGAAGGGGTCCCCCCTAGCCTACCCGGAGCCCCCTTCTCCATTTTTGCAACCAGCCTCACCCTGGCTGGGACCACCTTCACCCTTCCTGGGGTTTGAACCGCTGGAATACTATTCAAAATCGCTCTCTCCAGTGTCCCAGATCTCTCGACGATCTCGCTCCCCCAGACGCAGAGGGTATGCACCAAGGGAGTGGTCTAGGTCACCTTCCCAAGAACAGTGCCTATACTGCTACGGTCGCCCCTGTCACGCGGGGCATAGACACCATCGGCAATCTACTAGGGAAAGATCCCCACAGACGATCGCGTATCCCCGAGAGCAATTGCGACCGGGGACAGAGACTCAAGCATCTCAGGGGGGACTGGTTATGGAACCCCGAGATTTTCCCTCGCAAACCTCTAGTGAGAAGGTGTACCATCACCAACAGGAACCGGAAGGGTCCAGAGGGACGTACCCCAGTGGTTCCTCGCTCTCCTCCCCGGACGAGGCTACGGCCCCGGGGGATGTCCATCCCCCGGACGATCTCAAACAGTTTCAAGAGCTTTTTAAGAGGGTGGCCTTCACGCAAGGCATCCAGACAGCAGAGGTGCAAGAGAAACACCGTAAGCTCCTCAAAAATCTGAGACCTGCGGCCTCCTCCAAAGTAGCAATACCGCTTGATGAAGCAATCTTGGAGTCCGCCACTATGATATGGCAGACCCCTGTGACTATTCTGCCTGTCCACAAGAGAGCGGATAAGAAATACTTCGTGCCGGCGAAGGGCATGGAGTTCCTGTTCAGCCACCCACAGCCAAATTCCTTGGTGGTGGAGTTGTCGCAACAAAGATCAAAGACATCTCAATTCAGGACAGGTGGAACAGACAAAGATGCCAAGAAGCTAGAGCTGTTCGGCAGAAAGGTCTACTCCTCCTCCACTCTAATGTTGCGAATGGCAAATTACGCAGCGCACTTAGCGAACCATAATTTCGACAAGTATTCTAGGTTAACCTCCCTCATGGACTCGCTTCCAGAGGACAAAAAGCCGGTGCTCAAGGCCATCGTGCAAGAAGGCTACGCGGCCTCGAGGACGGGAGTTCAGATCGCCCTGGACATTGCGGACACAGCAGCACGTTCCACAGCTACGGCAGTGGTGATGCGAATGGAGTCCTGGCTCCAGACTTCGGGTATACCGAGGGATCTGCAGGCGAAGATAGTTGACCTTCCCTTCGACTCGCAGAAGCTGTTTGCTGAATCAACTGACTCGGTCCTTCATTCCAGTAAAGATTCAAGAGCCACACTTAGGACCCTGGGGATTTACACCCCTCCATACAAAAAGAAAAAGTACTACCCTCAACAAAGACGGTACCAGTACCAGCAACAGCGTCCCCAGTACCACAGAGGTTACGAGCAAGGGCGACATCACCAGCAGTACAGAACTCCCAGGCGACATTCCCAACAGAGCCGTGCGTCCTCGGGGCAGGGCCAAAGGCCACAAGTTTGACACACACAGATCCAGGGCTGCGCCATCACTACCATCGCACAAGGTCATCCGAAGCGGCTATTCCACCATGGCCTCCGACCATTCTACGACCAGTGGCAAAGGATCACCACAGACAAATGGGTGCTGGAGATCATAGCCACGGGGTACGCCATCGCTCCCACCGCCACGATCTCCACCCAGGCCCCACCTCCAGGAGGCCTCCCAAGTAGTGAGGCTCAAGCAGGAGGTAGACCATCTCATGCTCATAGGGGCAGTGGAAAAAGTGCCGGAGCAACTGCAAGGAAAAGGGTTCTACTCGAGGTACTTCCTCACGGAGAAAAAGACAGGAGGCTGGAGGCCCATCCTAGATCTTCGCGGCCTCAACCGGTACCTGCGCAAGCAACGCTTTCGGATGATCACAATCGCCTCCATCCTTACAACACTGGACGATGGAGACTGGTTCGCAGCCCTCGATTTACAAGACGCGTACTTCCACATAACTATCCATCCGGCTCACCGGCGATTCCTCCGGTTCATGGTAGGCAACGAACACTTCCAATACAAGATCCTACCGTTTGGCCTCTCCTCGGCCCCCAGAGTCTTCACCAAGACCTTGGCAGTGGTGTCATCCTACCTGCACAGACAGGGGCTATTTATATTCCCGTATCTGGACGACTGCCTGCTCAAAGGGGCCTCGAAGGGGGAGGTACTACGCATGATACGCGTCACAGCAAACACGTTCTCTTCACTCGGCCTAGTTATCAATCTGGCAAAATCAAAAATAGACCCCACACAGGACATAGAGTTCATAGGGGCTCGCATAAACTCTTTTACAGCGAGAGTATATCTACCAGAGGCTCGCTTTTGGGCCATCGGCTCCCTCATACAGGTCATCACCTTCAGCCCTATGGTGCCGGTCTTGACGTGCTTACAGCTGCTGGGCCACATGGCAGTGGCGACGTTCGTAGTACAGAACGCCAGGTTACACATGCGCAGCATGCAGCACTGGCTGGCGAGCGTATACAAACCGGCAGTACACACAGTTCACAGGGTGGTGTCGCCCACACCGGAGGTGCGCAAATCCCTCCAATGGTGGGTAAACCCCAAGAACTTGCTAACAGGGGTACCCTTCCACCAGCCACAAATATCAGTTTTTCTCACTACAGATGCCTCCCTCATAGGGTGGGGAGCACACATGGGCGAAGAGGTGACTCAAGGACTGTGGTCATCCACGGAACAGTCACTGCACATAAATATCCTGGAGCTCGGAGCAGTGTTCAACGCCTGCAGACACTTTCGAGACCATATACAAGGCAAAGTAGTCGGGATCAGTACAGACAATACCTCCACCATGTTTTATATAAACAGGCAAGGAGGAGCTCGATCCTGTGCCTTATGGGCGGAAGCAGTCCGCTTATGGAACTGGTGCATTGCCAATAATATAATCTTGAAAGCCTCATACTTGCCAGGTGCACACAATGTGAAGGCAGACCAGCTAAGCAGGCATTTTGCACTCACTCACGAGTGGCAGATCCGTCCCGATCTGCTACGGCCGATTTTCCGCGCATGGAGTTTTCCCCAGATAGACCTGTTTGCCACTCAGCACAACAAGAAGTGCCCACGATTCTGCTCCAGGGCAGGACTGGGATGGGGGTCCCTGGGGGACACGTTCGCCATCCCGTGGAGGGGCCCCCTGCTTTATGCTTTTCCTCCCACAGTGCTGATCCACAAAGTCTTGCAGAAAGCCAGGAGAGAAGGGGCCCGGATGATCCTGATAGTCCCAACGTGGGATCGACAACAATGGTTCCCCCTACTCCTGCGCATGTCGGACCGTCCACCGATGCCTCTTCCGGTGGCGCCGGATCTGCTCACGCAAGCCCTGGTGTCCATAGTGCACCCGCACCCCCAAAGCCTGCGACTGCAAGCGTGGTTAATCCATGGCTCAGCTCCCTAGAGAGCACATGCACAGAGGAAGTGCAGCAAGTCCTAGAAAGTAGCAGGAGGACTTCCACCAGGAAGACCTACAAGCAGAAATGGACTCGCTTCACGGCTTGGTGTTCTACCAAACAGCTGGCCCCCCTTTCGGTGCCTATACCTACGATACTAGAGTATTTACTGGACCTCAAGAGAGGAGGACTCGCTATCCTCGTTGAAGGTCCACCTTGCCGCCACCTCAGCGTTCAGACACGAGGAGGAAGGGCACATGGTGTTCGCCCATCCTATGGTTACCAGGTTCCTCAAAGGGTTAGTAAACCTATACCCCCCTTGGAAACCGATTCCACCTTCGTGGAACTTGGACCTGGTGCTTACCGCGCTAATGGGACCACCTTTCGAGCCCTTGGCCACGGTCCTTCTCCGCCTCCTTACAATAAAGATGACCTTTCTTCTTGCAATCACGTCAGCTCGTAGGGTGAGCGAGCTTGCGGCAGTCATGGCAACGCCACCCTGCACTGTTTTTTCGAAGGAGGCGGTAACCATACGGCTGCATCCTGCCTTTGTTCCCAAAGTTTCTTCTGAGTTTCACATTAACGAGCCTATTGTTCTACCCTCGTTTTATCCAAAGCCTCATAACTCCAACGAAGAGGTGCACCTACACCTCCTGGACGTGAGGAGGGCGCTAGCCTTCTACGTAGACAGGACCAAGTCCTTCCGAAAAACGGATAGACTCCTAGTCTCCCTCGCTCCCAAATCAAAAGGAGAAGGTCTCTCCTCGCAGAGAATCTCAAAGCACATTGTATCCTGCATAAAAATGTGCTACGAACTCAAAAAGATTCCTTTACTGGCCACGCCCAGGGCTCATTCTACTAGGGCGGTGGCGGCATCAACAGCCTTTTTCAAGGGCGTTGCGTTAAAAGACATTTGCAGAGCGGCGACCTGGTCATCCTACGACACCTTCGCCAAACATTACTCCCTTCCCAGGGTATTCCAAGAGGATACCCGTCTCTCTACAGCGGTCCTCTCGGGGACAAGCTGCACATAATCCGATTACCCACCTCCTATCTTGGGTTGATGCTGGGTAGTCACCTATTGTGGAGCACCCACGGGGACACTCGAAGAAGAAAGACAGGTTACTCACCGTAGTAACGGTGGTTCTTCGAGATGTGTCCCCGTGGGTGCTCCACTACCCGCCCATCCTCCCCGCTTCGGATCTCTGTTAGTGTTTTGCAGGGGCATCCGAGGCGGTTGGTCGAGGAACTGGCGGGTACCGGATTGCGCACATGGCCAGGAGCGCGCAAGGGAGCGGCGCGTGCCGACGCATGCGCGGTCCGGCAGAAACTGCTTGGATGATCCGATTTGCGGCGCCGGGCAAGTCCGACACCTATTGTGGAGCACCCATGGGGACACATCTCGAAGAACCACTGTTACTATGGTGAGTAACCTGTCTTTTCCACTGCATACTGGGCTCTTTAAAGGCATTCAGGGGTAAATTACAGCTAACTAAGAGCACAGAACATTGAGGGCCAGGACTGGTGGCTATAAAAAAACTTTATCAGACCACAGGAAACTTTGCCACACCCATGAGAAATGGATATCTGGCTAGCTAAAATGCTGGACTGTGGATGTTTTTGGACAAGAGTGCTGAATTAGAGAGGTTCAACCTTTCTTCTACTTTACTATGCACATTCTCTATCTTGATAATTTAGCTGAGACAGTTGCAGCTTGAAATGCAGCTGTTCACACCACTGACTAGAAACACTGTGCACAACTCAAAACAGTTAGACATTTAAAGTGTCAGATGCTGAGCAGTTTACCCTGTGCTGTATAACTGTGTTACGATTAATGAAAAGTAGGAAAAAATCAGTAAAATATTTTTATATTTTTCATTTTGAATATCTTGTAACATTTCAATCCAGACTTCTCATTTTTCTTTATGCTGAATATGTGGGGGGAAGGAGAACCAAAATAATAGTTCGTCTAGAGTGCAAAAACCCTTGGGCTGGCCTTGTCTCAGGGTGGAGGCACTATAGGAAGACCAGTGGCAGCACAGCCACTGAACAAGCCATTCTGTCATTTACAGTTAGAGCTGCAGTAGATTAGAGAAGCACCTGCCCTGTTAGGTGTTCTGATATATGTGGGATTGGGCCCACCATTTTCAGCAGTTTCTCAGGCTAGGAAGAACCCCTGGTTCCTTCTGTAATTTGTGTTACTTCCTTTCTCCTCCTTCCCCCAAGGACAAAATTAGAGAGACTCTGAGTTTACACCTTAGTTTTACTTCTTCTGTGAATCTTTGTGGATGAGGGGTAATTGGCCTTAATTCTGTCTCAGACCCCAAAAAGATGACAGGACCATTAGTAGTTTGACTACACTAGCCAGAATTAGAATCAGGGACAACTGCAATAGTATTTAAGCACAGCAGCACCTTGTGAGAATTCTGGTATAGGGACCCTAACATTAGGAAGTAGAGAGAATTTTCCTCTCTATTGGTCCTCCTGATTGTGTGATGGGGAAGAGAAGTGTTTTCATTTAGTTCCTCTCTCGGCTTCTACTCCCTGCCCTCTTCCCCCTACATATTTTTGTTTGCATTTGTCTGCTTTGTGTGTGTCATTACAACAGGAATGTTGTAAGCAAGACATGAGAAATAGTTCTTTCACTCTACTCTGTGCTGATTAAGCCTCACCTGGAATATTGTGCCCAGTTCCATGTACCACATTTCGGCAAAAAAAAAAAGTGTCCAGAGAAGAGTAACAATAATGATTTAAAGGTCTAGAAAACATGACCTATCAGGGAAGACTGAAGGAACTGAGTTTGTTTAGTTTGGAAAAGAGACGACTGCAAGAGGACATAACAGCTTTCAAGTACCCCAAAGGATGTTACAAGGAAGAGGGAGAAAGATTTATTTTCTCTATCCTCTGATGATAGGACAAGAAGCATATACAAACATAAGCATATATAAAAAGAAGCAATGGGCTCAAATTACAGCATGGGAGGATTAGGTAGGACATGAGGAAAAACTTCCTAACTGCTAGGCTGGTTAAGAACTGGAATAAATTGCCTAAGGAGGTTGAGGTTTACTCTATCACTGGAGATATTTAAGAGCAGGTTAGACAGCTGTCAGGAATTATCTAAATGGTGGTCGGTCCTGCTGTGAATTCAGGGGACTGGACTCTTTGGACCTGTTTTTATTTGCTCCGCACCATCTTTTGCGGCATGTTTCTTCTTGCCACTCTGAAAGATTCCAAGATCTGTAATGGCGAGCCAAGGGATACTGTTTTTTCGGTGTTTAAGTACTTGTCACCAAGTGCTGATTTAGGACAAGCAGTTTCTATAGTCTGTTGCATTTCAACATTCTTGTCCTTGCAAAATATTTAATAGAAAACAGTATCATTTTGTTCGTGCAAGAAATTGAACACATCTCAGGGTAATTTCAAATGATTTTTTGTGTGTTTTTTAAAATCTGGGCGTGAATTGTTTATATGTGCTAAGTTACTTCTTACCTTTAGCTAATGCAATTGGAAAGTTTTATTTCAAATATGATGGAAGCAAATGGAAATGGGTGTATATCTGCCAAAAAAGAAGAAATCCTCCCAAAATAATTGTGCATGGAACCAGAATCTTCTTTTGTACATCTGAATATGACTTCAGTTAAGTGATGATTGTCAGTGATTAAGGTCCAGTAAAGTTGTGAGGGATGTGTTTTGCCAAACTTGCTCTTTTTGGCTGTCTGTGTTACAGCAATCTTTCGAAATATGATTTGTGTAGTGTAGACACGGCCAAAAAGAGATTGATCTCTGTTTTCCATAGGGAGCATCCACACAGCCCCTGCTCTTTTGAAAGAACGAGCCAGGGATCGAAAAACCCAGCATCATGAGCACTGCCCTTTCAAAGAAGGGGAACCTGTGGAGCATCTACACATGCTTTCTTAGGAAGAAGCTTTTGACAGGAGGTGCTCTTCTGGATCCAGGAGCAGAAGAGGACTTCCGGAAAAAGAGCTGTGTTCTTTTGATTTTTGGATCGAAAGAGCCCATTTTGTGTGTGGATGCTTTGTGTGTTCATCTGAAAAAGGGCCTGATTTTCCAAAAGAACTTGCTAGTGTAGAGGTGGCCTTTGATCGTCACCAATTGACCTTCCATGGTTAAACACCTGTGGATTTCTTTTTGTGGGAGGGAGGAGTGTATGGCACAGATCGTTGCATCATTTGGAGCTTGAGCCTGCAATGTGCTGTGTACTCTCACTTAGTTACTTTACTGGAAGTGCTCAGCACCTTGGAGGACTGACCCTCTTCAAGCTTAAAACATACACCTGTTAGAGATGAGCAACAAAGCAAAAATGTGTTTTGTGGCCTCTTTTGCTTCTTTTTGATGTATAAAGAATGCCTGGAATCATTGTAAGGATTTTTTCTCTTTATTTTTTTTACTGTTATCATATCAGGAATGTTAGCTCTGGTTTTGAAGGAGGACTTACGGAGTATGTATATTATCAGCTGCCTTACTTTAAATGAAATGGGGGAGTTGAATCCTCTAACAAAGTTTTCTTTTCTTCACAACATTAAATAGTCCTTGAAGTTAAATAGGTGTTAGCAAAAGGGAAAAAAATCCCCCAAAGCTAAAAGGCTCTGACTGGCAAGCTCTTCCCTTCTCAGGGTATGTGTCCACTGCAAATTAAGTTGTGGTATGTGTACTGTAGTTGCAGGGGTAATGGTAACAGTGAAAATATGGAGGCATTAACTCTGGCATAGGTTAGCAACCAGAGTACATAACCAGGGTCCTTGACTGGCTTGTAGTGGGGCACCTAGCCTGAGCTAAAGTTCTTGTCTAACCTGTGCTCACTACTAGAGGTTGAACATCTCTAATCCAGAACTTTATCATCTGGCAACATCCATAATCGGCATGATTTTAGTTAGCCAGGGAAGCACATATCGTGGGCGTGGCCAGATTTCCCGCAGTCCCATAAAGTTTGTTTCTGGCCACCAGTCCCGTCATAAGAGGCTGCCAACAGAAGGCGGGGTGTTTGCTGGCAGAACCATATTTACCCTGCTTTTTTTTCTGCTGGCAGCAGTGTCTGCCAGTGAGCATCCTCGTGGGCCTGTCGAATAGGAGCTGTGCCTGACTGTTTGTATGCATGGCCCTCGCAGCTAGTGTCCACCCCCCACCATAGGATGAAGGACACCACATGCCGCCACAACTTGGAGAATGTTTTGTTCCCCCACATCCACGCGGTTGAGCAGGCACCGAAAATGTGCCTTGAGGTGGCCGAAGGTGCACTCAGCCTATATCCTGGCCTGGTTGAGGCAGGGATTGAAGAGTTCTCAGCTGGGGTCCAGCTGGCTAGCGTATGGATTCATGAACCATGACATGAGGGTGTAGTGTGCGTACCCCACGATGCAGAGTGGCTTCTGCACGTATCTGACCACCAGCTCATGGCGGGGGACGAATGTGGCCACCTTCAGCCTCTGGCACAGGCTAGAGCTGTGTAACATATGGGCATCGTGTGCCCAGCCCAACCACTGGATGTAAATGACCATGAACTGTCCATGGTGGTTAACCAGGGCCTGCAGCACCATCAAAAAGCAGCCCTTGCAACTGATAAACTTGGATGCCCTATCGTCTAGGGCACAGATAGGGATGTGGATCCCATCGATAGCCCTGACACAGTTTGGGAACCCCAGGGCAGTGAATCCAGCCAAGATTGTGTCCACATCTCCTATATGGATGACCATCCACAGCAGGATGGTGTTGATGGCTCTCATGACCTGCAGAGGGAGGGGACTGATCACACACATCAGGGACTGAAGGAGGGAGTCCCTGGGCTCTGGGGGGGGTGGTCCCTGTTTTCCTCCCAACCCCACGTCCTGAGCTCTCCAGGTGTACCCCATGTGAGGCTGCCCCCTGGCAGCAGAGCTGTTCAAGGGTGGGATGGCACAGTCTCCCAGGGTTGGGGCTTCCTCCCTACCCCTTGCATCTTTGGGTACCCCTGAGGCAAGACACCCTCCTCACCCATGCATGGACTAGAGCCCCACACCAAACTGGCTGCCCACTGAGCAGCAGTTGTTGGAGGTGCCAAGCTTACAGAGGGTGACTGTGACATGTTTCCCATGCAGATGGTGGGATGCAGCCATGTGTCCTGTCTCAGGAGGGTGGGGACAAGCCAGGCACAGAGCTCCAGGAAGGTGGTCTTCCGCATTGGAAGTTTTGGAGCCACTGCTGGTAGTTCCACTGCTGCATTACCAGCCAGTCCCACCAATTGGAATTGGGATGGTATGTCCATATCATTCTGTGCACCTATGGAGGAGTGGTGGGGGCAGGTGTGATCATCCTGCATCCATGGTGAGGTCCTCAAAGGTGGTCTCAGTCTCACCCTTCATGGGGAAGAGGAGGATGACCCTTAGAAAGTTCAGCAGCTGCTGAAACAATTTATGTGGGGCCATCGCAAGCCCAGGGGCTTCTCTGGCACTGTTGCTCCCTGAAATGAGCCGTGTCTCCCAGAATGACATGATGCCCTGCTCTAGCTATGCTGTGCCTCGAGGAGGTTGGCATGCCCGCAGCATAGGTAGGGGATGGGTGTCTGGGACAAGTGTCTTCCTTCTAAGGAAGTATCTTGCCGAGACTCCCAGAAAGAAATGGTGACTTGTAACCCTGTCTGCTGTGGTTCCAAACGGCTGTTTTGCTGGTAGAGTGGCCGGGCAGTCTGGGCGCTCTCAGTCGTCAGAGTGGATTGCTCTTTAAATCTGCTTTGCTGTCTGGACACGATATGTCAACAGAAGTTTTGTCATATCTTCCGACAAAGACTTGTGCCAACAGATTGCTCTAATCTAGACAGAGTGAGAGAGAGAGAGAGAGAGTGTGTGTGTGTGGGGTGCTCTAGATTCATAGAATTTACAGGTGAATAATATCTGTTCTTCTTCGAGTGTCTCCATGGGTGCTCCACGTTAAGTGTCGGGCTCACCCCGGCGCCGCAGATCGGATCTTCCAAGCAGTTTCTGCCGGACCGCGCATGCGCCAGTGCGCGCCACTCCCTTGTGCGCTCCTGGCCACGTGTGCAATCCGGTCCCCTCCAGTTCCTCTTTAACCGCCATCGGCTGCAGACGGAATCCGCTCAGGCTATGGCCAGAGTTAGCGTATTTAACGTTTTTAATTGTTTTAAAGTTTCTTCAGTCTTAGATTAAGTTACTCGGCTGTTGTTTTCAAAAAAAAAAAAAAACAAAGAAAGGAATTCAAAGCTTCTAATCCTAGTAACAAGCGGAGCACCAGAGGCCAGGAGCCTGGGGACATTAGCCCTCCTGCCATGGCAGGCTTTATCTGAGAGGGGAACAAGCACAGAGAAGATGCTAAGTACCCTATTAACAATTCAAAGACTCACCACAATGTCCTCTTCAGGATTCAAGAAGTGTGAGTCGTGCCGCGAGGCGATGCCAGCGTCTGATCGGCACAGTCAGTGTATAAGGTGCTTGGGGGAATCCCATGTCACTCAGAAATGTTCCTTCTGTGCCAAGTTAACAGCCAGAGCAAGGAAGGACAGGGAAATGCAGCTGAAAATGCTGCTGTTCGACAAGGCCCTCCAGCCAGACGTGCCGGAGCGGCCGCAGCAGGAGGGACTCTCCGGCGCCCATAAAAGGAAAACCGCGTCCCTAACCCCACCAGCGCAAAAACGGAGGAAAGTCTCCCCAACCCGATCCCTGCCGGCAGCAACAGCGAGCAGGATGGGTGGAGCGCACAGCCCCCAGGCGCAGCTACAGCTGATTGGCGGGGGCGCGGAGACGCACGTGGTGGAGGTTCAGCCTCCGATGATCAAACAGTCGCCCCGCACCGGGGGCAGGGTGGCGGCCAAGCAAGCGCCAGAACCGGCGGCACCGCAAACTGCGGCACCGACCCCCGGGGAATCGGCAGCACAGAGCGCACAGGCACGCAGCCTGCAGGCACTGGGGGAGACCGCCCACGCGGCACCGCTGAGGAGCGTGCCGAGCGTGGTGCAGACTACGGGGCTGAGATCCTCGACGCGTCAGGGGGCGGAGCCACCCCCACAGGGAAGGGGAAAGGCAGCACAGAAAATACGGCACCGCAGTCCCTCTCCATACAGGGCTGCAGAGCTGCTTTCTCTGAGCCCTCCACTCGTGCTGCGGACTCCAACGAGAAGGCAGGGGTCACCCCTAGCCTATCTGGAGCCCCCATCTCCATTTCTACAGCCAGCCTCCCCATGGCTTGGACCACCTTCGCCCTTCTTGGGCTTTGAGCCACTTGAGTACTATCACAAATCGGTCTCTCCAGCGTCCCAGGTCTCCAGAAGATCTCGCTCTCCCAGACGTAGGGGGTATGCACCAAGGGAGTGGTCCAGGTCACCATCCCAGGAGCAGTGCCCGTGTTGCCATGGTCGCCCCTGTCATGCAGGGCATAGACACTATAGGCATACTACCAGGGACAGATCCCCACAGATGGTTCCGTATCCCCGAGGGCAATCGCGAATGGGGACAGAGACTCGGATATCTCAGGGGGAGTTGGTTCTGGAACCCCGGGATTTTCCCTCGCAAGCTTCTAGCGAGCGGATGTACCACCGCCAACAGGACCCGGAGGGGTCCAGAGAGGCGTACCCTAGCGGTTCCTCGTTGTCCTCCCCGGATGAGGCTACGGCCCCGGGGGACGTCCATCCTCTGGACGATCTCAAACAGTTCCAAGAGCTGTTTAAAAGGGTGGCCTTCACACAAGGCATCCAGACAGCAGAAGTGCAAGAGAAGCACCATAAGCTCCTTAAAAATCTGGGACCTCCGGCCTCCTCTAAAATAGCCATACCGCTTGACAAAGCAATCTTGGAGTCTGCCACCACGATATGGCAGACCCCTGCGACTATTCCACCTGTCCACAAGAGAGCGGACAAGAAATACTTCATGCCGGCGAAGGGCATGGAGTTCCTATTCAGCCACCCGCAACCAAATTCTCTGGTGGTAGAATCGTCTCAACAGAGATCAAAAACGTCTCAGTTCAAAACGGGGAACGGACAAAGATGCCAAGAAACTGGAGCTGTTTGGCAGAAAGGTCTACTCCTCCTCCACCCTACTGTTGAGAATGGCGAATTATGCAGCGCATCTAGCGAACCACAATTTCGACAACTACTCTAGGTTAACCTCCCTCATGGACTTGCTTCCAGAGGACAAGAAGCCGGTGCTCAAGGCTATCGTGCAAGAAGGCTACGCAGCCTCGAGGATGGGAGTTCAGATCGCCCTGGATGTTGCGGACACAGCAGCATGCTCCACAGCTACGGCAGTGGTGATGCGAATGGAGTCCTGGCTCCAGACTTCGGGTATACCGAGGGATCTGCAGGCAAAGATCGTCGATCTTCCCTTCGACTCGCAGAAGCTGTTGGCTGAATCAACTGACTTGGTCCTTCATTCCAGTAAAGATTCAAGAGCCATTCTTAGGACCTGAGGGATCTATACCCCTCCATACAGAAAGAAAAAGTACTACCCTCAACAAAGACGGTACCAGTATCAGCCACAGCGTCCCCAGTACCACAGGGGTTACGAGCAAGGGCGACATTAACAGCATCAACAATATAGAACTCCCAGGCGACGTTCCCAACAGAGCCGTGCGTCCTCGGGGCAGGGCCAAAGGCCACAAGTTTGACACACAGATCCAGGGCTGCGCCATCACTACCATCGTACAAGGTCATCCGAAGCTGTTATTCCACCATCGCCTCCGACCATTCTACGACGAGTGGCAAAGGATCACCACAGACAAATGGGTGCTGGAGATCATAGCCACGGGGTACGCGATCCCCTTCCAGTTGCTCCCACTGCCACGACCTCCACCCAGGCCCCACCTGTAGGATGCCTCCCACAAAGCGAGACTCAAGCAGGAGGTAGACCATCTTATGCTCATAGGGGCAGTGGAAAGAGTGCCGGAGCAACTGCAAGGGAAAGGATTCTACTCCAGATACTTCCTCACGGAGAAAAAGACAGGAGGCTGGAGGCCCATCTTAGATCTTCGAGGCCTCAACCGGTACCTGCGCAAGCAATGCTTTCAGATGATCACAATCGCCTCCATCCTTACAGCACTGGACGATGGAGATTGGTTCGCAGCCCTCGACTTACAAGATGCGTATTTGCACATAACTATCCATCTGGCTCACCGACGATTCCTCCGGTTCATGGTAGGCAAAGAACATTTTCAATACAAGATCCTACCGTTTGGCCTCTCCTCGGCCCCCAGAGTCTTCACCAAGACCTTGGCAGTGGCGTCAGCCTACCTGCACAGACGGGATATTTATATTCCCGTATCTGGACGACTGCCTACTCAAAGGGGCCTCGAAGGAGGAGGTACTACGCATGATACGCATCACAGCAGGCACGTTCTCTTCGCTCGGCCTAGTTATCAATCGGCAAAATCAAAGATAGACCCCACAGAGGACATAGAGTTCACAGGGGCACGCATAAATTCTATTACAGCGAGAGTGTATCTACCAGAGACACGCTTTCGGTCCATCGGCTCCCTTGTGCAAGTCATCATCTTCAGCCCTACGGTGCCAGTTCTGACGTGCTTACAGCTGCTGGGCCACATGGCAGCAGCGACGTTCGTAGTACAGAACGCCAGGTTACACACGCGCAGCATGCAGCACTATCTGGCGAGTGTATACAAACCGGCAGCACACACCATTCACAGGGTGGTGTCGCCCACGACAGAGGTGCTTAAATCGCTGCAATGGTGGGTAAACCCCAAGAACTTGCTAACAGGGGTACCCTTCCACCAACCACAAATATCAGTTTTTCTTACTACAGATACCTCCCACATAGGGTGGGGAGCACACATGGGCGAAGAGGTGATGCAAGGGCTGTGGTCCTCCACGGAACAGTCACTGCACATAAATATACTGGAGCTCGGAGCAGTGTTTAACGCCTGCAGACACTTTCGAGACCATATACAAGGCAAAGTAGTCGGGATCAGTACAGACAATACCTCCACCATGTTTTATATAAACCGGCAAGGAGGAGCTCGGTCCCGTGCCTTACGTGCGGAAGCAGTCGGGTTGTGGAACTGGTGCATCGCCAACAATATATCCTTGAAAGCCTCGTACTTACCAGGCGCTCACAATGTGAAGGCAGACCAGCTGAGCAGGCGTTTCGCACTCACGCACGAGTGGCAGATCCGTCCCGATATGCTACGACCGATTTTTTCAAACATGGGGCTTTCCCCAGATAGACCTGTTTGCCACTCAACGCAACAAGAAGTGCCCACGATTCTGCTCCAGGGCAGGACTGGGACGGGGGTCCCTGGGGGACACATTCGCGATCTCCTGGAGGGGCCCCCTGCTTTACGCTTTTCCTCCCACAGTGCTGATCCACAAAGTCTTGCAGAAAGCCAGGAGGGAAGGAGCCCGAATGATCCTGATAGTCCCAACGTGGGATCGACAGCAGTGGTTCCCCCTACTCCTGCGCATATCGGACCGTCCACCGATGCCCCTCCCGGTGGCGCCAGATCTGCTCACACAAGCCCAGGGGTCCATAGTGCATCCGCACCCCCAAGGCCTGCGACTACAAGCGCGGTTAATCCGTGGCTCAGCTCCCTAGAGAGCACATGTACGGAGGAATTGCAACAAGTCCTAGAAAGTAGCAGGAGGACTTCCACCAGGAAGACCTACAAGCAGAAATGGACTCGCTTCACGGCATGGTGTTCTACCAAACAGCTAGCCCCCCTTTCATTGCCTATACCTGTAATATTAGAGAATTTACTGGACCTCAAGAGAGGAGGACTCTCACTATCCTCGTTAAAGGTCCACCTTGCCGCCATTTTGGCATTCAGACACGAAGAAGAAGGGCACATGGTGTTCGCTCATCCCATGGTTACCAGGTTCCCCAAAGGGTTGGTAAACCTATACCCCCCTCAGAAACCGCTTCCACCTTCGTGGAACTTGGATCTGGTGCTTAGTGCGCTAACGGGACCACCGTTCGAGCCTTTAGCCACGGTTTCCCTCTGCCTCCTTACGATAAAGACTACCTTTCTTCTCACAATCACGTCAGCTCGCAGGGTGAGCGAGCTTGCGGCAGTTTATGGCAACGCCACCCTGCACAGTATTTTCCAAGGAGGCGGTAACCATACACCTGCATCCAGCCTTTGTTCCTAAAGTTTCTTCTGAGTTTCATATTAACGAACCTATTGTTTTACCCTCGTTTTATCCAAAGCCTCGTAACTCTAAGAAAGAGGCGCGCCTACACCTCCTGGATGTGAGGCGGGCGCTAGCCTTCTATATAGACAGGACCAAGTGGTTCCGGAAAACGGATAGACTCCTAGTCTCTCTCGCTCCCAAATCGAAAGGAGAAGGTCTCTCTTCGCAGAGAATCTCGAAGCACATCGTATCCTGCATAAAAATGTGCTACGAACTCAAAAAGACTCCTTTACTGGCCACGCCCAGGGCTCACTCCACTAGGGCGGTGGCGGCATCAACAGCCTTTTTCAAGGGCGTTGCGCTAAAAGACATTTGCAGAGCGGCAACCTGGTCATCCTATGACACCTTTGCCAAGCACTACGCCCTTCACAGGGTATTCCACGAGGATACCCAGCTCTCGGCAGCGGTCCTCTCGGGGACAAGCTACACATGATCCGATTACCCACCTCCTATTTTGGGTTACTGCTGGGTAGTCACCTAACGTGGAGCACCCACGGGGACACTCGAAGAAGAAAGAGAAGTTACTCACCGTAGTAACGGTGGTTCTTCAAGATGTGTCCCCGTGGTGCTCCACCACCCGCCCATCCTCCCCGCTTTGGATCTCTGTTTAGTGTTTTACAGGAGCATCTGAGGCGGTTGGTCAAGGAACTGGCGGGGACCGGATCACACACATGGCCGGGAGCACGCAAGGGAGCGGCACGCACCGGTGCATGTGCGGTCCGGCAGAAACTGCTTGGAAGATCCGAGCTGCGGCGCCGGGGCGAGCCCGACACCTAACGTGGAGCACCTATGGGGGGACATCTCGAAGAACCACCATTACTACGGTGAGTAACTTCTCTTTAGGTCATCTTGTACGATTCTTTTTGTCAGCACAGGGCTACCTATATGGCTATCCTGTGGTATAGTATTTTAAGTACATTTGGATGAAGTGGCTCCTTTAATTCTCAATTTGTATTCCTTTGAGGTCAAATTTTTTCTTTTATATTCTTTTTTCCTTTGAATCAGTATTAAGTGAATATTTACTCCTCTGGGAGCAAATATCAGAGGCACGTGTAAGTAAATATTAGAGGCATATGTTTGGGAGATAATACTTCTCAAGCAACAACAAATATTTTTATATGTAATCAATCATGCTACAGTACAAATTCTCAGAGTGCTTAGAAGTGTTTATGAAAGAAACTTTTTGATAAGTAGCTGGAATCACATTATTAGTCACTTTTAACCAATTCTATAATATCTTTCAGACTGTTTATATTGTTAGACAATGAATTTCTGGTACTTCACAAACACTATGCTATATATTTCAGGGTTAGTCTGCACCAGGATGGAGACCTTTCTAATTGGCATCACTGACATTTTGGTAAAATGTTAAATTATTCTGGGAACAGACTGCTGTAAATGAAACCGTCTTCAGTCATTCCAGTTATTCTGATGTATAAATTAATTTCATTTCTTAAGTAAGAGCTCAATCTATATTGAATAAAAGAAGTGAGCTACATTGTGCCTTTGATCCAAGTATACCGCCCTACCCATGTCATTGGGAAGTGTGTGAAAAAATTAAGGTAGCCATAATTCTTTTTGAATTCTCAACAATGCTTTAAACACCTTCTTTGTAGTTACCCTCTGCTGTCTTTTTTTTTTAGGGCCTGGACCCAGTCATATATCACTTATGCAGGCAAGATTTCCACTAATTACATTACAGGATAGGGAAGTGTGGAAGCAGAGAAGTTGTCTGAGTGTAAAGCAGCAGCTTAACAACCATTGGAGGCACCTACTGAGGTTTGTGGTGCCTTAGCACAGCTGCTCTTTTGGTCTCCTGTCATGCAGCAATCTCCTCTGGGAAGAGCAGCTGTGGCGGTGACCCTGTGGTTCACCAGCATTTAACTTTCAGATGCTGGGGAGCAGTCTGTGGTACATGACTGCCCTACAGCTGTATCTCCTCCTTCTAGTTTTTCCTCTGAAACCAGATGGATCTGAACCCCTTTTGAAAGGATGCTCTATGAGGGTTAAGGCCTGATCCGCAACACAATGAGTTCAGTCAGAATCTCTTTCAGTGGGCATTAGATCAGCCCTCTTAGGGAACATCCCATGGAGCATATGGTGGCCTCGTCACATTCGTATCCCCTCCAGACTTGGAAGCAGAGGGGAAAATAGGGCCATCAATGACTGTTGAAAGTAAGTAATTAGTAATAACTCAGCGTGCAGGCTAATATGTTTTGGTGATGAAGTGTTCTGCATGTACCAAATGTTCCTACTCTCCTGTGACCTGCTGTCTTAACTGCGTTTCTTCTGAGTTCCTCCTTTGTACACTGGGAATTAGAACAAGGAAACGGTTTGAACAGCTGGCATGCCACAGAAGTGGACTGCCACATGAGTTCGTATTATGTCTTCCGAGTGACAAAGCCCCTGCTTAGAAAGTGTTGATGCTTTTCCCTTAAGTGTTTCCCTTTATCGCTGGGATTATACATAGGGTGAAAATTATTGGTGTATAGGCATGGGGAGAGGATGAATGCCTTGACTGGGGAGACAAGCCCCAGTCACACCCCTTCAGCCCAAGGTCTTGCCAAGATTCCCTCTAATTTTTATCATCCCTGTGTGGGATAAATTTTGTTAGGGGTGCTCAGAAATGTCCAGCTGTGCATCACAAGTAGAAACATGCTTCTGGCTGTGGGCGCTCTTTTATATACTGGAGTGGCACCTGAATCTCTCATGGGTGGCTGCCTAAGTGCTTAGATTACAGGGAACACTGGGCGTGGCTCCTTCTGCAACCCAACACCCCCCCCCCCCCCACTTGAAGCCAAGCCCCTGTGGCAGTAGCTGGCCCCCACCCCAGGTTACTGCCTGCAATCCCTGATCATCTCCAAGTTCCGCGGTTTCACCCATCCCGGTGGATGGCAGAGTCCCATCCTTCCCAGCCAGCTGAAGCGCCTGGCTGCTGCATCCCTGGGCAACCATGTGGCTCCTGGCTACTGTCAGCCTAGCTCTCCCTGATGACTGGAGAGCTGGGCAGCCATACCATGGCTCTAGCTTTTCCCACTGGCCAGAGAGCCAGGCAGCTGATGGGCAATGCCTTCCCTTGCCTATGTTACCTACCTTCCATGCCCGCCCATGGGTGATGCATAGGGAAGTGATTTTGATAATTCAAAAATCATGATTTATGCAAACACTTTAAATACTGACTTATACCAAAACCAATGATTTTTTGGTTGCACCATTGAGTCCAGAAAAGATCAGTCAACCCTTGTTATGGCAATGGGGCATTAATTCTGCTCTTTTTTTGTAACGGTGTTTGAGGACACTTTTTCTTGTCTGTAGTTCATGTAAAAATAAGACAACAGAAAACTAATAAATGCATATACTCTCATAGATGCTGCTTGCTTAAAGTATAACACACTAGTTTTTCTAAGGACCTGGGTATAAAGAACTCCTCAAAGCCTGGCTGTTAGTATTTGTATCAAAGACACTTTTTAAAAGACAAAAGCAATCTGGTTTTACTCTTCAAAAAAGGAATTGACTTTAATCAGTTCATAAATCTGAAGATGAGGTGAAACCTACACAGTTAAACTCTGATGTGAGAAAAGCAATCCATTACCTCTTTAAACTCTATATAAATCAAACCTTTAACCTACTGGTTTTAAAAATGAGCGCCTAGAGGATGCTTTTATGTAACAGTTTTTTTTATTCCATTTAAATTTTTTAAGGCCTTTATTATAGTGGTGCATCTTTTGCAATGAAGTGCTAATTTGGCCTCCTTAGCAGCACCTTCATTCCTAGATGCAATATTTAGTACTGTTGTATATCAAACTCCACATTTCTGACTCTTTTTTCTTTAAGAATATTAAGGATTTTTTTAACTACTAGTTGAAGAGCTGAAGCTGCATTTTCCATCACAGATAATCCAACTTTTGCTTTGTCTACACTTCTAAAATGAAAGTGCAGCCGAAGCAGTGCTGCCAAAGCATCCCTTTAAAATGAAAGTGTGGCCATTGTGGGAGAGCTGGGAGAGAACTTTCCCAGCATTCTAGGTACATGCATCCATGAGGGGACTAGCTAACAGCACTGAGAAGCCATTTATACTGGTGCTTTACAGCACTGTAGCCTGGTGCACTTGTGGGAGAGGGCAAGATATTTTCATGCCCCGGAGCTAGAAGGTTGCAGCCCAGCAAAGTGGAAGTGTAAACTTACCTTGAGTTGATCTGCCAACGTTCTACTAATGCAGAAATGCAGTACGTTGAATTTAGAAAACTGAGTGCAATGAATTGTAAGTTATTTTCTTTTATCTTCCTTTAAGATGTCAAGACCTGCAGTTTTAATGGTCTAAACTCAGTAAGTTTCTTCTCTGATCCAGATTCTGACAACCTTGCAAATCAAGATTTGTATATTCATTGATAAACTGAAACAGCTTCATAGTTGAGAATTAAGTGGAGTCTCTTGGTTTTTGTTTGGAGAATTCAAGATAAAATCCTACAAATACTTATGTACAAGTTGAAGTTTGAGGGCATGTTAAAGGCAAACCGATTAACATATGCAGTCACTGGCTGATCACTAAATCTTTGGGCAAATGAGGCTTTTTAGCTCAGGTCAGTTGCATATTTAGGAATACAACTCCTGCACCTTTGTCAGCTGCCATGTTTGTGACATCTGTTTCACCAGTGCAGAGTAGCTACTTGGGTGAGTGAGGGAGAAGGGAACTGCACAGACCTCTCTGACCTAAATCCATCCATAGTGCAGGCCATTTAGCTAACTCATTTAACCCAATCAACTTACCAGAGTCCAGTGATAATGTAGCAGGCAGAGGATGCTACTGGCAGTCTTTTGTCACAGCTCTGCACCCAGGCAGGGAACTCATATCCTGGGTGCTACTCTCCCCAGTCCTTGGGAAGGGGACTGAAAAAGGAGCTCTAAGCCCAGCCTGCTCTTTCTAAAATTGTCAGACTACCTCATGCCTGATCCTCCAAGTCAGTGGTCAAAATAAAATGAAGATTCACACTGAGTTTTGGGGTCATGGAGTGTCTGAATCCTTGACTAGAGCTGAAGACCATCCCTTATTACCAACATACTGTACAGCTATAACATAGACATCTCTGCCTTCAGAGAAACCAGACTCACTAATGAGGTTGGATTAGGCTATGTGTAGGTTGTAAAGGCAAAGGGTGAGCTGAGACAGGTGGGAAGAAGGTGTGATATAATACTGAAATTGATCAACTTCCAGTGCTGCGTATAAACTTGACCACCGTTATCAGCAGTTGCATGCCATAAGTGACACAAAAATGAGATTCAGGAGGTATTTGAGGAAGATCTCAATAGGGTCATCAGAGGCATGTCACACCCAGACAATCTTATTGTCGCTGGAAACTTCATTGTTCTTCTTCGAGTGTCCCCCTGGGTGCTCCACATTAGATGTCGGGCTCGCCCGGCGCCGCAGATCGGATCTTCCAAGCGGTTTCTGCCGGACCGCGCATGCACCACTGCGCGCCGCTCCCTTGCACGCTCCTGGCCACGTGCGCGATCCGGTCCCCGCCAGTTCCTCTTAACCGCTGTCGGCTGCAGACGGAATCCGACTAGGCTACGGCCAAGTTAGCGTATTCAGTGGTTTTAGCTGTTTTCTTTAAAGTTTTCAAGTTCTTAGTCTGTTAAGTTAGCCAGTTGTTATTTTCAAAAAAAAAAGAAAAAAAAAAAAGAACAAACAAGAAACAACAAGCGGGACGGAATTCAGTCCAGCCAAGTAACAAGCAGAGCACCGGAGGCCAGGAGCCTAGGGCCATTAGCCCTCCTGCTGCGGCAGGCTATCCGAGAGGGGGAAAACAGCACAGAGAAGGTGCTAAGTACCCCATTAACAAATAAAAGACTCAACAACAATGTCCTCTTCAGGATTCAAGAAATGTGAGTCTTGCCGAGAGGCAATGCCAGCATCTGATGGGCACAGTCACTGTATAAGGTGCCTTGGGGAGTCCCATGTCACGCAGAAATGCTCCTTCTGTGCAAAATTAACAGCCAGAGCAAGGAAGGACAGGGAGATGCGGCTTAAAATGCTGCTATTCGACAAGGCCCTCCAGCCAGACGTGCCGGAGCGGCCGCAGCAGGAGGGACCCTCCGGGGCCCATAAAAGGAAAGCCACGTCCCTAACCCCATCAGCGCAAAAACGGAGGAAAGTCTCCCCAACCCGATCCCTGCTGGCAGCAACAGCGAGCGGGACGGGAGGAGCGCACAGCCCCCAGGCGCAGCAACAGCTGATTGGCGGCGGCACGGAGAGCCACGTGGAGGCGGCTCAGCCTCCGATGATCAAACAGCCGCCCCGCACCGCAGGCAGGGCGGCGGCTAAACAAGCGCCGGTACCGGCGGCACTGCAGGCAGCGGCACTGACCCCCGGGGAACCGGCGGTGCAGAGCGCGCAGGCACGCAGCCTGCAGGCACCGGAGGACACCGCCCGCGCGGCACCCCCCACGAACGTGCCGAGCGCGGCGCGGACGGGGCTGAGATCCCCTGCACGTCAGGGGGCGGAGCCACCCCCTCAAGGGAGGGGGAAGGCTGCACAGAAAACAAGGCACCGCAGCCCCTCTCCATACAGGGCTGCAGAGTTGCTTTCTCTCAGCCCTCCGCTCATGCTGCAGACACCAACTAGAAGGCAGGGGTCCCCCCTAGCCTACCCGGAGCCCCCGTCTCCATTTTTACAACCAGCCTTGCCCTGGCTGGGACCACCTTCACCCTTCTTGGGGTTTGAGCCACTGGAGTACTATCACAAATCGCTCTCTCCAGTGTCCCAGGTCTCTCGACGATCTCGCTTCCGCAGATGCAGGGGGTATGCACCAAGGGAGTGGTTCAGGTCACCTTCCCAAGAACAGTGCCCATGCTGCCATGGTCGTCCCTATCACGCGGGGCATAGACACCACCGGCAGTCTACCAGGGAAAGATCCCCACAGACGGTCCCGTATCCCCGAGGGCAATCGCGAATGGGGACAGAGACTCAAGTATGTCAGGGGGAACTGGTTATGGAACCCCGAGATTTTCCCTTGCAAGCTTCCAGCTAGCGGATGTACCATCACCAACAGGAACCGGAAGGGTCCAGAGAGGCGTATCCTAGTGGTTCCTCGCTCTCCTCCCCAGACGAGGCTATGGCCCCGGGGGACGTCCATCCTCTGGACGATGTCAAACAGTTTCAAGAACTGTTTAAAAGGGTGGCCTTCACGCAAGGCATCCAGACAGCAGAAGTGCAAGAGAAGCACCATAAGCTCCTTAAAAATCTGAGACCTCTGGCCTCCTCCAAAATAGCAATACCGCTTGACGAAGCAATCTTGGAGTCCGCCACTATGATATGGCAGACCCCTGCGACTATTCCACCTGTCCACAAGAGAGCGGACAAGAAATACTTCATGCCGGCGAAGGGCATGGAGTTCCTGTTCAGCCACCCACAACCAAATTCCTTGGTGGTGGAGTCGTCGCAACAAAGATCAAAGACATCTCAATTCAAGACAGGGGGAACACACAAAGATGCCAAGAAGCTAGAGCTGTTCCACACTATTGTTGCGAATGGCAAATTACGCAGCGCATCTAGCGAACCATAATTTCGACAACTACACTAGGTTAACCTCCCTCATGGACTCGCTTCCAGAGGACAAGAAACTGGTGCTCAAGGCCATCGTGCAAGAAGGCTACGTGGCCTTGAGGACGGGAGTTCAGATCACCCTGGATGTTGCGGACATAGCAGCACGCTCCACAGCTACGGCAGTGGTGATGCGAATGGAGTCCTGGCTCCAGAGTTCGGGTATACCGAGGGATCTGCAGGCAAAGATCGTCGATCTTCCCTTCGACTCGCAGAAGCTGTTGGCTGAATCAACTGAGTTGGTCCTTCATTCCAGTAAAGATTCAAGAGCCACACTTAGGACCCTGGGGATTTACACCTCTCTATACAGAAAGAAAAAGTACTGCCCTCAATATAGACGGTACCAGCAACAGCGTCCCCAGTACCACAGGGGTTATGAGCAAGGGCGACATCACCAGCACCAGCAGTACAGAACTCCCAGGCGACATTCCCAACAGAGCCGTGCGTCCTCGGGGCAGGGCCAAAGGCCACAAGTTTGACACACAGATCCAGGGCTGCGCCATCACTACCATCGTACAAGGTCATCCGAAGCGGTTATTCCACCATCGCCTCCGACCATTCTACGACCAGTGGCAAAGGATCACCACAGACAAATGGGTCCTGGAGATCATAGCCACGGGGTGTGCCATCCCCTTCCAGTCGCTCCCACCGCGATGAACTCCACCCAGACCCCACCTCCAGGAAGCCTCCCACGTAGCGAGGCTCAAGCAGGAGGTAGACCATCTCATGCTCATAGGGGCAGTGGAAAGAGTGCCGGAGCAACTGCAAGGGAAAGGGTTCTACTCGAGGTACTTCCTCACGGAGAAAAAGACAGGAGGCTGGAGGCCCATCCTAGATCTTCGAGGCCTCAACCGGTACCTACGCAAGCAACGCTTTCGGATGATCACAATCACCTCCATCCTTACGGCACTAGACGATGGAGATTGGTTCGCAGCCCTTGACTTACAAGACGCGTATTTTCACTAACTATCCATCCGGCTCACCGACGATTCCTCCGGTTCATGGTAGGCAAAGAACATCTTCAATACAAGATCCTACCGTTTTGGCCTCTCCTCGGCCCCCAGAGTCTTCACCAAGACCTTGGCAGTGGCGTCAGCCTACCTGCACAGACACGGGATATTTATATTCCCGTATCTGGACGACTGCCTACTCAAAGGGGCCACGAAGGAGGAGGTACTACGCATGATACGCGTCACAGCAGGCACGTTCTCTTCGCTCGGCCTAGTTATCAATCTGGCAAAATCAAAGATAGACCCCACACAGGACATAGAGTTCATAGGGGCACGCATAAATTCTGTTACAGCGAGAGTGTATCTACCAGAGACACGCTTTCGGTCCATCGGCTCCCTTGTGCAAGTCATCATCTTCAGCCCTACGGTGCCAGTTCTGACGTGCTTACAGCTGCTGGGCCACATGGCAGCAGCGACGTTCGTAGTACAGAACGCCAGGTTACACATGCACAGCATGCAGCACTGGCTGGCGAGCGTATACAAACCAGCAGCACACACCATTCACAGGGTGGTGTCGCCCACAACAAAGGTGCGCAAATCCCTGCAATGGTGGGTAAACCCCAAGAACTTGCTAACAGGGGTACCCTTCCACCAACCACAAATATCAGTTTTTCTTACTACAGATGCCTCCCTCATAGGGTGGGGAGCACACATGGGCGAAGAGGTGACGCAAGGGCTGTGGTCCTCCACGGAACAGTCACTGCACATAAATATACCGGAGCTCGGAGCAGTGTTTAACGCCTGCAGACACTTTCGAGACCATATACAAGGCAAAGTAGTCGGGATCAGTACAGACAATACCTCCACCATGTTTTACATAAATCGGCAAGGAGAAGCTCGGTCCCGTGCCTTACGTGCGGAAGCAGTCCGGTTGTGGAACTGGTGCATCGCCAACAATATAACCTTGAAAGCCTCGTACTTACCAGGCGCTCACAATGTGAAGGCAGACCAGCTGAGCAGGCGTTTCGCACTCACGCACGAGTGGCAGATCCTTCCCGATCTGCTACGACCGATTTTTCAAACATGGGGTTTTCCCCAGATAGACCTGTTTGCTACTCAACACAACAAGAAGTGCCCACGATTCTGCTCGAGGGCAGGACTGGGACTGGGGTCCCTGGGGGACGCATTCGCGATCTCCTGGAGGGGCCCCCTGCTTTACGCTTTTCCTCCCACAGTGCTGATCCACAAAGTCTTGCAGAAAGCCAGGAGGGAAGGAGCCCGAATGATCCTGATAGTCCCAACGTGGGATCGACAGCAATGGTTCCCCCTACTCCTGCGCATGTCGGACCGTCCACCGATGCCCCTCCCGGTGGCGCCGGATCTGCTGACGCAAGCCCAGGGGTCCATAGTGCATCCGCATCCCCAAGGCCTGCGACTACAAGCATGGTTAATCTGTGGCTCAGCTCCCTAGAGAGCACAGGTACGGAGGAAGTGCGACAAGTCCTAGAAAGTAGCAGGAGCACTTCCACCAGGAAGACCTACAAGCAGAAATGGACTTGCTTCACGGCATGGTGTTCTACCAAACAGCTAGCCCCCCTTTTGGTGCCAATACCTGTAATATTAGAGTATTTACTGGACCTCAAGAGAGGAGGACTCTCACTATCCTCGTTAAAGGTCCACCTTGCCGCCATTTCGGCATTCAGATACGAAGAGGAAGGGCACACGGTGTTCGCCCATTCCATGGTTACCAGGTTCCTCAAAGGGTTGGTAAACCTATACCCCCCTCGGAAACCGCTTCCACCTTCGTGGAACTTGGACCTGGTGCTTAGTGCGCTAACGGGACCACCGTTCGAGCCTTTAGCCACGGTTTCCCTCTGCCTCCTTACGATAAAGATGACCTTCCTTCTCGCAATCACGTCAGCTCGCAGGGTGAGCGAGCTTGCGGCAGTTATGGCAACGCCACCCTGCACTGTTTTTTCCAAGGAGGCGGTAACCATACGGCTGCATCCAGCCTTTGTTCCTAAAGTTTCTTCTGAGTTTCATATTAACGAACCTATTGTTTTACCCTAGTTTTATCCAAAGCCTCATAACTCTAACAAAGAGGCGCGCCTACACATCCTGGACGTGAGGCGAGCGCTAGCCTTCTATATAGACAGGACCAAGTGGTTCCGGAAAACGGATAGACTCCTAGTCTCTCTCGCTCCCAAATCGAAAGGAGAAGGTCTCTCTTCGCAGAGAATCTCGAAGCACATCGTATCCTGCATAAAAATGTGCTACGAACTCAAAAAGAGTCCTTTACTGGCCACGCCCAGGGCTCATTCCACTAGGGCGGTGGCGGCATCAACAGCCTTTTTCAAGGGCGTTGCGCTAAAAGACATTTGCAGAGCGGCGACCTGGTCATCCTTTGACACCTTCGCCAAACATTACTCCCTTCACAGGGTATTCCAAGAGGATACCCGTCTCTCGACAGCGGTCCTCTCGGGGACAAGCTGCACATAATCCAATTACCCACCTCCTATCTTGGGTTAGTGCTGGGTAGCCACCTAATGTGGAGCACCCATGGGGACAGTCGAAGAAGAAAGAAAGGTTACTCACCGTAGTAACGGTGGTTCTTCGAGATGTGTCCCTGTGGGTGCTCCACCACCCGCCCATCCTCCCCGCTTCGGATCTCTGTTTAGTGTTTAGCAGGAGCATCCGAGGCGGTTGGTCAAAGAACCGGCGGGGACCGGATCGCGCACGTGGCCAGGAGCGTGCAAGGGAGCGGCACGCACCGGCGCATGTGTGGTCCGGCAGAAACTGCTTGGAAGATCCGATCTGCGGCGCCGGGTGAGCTCGACACCTAATGTGGAGCACCCATGGGGACACATCTCGAAGATCCACCGTTACTACGGTGAGTAACAATGATAAATGGAGCGGGGTGCTCGCCTATCACAGCACTGGAATCTCACAATAGCCAATTAGTTCTTTCCAAGTATGCTAAGTTCAATCTTGCTGTTGCCAACCAACTTTCAAGAGTCCCCACAAATATAAGATCACATGGATAAATCGCAGGTCAAAACAGAAAAGTTTTGAGCATGAGCTTTCGTGAGCACAGACTCACCTCATCAGATTTCATGAGTCTTTGCTCACGAAAGCTCATGCTCAAAACTTTTCTGTTAGTCTTTAAGGTGCCACAGGACCCTTCATCTTCGTTGCTGTTACAGGTCAAAACAGTGGTACATGCTGCACTGTGTAATTGTATATACAGTCTAAAGGTATTATGGATGTGACATCATTGGCTCTTTGAGAGGAGCCAAATGCTGGTCAGACCATTGGTTTGTGAAAAGTATTACATTTAATAATCTTAGCAAAATGACAAGAAGAGACCTTAAATCCCAAAGAAGATCAGTGTGACTGCCATGAAAGACCCTAGCAAATGGTGTTGGAGAAGACCTTTAAGGCTGCATTAGCAGAAGTCCAAGAGAACTCCAGACATTGAGACAGCTTGGCAGAATCTCAGAGATGTCACATAAGATACAGCGTATGGGGTGCTTTGCTTTGTAAGGCAAAAAAGCCCCAAACTGTCTCAGAGAGACCATGAGATACACCAGGTAATGGAGGCTATGCAAATTAAATAAAAATCCTACAAATTAGAAAAGAAATCAGCAATGAACAAGGTACGGTACTGTCAGCCCAAACATATGCTACAAACTCAATTAAGGCTCACAAAGAACTGCTCTGGGGTGCAGAAGGCAGCAGAACTCCAGGAAGTGGCTGACAAGCATGAGGTGATGGCCTTCTGTGAAGGTATTAGTGCTGTATATGGCCCAAGAGCCAGTGGTACAGTCCTGTCCCCACAACATATGATAACAAGCTGTTCTCAACAAAGGCGATAGTCTCTCTGACTGTGCACAGCTTGTTTGTCTTCAGAACTCGCAATCTGCTCTGTCCAAAGAAGGCATAGACTCATTTCCACAGCATCATGGAGATCTGACCATGGTCCCCTTTATAGATGAGGTTACTAAGGCCCTCAAGCAGGTCTTAGGCCCTGACAACACTCCAGCTGAAGTGTACAAGTTTGGAGGTGCTCATCTGGTTAGAAAACTCACCGGCCTTTTCCAGACTTTATAGGAACAGAGGTACCTGAACCCAAGAACATCAGGTTGCTTTTCATAGTCAGCCTATACAAGAGGAAAGGAAGCACATCTAGCTGTAACAACCATTGCAGAGTATCGCTACTGTCTATAGCAGGGAAGGTCTTTCTGCTCATTTCCCTCAACAGGCTCATATCTCACCTAAAGGACTTAATGCACACACAGAGTCACAGTACAACTTTTATCAAAACAATGAAAAGTCATGTGACACCTGATAGACTAACCGATTTTTGGAGCATAAGCTTTCATGGGCAAAGACCCACTTCATCAGATGCGGTGTGGCTTTTGTGCTGGCTCTGGCATCCTGGACATGATTTTTTCCAGCCTGACAAATACAAGGAAGGTTCATGAACAGAACAAATAATTGGCTGTTATCTCTTACCTGTTATCTGTTGACTTGATCCTGCTCTTCAGCATTATGAATCATGAGGAAACTCCATGGAAGCTCCATAAATTTGTTTTGTCAGAGGAGATGATTGCTCTCATCCACTAACTTCACTGTGGAATGATGGCCGAGGTGGTGGAGTGTGGTGACCACATCAGAAGCCTATCCTGTCACCACTGGCACTAAACAAGGATGTATAATGGCTCCTGTCCTCTTTGCTATTGTTTTTTCAGCCAGGCTGTTGTTTGCATTCCAGGACTTAGATGCATCCACATGGGGTACAACTTGGTAGAGAGTCTGTTCAATCCAGAGTGACTCACATCTGTATCAAGGTAGTTGAATGGCTATGAAGAGAGCTCCTGTTTGCTGACATCTGTGTTCTCATTGCATATACATTCAAGGACATTATACTTATTGTGGACCACTTTGTCTATCTTAAAATGTTTGCATTTCAACAGTCAGCCTGAAAAAGACAGAGGTCATGTCCCAGCCACTACTGGGCTGTTAGCATCCTCTGTACCATGATCTCATCATGGTGACTGATGACATAGCCCTTAACTCAGTCAGGAAATTCTGCTACTTGGGTAATGTATTTTCCAGCAATGCTTTTTGGATGTTGAGCTCAATCAGCACCTAGCAAAGTCCAGCTTGGCCTTTGGCAGGTTCATCCACAGGCTCTGGAGGAGCATGGTGCTCTGCCACAGAGCCAGCTGTGGATAGTGAGAACTGAAAAACAGGCAAGCAGCACTGATACACAGAGGTCTGTTCAAAACCAGTTTACAGGAGAAGAGTAAAGGTTATACTGTATTCTGCAAGGTGGCTGTGTTGGCAGTAGTGGGATTGTTTCACTTGTTTTAGCATTCAGAAATATGGCGATAGGTGTCCTAGAAATGCATAGGCTAGATTATATAGATAACATTTCCTCCTAGTTGCTTTGTGAGCAGGATCTCTGAAGTGAGTAGTAATCACCAAGAGAAAAATTGCTCTCAAACTGTGGTGCCAAGTATTGAACCAGCCAGTAAGAGGATTTTTTCCCCCAGTACTATAGCTGTAAAGACTTGATTCCTTCCTAATGCCACTCCTGCTTTAGCTTAAGTCCTCTGGCCTACTCTACCTGTTTTGTGTCAGTTTAAGTGAGAAAAGAATCAAATTCTTAATTGTTTGGATAATGAACTTTTGCGTGATTCACTTTATGTCATTGTTTTCCTATAACTTTTGAGAAGGTAATCTAAGCTTGAGGTGGAATCTTCAGAGCCTTCCTTAATGTTTTGTATTGGCTCCCCCAGTCCTTCATGAGCTGTGTGTGATTTAAAAAAAATGACTATTTGAGCAACAAAAGGATCTGTGATATATGCTAGTTCCTTTTAGAAGTACAGGTTGAACCTTTTTAATCCAGAACTCTGTCAAGTAAAATCTGTAATCCAGCATGACTACAGTTAGCTGGATGACCACTTGTCATGGCTGTGGCCAAGTTTCCTGTGGACCCATAAAGTTTTGTTTCTAGCCATCCATCCTGGCTCTCAGTGTTCTGTGCTGTTATTTAGCTGTAATTTACCTCCACAAATCTAAGAGCCCAGTAAGCAGTAAAAGTGTGGTACTGCTGCTAGACAATATTGACCTCCTGTTGTCTGGCAAGTTCTCTCATCTGACACTGGTCAGATCCCCAGGGTGCTGGATGGGCGAGATTCAACCTTTATTTGTTGGATATGGTGGTAGTTAGGATAAAGAAGCAGGGACTGGTATATGTGAGTTCCAATCCTGGCTCTGACTGGCTTGTTTTGTGTCCCTACACAAATTATATCGTCTTTCTGAGCCTCAGTTTTTCTACAAGCAAAAGCAAGAATAATACATACTTGCTTTTGTAGAGTACTTAGCACCCTTTTTCTTGTGGGATGTTTAACCACCGTAAATAATCAGCATCTTCATATTATGATTTATCTATTTCCTCCAGTGCCCTCTTTCTCACGGGTGGGCAATAATTTTTACAATGTGGCCACTCCATGAATTTCAATGCAGGTCATGGATGGCTCAGGCCCCCCCCCCCCCCAAAAGGGTGTGGCTTTGGGTAGAAGGGTTTGGGCTTATGGTTACTGAGAGAGACAAAGAGTGTGTGTGTGAGTATGAAAAAGAATCTGTGTGTCTGTGAGACAGACAGACTTTGTGACACAGATTGAGTGTGTGCTACAGTGGATAGCTATGTCTACACTGGGATGCTACATCGAAATAGCTTATTTCGATGTAACGAAATCGAAATAAGCTATTTCGATGAATAGCATCTACACATCCTCCAGGGCTGGTGCCGTCGACGTTCAACGTCCACGTTGGACAGCACTACATTGAAGTAGGCGCTGCAGGGGAGCGTCTACACACCAAAGTGGCCCAAATCGAAATAAGGGTGCCAGGAACAGCTGCAGACAGGGTCACAGGGTGTACTAGCACTTCTGGGGCAACAGCAAGCCGCTCCCTTAAAAGGCCCCTCCCAGACACACTCAGCCTGCACAGCACGTGGTCTGCAGAGCCACAGGCACGCACACCCCATGGAAGCAGCATGGACCCCCAGCAGCAGCAGTAGCCAGAGGCCCACACACCTGCCCCGGAGGAGCAGTGGTTGCCCTGCTCAGTGCCATGTAGGAGGCAGCTGACCATCTTTTATTTGAGGACGATGAGCTGTCCTCGGGGGTGAGGAAGCAGCCCCAGACCTTGCTGCCCTCCCAGCCCCCCCTGCCCCCCTGCTGCACACACCGCTGGCTGTGGAGATACCCCACGAGCATGGAATGGTGGGAGTGGCTGGTGCTTGGCGAGTGGGACAATGACCGCTGGCTCCGGAACTTCCAAATGAGCCGGCAGACATTCCTGGAGCTCTGCCAGTGGCTCACCCCTGCCTTATGGCACCAGGACACCCCCATGCGGCGTGCCCTGACCGTAATGAAATGGGTCGGCATTGCTGTCTGGAAGCTGGCCGCTCCAGACAGCTACCGATCTGTAGGGCAGCAGTTCGGCGTGGGCGAGGCCACCGTCGGGGCTGTCCTCATGGAGGTAAGAGGACCCAGAGGAAGGGGTAAGAGCCCGGGGGGGAGCCCTGGGGGGAGAGGGGGAGCCCTGGTGGGAGGGCCAGACACACCCTGCACACCCCTCACCGGTGCTCTCTCAAGTCCTTCCCCTGCAGGTCATCCGTGCAATCAATGCCCTGCTCCTCCACAGGCTCGTGCTGCTTGGGAACCTGGATGCTGCCATCATGGGGTTTGCCAGCCTGGGCTTCCCAAATTGCTTTGGGGCTCTGGATGGGACCCATATCCCCATCTGTGCCCCGGAGCACAGTGGAGGACGCTTGCTCAATAGGAAGGGATACCATTCCGTGGTCCTCCAGGCCTTGGTGGACAGCCAGGGTTGCCTCTTGGACATTTATGTTGGCTGGCCTGGCAGAACCCACGACACCCGGGTGTTCAGAAATTCGGGCCTGTGCCACCGGCTGGAGACGGGGACCTACATCCCCCAGCGGGAGATCCCTGTGGGGGACACCACCATGCCCCTCTGCGTCGTCGCAGACGTGGCGTACCCCCTCCGGCCCTGGCTCATGCACCCTTACATGGGCCATGTCACAGCCAGCCAGGAGCGGGTCAACACGCGGTTGAACCGTGTCTGCCACGTGGTCAAGCGCACTTTCGGCCACCTCAAAGGGCGCTGGAGGTGTCTCCTCACCCGCCTGGATGCAGGCCTCACCAACATCCCCCAGGTTGTGGGCGTGTGCAGCGCACTCCACAACCTGGTGGAGAGCAAGGGAGAGGCCTTCTTCCAGGGCTGGGCTGTGGAGGCTGGCGGGGTCCACGTCCAACCACCCGCTGCCCCCAGTCACCAGGTCAACCCTGAGGGGATCCGGGTCTGGGAGGCCCTGCGGGCCCATTTTGACCAGGCTGTGGGGTGAACGCTTGCAGGGCCAGCTGCGGGTGAGCCACCCACTGCACCCCCCCATCCTCCACAGCACTCCCTGGCCCCACTCCCACATGACAGAGAACCCGAGAGCACACCCCCCCGCACACTTCTGTGCAATAAAATGGATTTTTTTTTAAAACAAAACCCTGCAACCTTGTAGTATTAATATGAAAACAGAAGAACAAGGGGGGAACTATGTACATGGGGGGGCAGGTACAAAACAGGGGTAGAACAAAAACTATTTATACAAAGATGGGGGGAATGAGTCCAAAGGAGGGGGCCTTGGAGGGGCAGCATCCTCGGCCGTGCACCCCTATTGTCCTGCGCCTGGTGTTGGGGGGTGCGACCCACGTCTCGGCCGGAGGCCCGGTCGAGGCTGTGTGGGGGCCGGGAGAACCGGCAGATAGGGCTGGGCGGTGTCCGGAGGCCCATGGTCCCCCTCGGTGGCAGGCCCCAGGACAGCCGCTGGTGGAGGGACAGTGGGCAGAGCAGCAGGGGGGGCCAAGTGTCGCCCGATGGCATCGAACATGCGCATGAAGGCCCCCCAAGCCGCCTGGCACCAAGCCAGCGCTCGGTCCTGGAGATGGAGCTGCCACTCCTTCACCTGCAGGCGCTGCTCGGACACCTCCAGCTGACGCTAGAGGGTGGCGAGCAGCTGGGGGTCTCTGGACGCCTGCGGATGGCTCCGCCACTGTCGGGCTTGTCCTAGGGCTGGTCCATGCTCCGCCGAGGGGCTGGCCTGGTGGGATGGCCGTGGTGGGCTCTCCAGGACCACAGACGCCACGCTGGTGCTCTCCGGGCCCTCCGATGGTGCAGCTGTGGAACAGAGCGGGTAAGAAGAGTGGAGACAGCCGTTAGTCTGGGTCCTGCCCTGTGGCCCTTGTCCCCCATCCCCTCTGTTGCTGGTTCCCCATCCCCGTCCCCTGGAAATGCTGATGATGATGCATGTCCACCCCCCGCCCCCGGGAGACCCTAGGTTCTGCTCCCCCCATCCCCAGGGATGGGGCATGGCGCTGTCCTGCTGGGGGGCAGGGGCTGATGGACTCTTCTGAGGGACATGCCACTGCTGTCCTTGGGGCCATGGTCATCTGGGTGTGTGAAGGGCCCTGGTCATGTCTCTTGTCCCTTCCCCTTAACCTCGGGGGTGTGCACCCGGGGGGTACATACCTGACGCTCCGCTCCCACAGTTGGGGGAGAGCCATTGGGTGGATGCCCTGCTGGAACTGCAGGAAGGGAGGGCGATCTAGAGCCCCCTGTCTCTGGAGGCCCCCTCCTCCTCTTCCGGTGTCCTGGGGTGGGCTCCTGGGGGGGCCCCTGGGGTGCAGGGCTTGCCTCCGGGGCAGACTCCATCTCTGGGACCTGCTGGGGCTCATCAGCCGATGTGTCAAGGGTGGCCAGGGGGGAGGAGGTGTACTGGGGGCCCAGGATTTCCCTGAGCTCCCTGTAAAAGGTGCAAGTGGCAGGGGCGTCCCCAGATCGGCTGGTCATGTCTTGGGCCCGGGCGTAACCCTGCCGCAGCTCCTTTATCTTACTCCTGACGTGGTCAGGAGTGCGGGCAGGGTTACCCCGGGCAGCCAGGCCCTCGGCCAGCTGAGCGAATGCATCCGCATTCCGCCTCTTGCTCCCCGTTACCTGGAGCACCTCCTCCTCACTCCAGAGCCCCAGCAGGTTCCGGATCTCGGCCTCCATCCAGGAGGGGCCCTGCTGCCTCTTCCCCCGCTGGCTGGCAGGCAGGCTGGGAGCCCTGGCTCCCCTTTGGGGGGCGGGTGCCCTGTGGGCACTTGGGGGCTGGCTGGCTGCCATGGGGTGCAGGGTGCGGGCTGGGGCTGCTGAGGACGTGCAGGCTGTGCACGTGGCAGTGCTGCTGCCTGCATGAGCTCTCGGCTTCCTGCACAGGAAATAAGGGGGCGGGGAGCTTTAAGGGGCTGCTGTACGTGGCGACCATAGAGCTCAGGGGCTGGAGAGAGTGGCATCTCTCAACCCCTCAGCTGATGGCTGTCATGGAGGACCCCACTATTTTGATGTTGCGGGACGCAGATCGTCTACACGAGCCCTACTGCGACGTTCAACGTTGAAGTAGGGCGGTATTCCCATCTCCTGATGAGGATAACGACTTCGACGTCTCGCCGCCTTACGTTGATTTCAACTTCAAAATAGCGCTTGCTGCGTGTAGATGAGGCAGGCGCTATTTCAAAGTTGGCACGCCTACTTCGAAATAGCTGGCCAGTGTAGATGCGGCTTATATGTGACAGTGACTGTGTGTGTGGCACAGACTGGTTATGGGTGAAAGTGACACAGAAGCTGTGTCTACACGTGCACGCTACTTCGAAGTAGCGGCACTAACTTCGAAATAGCGCCCGTCGCGGCTACACGCATCAGGCGCTATTTCGAAGTTAACTTCGATGTTAGGTGGCGAGACGTCGAAGTCGCTAACCTCATGAGGGGATCGGAATAGCGCCCTACTTCGACGTTCAACGTCGAAGTAGGGACCGTGTAGACGATCCGCGTCCCGCAACGTCGAAATTGTGGGGTCCTCCATGGCAGCCATCAGCTGGGGGGTTGAGAGACGCTGTCTCTCCAGCCCGTGTGGGGCTCTATGGTCACCGTGTGCAGCAGCCCTTAGCCCAGGGCTTCTGGCTGCTGCTGCTGCAGCGGGGGATTCATGCTGCATGCCCAGGGTCTGCAACTCGTTGTCGGCTCTGTGTATCTTGTGCTGTTTAGTGCAAGTGTGTCTGGGAGGGGCCCTTTAAGGGAGCGGCTGGCTGTTGAGTCCGCCCTGTGACCCTGTCTGCAGCTGTGCCTGGCACCCTTATTTCGATGTGTGCTACTGTGGCATGTAGATGTTCCCTCGCTGCGCCTATTTCGATGTGGTGCTGCACAACGTCGATGTTGAACATCGACATTGGCAGCCCTGGAGGACGTGTAGACGTTATTCATCGAAATAGCCTATTTCGATGTAGGCTTCACGTGTAGACGTAGCCAGAGTGTGTGTGCTGGCTGCTGCTGGGTAAGTGTCTGAGAGAAGCCAACCTCTGTCTCTGTAAGGGAAGTATGTCCTGCTTGGTTGTCTCCCCTCTCCCTTGTTCTGAACCTCTGTAGATACTCTCATCCATGCTTCAGACTGGATCAGCTCTGCTCTGTGTGTATGTCCCTCTCCCTGATCCCTGCTCTGAAGAGATGGGGTACAGGGACAGGGGAACAACCTGACTTCAGCACTTTCCTCTCTCCTCTACGCCTCTCCCACTCTGCACAGCTAGAAGGAGAATCCTAGGAGCAGCTTGGTTGCAGACAGACAAGGTAGGAGAGGGGCAGCTGAACACATGCTGCCAACTGTAAGTTTGCACGCTTTGCTAATCAGCTGGGTGGGCCTGCTTGGTGGGCAGGATCTGGCTGATTTTGCCACCCTGCTCTATCTCAAGCTAAGGTTTCTGGCTATAGTAATGAAGAGTGCCAGATACTAATTCACGGGTCCCATTTTCTGCAGCACCTGGATTTTCTTTGGAGGGCTGCCTATCCAAGCACTTACTTTTCTGAATTTATCCTGCAAATTTGTGATTTCACGGGTTTTTGCTTTTCTTTTTCTTTTTGCAGCTTTCAGTTCTGACAAAGGGATTCCCATTCACAGATTTCTCATCTGTGTCTCAGGTTGCAGAGATGGATAAGGAAGTGTGTAGCTCTTGTGACAAAGGAAGAAGAGCAATGAGGCAACTGAATGAACAGATTCCACCTGCTTCCTGCAAGAGGGAGAGTTGTGTTAGGGCTTAGACCTTCACCTGCATGTGACATTTATCGAAACCACCTCAGTAATCATCAGCATTGCAGGATATGTCTCCCTGCCAGGCCAGTTTCAACTCCTGCTGATTTTCCCTCTTTGAGCTTCTCCTCTGGCATTTGTTATCTCTATGGTAACAGACAGCAGCTGTTGGGGATGGAGTCCTGGGCAGAGAAGGCAGTATAGATCAAACCAGCCTTGCTCAAGGGTGACTTCATATTGAGTGGGGGTTCTGTTCCTCGTACAAGAGAGAGGAAACAGTTGGGTAGCTTACTGCAATGCAGAAGCAGGAGGAAGAGGCCCTGAGAGGAGGAAAATAAAATGGGACTGATTCTGTGTTGTATCTCAGGCAGCACATCTTAGACCAGGGGCCTGCAACCAAAATAGTGAGAACAGCCATTTTTTTTCAAATTCGGTTACAAAATCAAAACTTCAAGAGCTGCAATGCGTGTGAATATGAGGTGGGCCTTAATAAATAATGTCAAACCGTACTTTTTATAACCCCCATTTTAAGAACAGCGCTCATAGAATCCTAGAACACTAAAACTGGAAGGGATCCGAAGAGGTCATTGAATCCAGTTCTCTGCCCTCTTGGCAAGACCAAACACCATTTAGACTATCCCCAGTAGGTGTCTACCTTACCTGGGCTGTGTCTACACGAGCCCCAAACTTCAAAATGGCCATGCAAATGGCCATTTTGAAGTTTACTAATGAAGCGCTGAAATGCATATTCAGCGCTTCATTAGCATGCGGGCGGCCGCAGCACTTCAAAATTGACACGGCTCGCCGCCGCGCGTCTCATCCAGACAGGGCTCCTTTTCGAAAGGACCCCGCCTACTTTGAAGTCCCCTTATGCCCATGAGCTCATGGGCATAAGGGGACTTCGAAGTAGGCGGGGTCCTTTCGAAAAGGAATAAGGGGACTTCGAAGTAGGCGGGGTCCTTTCGAAAAGGAGCCCCGTCTGGACGAGCCGCGCAGCTGCGAGCCGCGTCAATTTCGAAGTGCCGCGGCCGCCCGCATGCTAATGAAGCGCTGAATATGCATTTCAGCATTTCATTAGTAAACTTCGAAATGGCCGTTTGCGTGGCCATTTTGAAGTTTGGGGCTCGTGTAGACGTAGCCACGCTCTTAAATATCTACAGTGATCAAGATTCCACAGCCTCCCTAGTTAACTTATTCCAGAGTTAACCACTCTGGCAGTTAAGTTTTCACTAATGTCTAACCTGAACGTCCCTTGCTGCAGTTTAAACCTCTTGCTCCTTGTCCTATACTCAGAAGCCGAGGACAGTAATTTTTCTCCCTCCCCCTTCTAACCCTCTTTGAGGAGTTTGAAAACCTCTCTCCTGTCCCCTTTAAGTCTTTTCATTTCTAAACTAAAGAAGCCCAGTTCTTTCAGTCTTCCCTCATAGCTCATGTTCTCTAGACCTTTAATCATTCTTGTTGCTCTTCTCTGGACCGTCTCCAATTTCTCCACATCTTTCTTGAAATGTGGTGCCCAGAACTGGACACAGTAGTCTATTTGAGGCCTAATGAGCACTGAGTAGAGTGGAAGAATGACTTCTCCTGTCTTGCTCTCAACACTCCTTTTAATGCATCCCAGGATCATGTTTGCTTTTTTTGCAATCATGTCACAATGATTTGTACCAGTTAGAAAGTCAAGTTACCCCCATCTCCAGCTTTACTCGCCTCAGCCTCCAAATCCATCCTCCTATTCCCAAACTTTATGCCCTGACCCACAAACCTGCCCCTCCATCCCCAGGGTTAACCCCTCTATCCTCAGGATTAACCTGTCTCAGATGATGGCTCTGTGCGCAGCCCACCTCCCCCAGCTGTTGAGGTATGAGGAGGCAGCTGGAAGCTGGTGCCCACCTACACCCCTCTTGGCACAGATGGATGGTGCAGTCTGGGCAGCAGCAGCTACACTAGCACGTGGTGCTGCGGGTGGGCACTTCCAAGTCAGTGGCAGCAGGGTAGGGGGCAGTTGGTAGGAGGATGGCCACCTCTCGTCTGATATGAGAGAGTTATCTCATAAGTTTCTAGTTTTACGGAAAACAGACTTCCATAGAAAGCTCTCTGTCTGTTTGTATTTACTCTTTTACCGTATGCTGGCAAACTTGGATGTGAGGTTGTGTCTGATCATTTTTCAGCTACAGTGTTGAAAAGCATTAAGTTAATTTAGTACAACATCATGTTCTCCTTTCAGAGATCGTAACAAAACTGTCATTTTCACATGTGGGGAACAAGCCGCTGACAGAAGAGTGACCCTTCGGCTGTGGCTCCCCACAGTGGCTGTTGCAGAGCTGCCTGCTCTCCCGCAGCTACTGCTGTTGAGCGCAGGCTGCAGCAGCTGGGCAACGCCAGCCAGAGGAGGCTGAGCCCCCCCACCAGGCTGGGAGTGGAGGAGGTGGCGCTGGCCAGGGCTGGGAGTTGGCGTGTTGCTTTCTTCCCGAATCTCCTTGGCATGGTCGGGGCACCCACCCTCAGCTCTTGATAATGGCTGGAGGGCAGCACGCTGCTGGTGTTGGGGGGGCGGGGGTGAGCAGGGTTCCTGCTCTATTTGTCCATGGCTACTGCCTCCTCAGAGTAGTTCTGGCAGAGCTTCCTGCCTTGCTGGCTTCCCCTTCTGGGGCTCACTGCCTAGCCGGTTTCACCACTGCCGCAGCTGACTGCTCAGCAGCTCCAGAGGCTACTGCTGTTTAAATAAAGATCCCAAATTCCATTTTAGTGGTAGGATTTGTTTTAGTGGTGGCTGCTTCCAGAGCTGCAAGTGCAGTCAGCAGCAGTTGCTGACCCCTATCTTAGACTGCGCAGCCAAGGATAAGTAAGCCTGCAGATTCTGGGATGCCCTGGGAAGGGTACTGTAGCTCCTGATGTGAGGTGAGAGCAGCTCTGACTTATGTCAGCCTTACCTGTCTAGCTCTTTATGAGCTGCTTCAAAGCCCAGGACTTCAGAGGATCTCCAGTCTTTCAGCCAGGAGAGCCTTGTCTTAGGGGCTTGGAGGGAGACCAGATGGCTAGAGAAGAGAGAGACTTTTGAGTCAGGAAGGTGCATGAGGGACAGGGAAAACTATATGGAGGGGCACAGAGGTACTTTTATGTGCATGAAAGAGAAAAAACAATGGTAAATCACAGGCAAAAAACAGAAGAGAGAATGCAAAGCTTGAAAAAATAAAAATCTCCACAATGCTTTAAATGTGTTAAACCCTTGCCCCCTGACATGAGAAAAAACAGATATAAGCCTGAACAGGAAGAAGAATAAAAAATAAACAAAAATCTCAGGAGAGGGTAAAAATACCCATAAATTAAAAAAAAAAGTTTGTTGTTGTCCATATGAAACATAATAGTGATGCCTACTTTGTGGTATTACCCTCCCATCAGTTCTAGTGATTTGGTTTCCATGTGATTAATGAAGTAATTTAATCCTGTGTGAAGAAACAAGAGAGGCTGTTTCTACATGGTTGAAAGGTGACATCACGTATTTTTGTAAGGATGCTGAGAATTGTAAGAATACTCAATATGTGTCTTGTGGTTTGTGAGAGGTGATGAAATCACAGCTGTCACTGAAGTGCAGGTGTGTACTGATGTAAGAACCTTCTACACAAAAAGTGGTCTCTAAGTTGTTTTTTCTTCTTTTTCAAAAATTCTACAAACCAGACCCTTTTGCAAAAGGTTTAATACAGCATATTAAAAACCTTCATTCAGAGCAAAGTGATGTCTCAGGAGGCAGGGCACTTCACTTCCCATGAGCTCTAGGTACTGAGAGGGTCACTGGAGTTCTCATTATCATAATCCCACAAAGGAGAATTGGTGGGCTGTGTAGTGGTAGACATGGAAGTTCAGTGGTGATTGAGGCATTTGAAACCAACCAGCCTTGGCTTCTTTTGAGAGTGAAGGCCCCAGTGCTATTAACCAGCAAAGTCCTGTCAGAAGATTACAGCAACTGCAACCAATTTTGTTTTATGTCGTCATGTGGGGAGAGGAAATAAAAAGGGAAGAGAAGAAAAAGATGCCAAGAGATGATGAATTTCCTGGAGGTTTTGATCTTCTATAACATCAGAGATGGTGAGGGGGGGGAGATTGAAAGTTAAAACAGTGTGCCAGCCTTCCTTCTCTTTTCTTACTGTGTTATATTTTGTTCTGTTTCCCTGTTTTATGTTAGGTCAAGTGACTTATGTCTTCCTTATTATTCCTGAATTTCCCAGTGCCCGAACTGGTTCTTCTTAAGACAGTCTTTCTCATCTGGGAATGATGAGATGTATTGATGTGGCAGGATTGACTTCCTCCATTTTTCTTTTGCCTTCCCTCCTCTGCAGCTTTTATTTCCACTATCTATTTTCTCCCATCATCCTTTTCTTTCACAGCCGCTTTTTGTTTTCTTTCTTACCCTCTCTGTCTTCCTCTTTTTGATACTTGTATCCCTTACAAGGCTTTTCATTCATTCTTTTGTGGGGAGGGAGGGATAGAAAAATAGTGGAGGAGGGATAGCTCTGTGGTTTGAGCATTAGCCTATTAAATGCAGTGTTGTGAGCTGAAGCCTTGAGGGGGCCTTTTAGGGATCTGGAGTATGGTGCTTGTCCTATGAGTGCAGGGGACTAGACTCAGTGACCTGTCAAGCTGTTCTTCCAGTTTTATGAAATCAGTATATCTCCATATATCTTTCATTCTTTCTTGTTCCACCTCATTGACTGTGTCTACCCTAGAGCAATCTCCTGACAGATACTTCTGTCGACAGAGTTCTTCAAACAAAACTTCTGTTGCCAGAGTGTGGCTACACACACAAGTGGATTGAAAAAGTGATCCTCTCTGTTGATAGAGAGCAGCCAGACTACCCAGCCCTCTATTTATTTACAGAATGGCTGATCAGAAGCACAACAGACAGGGCTTCCCGGTGACCCAGATGCCCTGTCAACAGAGAGCCCCCTGAAGCATCCACACAGTTTTTTTTGTCGACAGATTCTGTGAAGAAAGGTATTTTGCCTCATGGGTGAGAGGCAAAAGGCTGTTGAAGAAAGTGCTGAGTTTTGTCACCATACTGTCGTCAAAACACATTTTGTGTGTGGAAGCGTCACAAGTTTTATTGACAAAACCTCGGTTTTGTCAGCAAAACTCTCTAGTGTAGACTTAGGCATTCTGTTCTCCTCTTTTTCTTCTTTACGCCTCTTGCCGTTTTGTTCTGTTTCCCCTTTGGCTGTGTCTACACTTGCCCCCTCCTTTCGAATCACAGGTAGCCGCCATTATGCTAATGAGGTGCTGCATATTCATGGCAGCGCCTCATTAGCATCTGCCAAAATACCTCATTACCATGCCCCTTTCGAAAGTGCCATGTGATTCTGGGAAGAAGGAGCTTTTGAATTCCGGGGGCTGTCCTTTCAAAAGGCCTCCTTCTGCACTGGCGGCGTGTGTTGCAAAAGCAGCACTTTTGAATTGCACATGGCTACCATTATGCTGATGAGGTGCTGCGTATTTTGATAGGATAACGAGCCTTGTGGATAAGGGAGAAGTGAGGGATGTGGTATACCTAGATTTTAGTAAGGCATTTGATATGGTCTCGCATGAAATTCTTATCAATAAACTAGGCAAATACAACTTAGATGGGGCTGCTATAAGGTGGGTGCAAAACAGGCTGGATAACCATACTCAGAATATCAATGGCTCTCAATCCTGCTCGAAAGGTATAACAAGTGGGGTTCTGCAGGGGTCTGCACTGGGACTGGTTCTCTTCAATATCTTCATCATCTTCAACGATTTAGATATTGGCATAGAAAGTATACTTATTAAGTTTGCAGATGATACAAAGGTAGGAGGGGTTGCAACTGCTTTGGAGGGTTGGGTCAAAATTCAAAATGATCTGGATTAATTGAAGAAATGGTCTGAAGTAAACAGGATGAAGTTTAATAAAGACAAATGCAAAGTGCTTCGCTTAGGAAGGAACAATCAGTTTCACACATACAGAATGGGAAGTGACTGTCCAGGAAGGAGTATGGCAGAAAGGGGTTTAGGGGTTATAGTGGACCACAAGTTAAATATGAATCAACAGTGTGATGCTGTTGCAAAAAAAACAAACATGATTCTGGAATGCATTAACAGGTGTGTTGTGAACAAGACACGAGAAGTCATTCTTCTGCTCTACTCTGCGCTGGTTAGGCCTCAGTTGGAGTATTGTGTCCAGTTCTGGGCACTGCATTTCAAGAAGGACATGGAGAAATTTGGAAAGGGTCCAGAAAAGAGCAACAAGGATGATCAAAGGTCTAGAGAACATGACTTATGAAGAAAGGCCGAAAGAATTGGGCTTGATTAGTTTGGAAAAAAGAAGATTAAGGGGGGACATCATAGCAGTTTTCAGCTATCTAAAAGGGTGTCATAAGGAGGAGGGAGGAAGCTTGTTCTTTTTGGCTTCTAAGGATAGAACGAGAAGCAATGGGCTTAAACTGCAGCAAGGGAGGTTTAGGTTGGACATTCGGAAAAAGTTCCTGTCAGGGTGGTCAAACACTGAAATAAATTGCCTAGGAAAGTTGTGGAATCTCCATCTCTGGAGAGATTTAAGAACAGGTTAGATAAGTGTCTGTCAGGGATGGTCTAGACAGTATTTGGTCCTGCCATGAGGGCAGGGGGCTGGACATGATGACCTCTCAAGGTCCTTTCCAGTCTTAGGATTCTATGATTCTATGGTATTCATGGAAGCGCATCGTTAGCATCTGCCGAAATCCCTCATTACAATGTCCTTTCAGAAAGGGACTAGTGTAGACGCAGCCTTTGTGTGCACTTTCGCTCTCTTTTTTCCTTTCCCTCTCCCTTTCCAAGTTTGTCCCACTGAAAACCTGATCCTGCAGTCTTTATGAAGACAAGGAATATTTTGCCTCCTTAATACTATGAGATCTGCTGCTCAGTTGTGACTAAGTTGACCTGCTTTAGCCTTCTTTTTCTGATTTCTCCCCTCCCTTTTGCTCATTCCCAGTTCTCATGACTTTTTGATTTCTCTCGCCATTCCTATTTCCTTTCCCACGTGGATGTCACGGCTTTTGCGAAAGCATAAAGAGCCATGTAGACAGGGTTCCTTTGGGGGAAAAAACCCCCATTTAAAAAAAGAAGCCTTCTTCCTGAAACAAGGGTTCTTTCAAAAACTTTTTTTTCCCCCAAAGGAATCCCATCTGCACATCTGTTTTTTGTTTTCAGAAAAGTCTCTTCTAGAAATACGATTGGAAGAGATTATGCAAATGAGGCACAAGCTTTGTAAATCAGTGCTTCATTTGCATTTTCAATCTCCCTCATTTGTATTCCTCCTCCAAAAGCAGAATGTCGTATGGATTCAGCGCATGTGTTATTCTCCATTTCCCTGTGTGAAAACTCACCTTAAACTGTTGTCATGACACTGTACCATTTCTGATGTGCCTTTATTTCATTGCCATTCCTACTAGACATAAAATGGAACACTAATTCAAGCTATATGGCATGGAGAATTTCCATACTATGGCGAGAACCAAAGCACGGCTCCACCGTGATCCAGTTTCATTGTCCTAATGGTCATGCTATGTAGGATCTGCTGGACTTAATAATTCACCTACTTAGTCTCAGAGTTACTGGCTGTGGAATGATATTTTAGCTCCATGAAGAATCTGGATTGCCCAGTCAACAGAGGGAGTGCACTCAGCATGCAAGATAAGGAGAATGACAAGGTTACAGTGGTTGTGATGCGAAGGAGCAGAGGAAAGAGTGGAGGAGTACAATTTGAATCTTCCTTTTCTCCTGCTGCAGTCCCCGAATACTTCATGCAGTTGGAGAAGTGGGAACTTTTGCTTTCATCTTTGTTCAGGATTGGTTGGGACAAGAAGTCATGCCTTAGGCCCTTCACTGAAAAATAGATTTTATTTAAAAAAAAAAAAAGTCTTCCTCTTTAATGAACACCATACTTGTTGATGCATGTCCTCAGGATACACCAGCATATGCAAGAACATGCTAAATCTGTTAATCAGTGAGGATAAGTGAAATTGGTGCTGTAGTTTGTCACAGATCCAGTGTGGTGAGGTTTACAAGCTGCAGCTGCTGTCTACAGATTCAGTTTATAAAAATAATGTGATATTAGGGTTTTGATTATTGCTAGGTTGCCATAAGTGGATATTTATATTCTTTTTTTAAAAATGTTTGCTTGCAGAATGTATACTACAGTTAAACCTGGTCCATTTTCTGTAGATTTTTATTTCTAAATGTGAAAGCTTTTCTTAAATTTAGTGGTGTCAGTTTATATCTTGCACAGTGTGCTGCTAGTCGGAGACTGAATTGGCTTTTGAAAACCAGATATTTGATTTAATCTAATTCTATTGTTTTTATTTGTATTATAGTGCTATGACCCACATTAGTCTATCATATGTTACTTTAGAGGTGGGCACTTAGTTACCCCATAATTGGACAAAACCAATTTTAGAAGAAAAAGTAGTATACTAAAGGAAAATAAAAGGGCCAGTGGTCCTCTTAGACCAAATCCAGCTATGGAAAAATTCCAAAGACATCCTCCAGAGTTCCATGAATTGAATTGACAAAGGGAACCAGTAGCTATTATATTTTGGACTTAAGAATGGAAGATGTTTAAGGGAAAGGCTATGTCTAGACTGTTGTTGCTATTTTGGGATACAAAAGTATCCCAAAATAGTAACTCCAGGGCTACACCCTGCACTTGAAATAGCAGCATGATTTCAAGTGCAGTAGTCTGTTTCTGCTACCCATCTTTGTGAGAGCGGTAGTGGAAACCTAGAAATAGCCCCTTATTTTGAACTTTCACCAAGTTTGAAACAAGGCAACTTAAAATAATTTATTCAATTTGTGTTGTGCAAATTGCGTAAATTATTCCGAGTTAGGGCTACAGTCTAGGCATAGCCAAACATGTTCTGTAAGAAAATTTGACATACTAACTTGTCGAGAATCACCTACAGATATTAGTGAGGAGGGCCATATAAAGGGTATATGACAGTTTAATAGCAAATGTATTATTTTGGTAGGTTTTATATGACAGTTGATGACAGCCAACGGGGAGGGGTTGCAAGCACTTTGGGGGATGCAATTAGAATTCAAAATAACCTTGACAGATGGAGATTTGATCTGAATTCAACAAGATGAAATTCAATAAATATAAGAACAAAGTGCTTCATTAAGTGAATGCTAATGGGAAAGGGGTCGGGTTAGAAGTTGAAATAAAAAAAGAACAAGTTAAAAATCACTTTGAAAAATTAGATGTCTGCAAGTCACCAGGGCCTGATGAAATGCATCCGAGAATATTCAAGGAGTTGATAGAGGAGATGTCTGAGCCTTTATCTATCATCTTTGGAAAATCGTGGGAGACAGGAGAGATTCCAGAAGACTGGAAAAGGGCAAATATAGTGCCTATCTATTAAAAAGGGGAATAAGAATAACCCAGGAAACTACAGGCCAGTCAGCTTAACTTCAGTTCCAGGAAGGATAATGGAGCAGGTAATTAAAGAAATCATCTGCAAGCATTGGAAGGTGGTAAGGTGATAGGGAACAGCCAGCGTGGATTTGTAAAGAACAAATCATGTCAAACTAATCTGATAGCTTTCTTTGATAGGATAACGAGCCTTGTGGATAGGGTAGAAGCAGTAGATGTGGTATACCTAGACTTTAGTAAAGCATTTGATATGGTCTCACGTGATATTCTCATAAAAAAACTAGGCAAATACAATGTGGATGAGGCTACTATAAGGTGGGTGCATAACTGGCTGGATAACCGTACTCAGAAAGTAGTTCTTAATGGTTGTCAATCCTGCTGGAAAAGTATAAAAAGTGGGGCTCCACAGGGGTCTGTGTTAGGACCGGTTCTGTTCAATATCTTCATCAGTGATTTAGATATTGGCATAGAAAGTGCGCTTATTAAGTTTGCAGGTGATAGCAAGCTGGAAGGGGTTGCAACTGCTTTGGAGGATAGGGTCATAATTCAAAATGATCTGGATTAATTGAAGAAGTGGTCTGAAGTAAACAGGATGAAGTTTAATAAAGATAAATGCAAAGTGCTTTGCTTAGGAAGGAACAATCAGTTTCACAAATACAGAATGGGAAGTGACTGTCTAGGAAGGAGTATGGCAGAAAGGGATCTAGGGTTATAGTGGACCACAAGTTAAATATGAGTCAACAGTGTGATGCTGTTGCAAAAAAAGCAAACATGATTCTGGGATGCATTAACAGGTGTGTTGTGAACAAGACACGAGAAGTCATTCTCCCGCTCTACTCTGCGCTGGTTAGGCCTCAGCTGGAGTATTGTGACCAGTTCTGGGCACCACAGTTCAAGAAAGATGTGGAGAAATTGGAGAGGGTCCAGAAAAGAGTGACAAGAATGATTAAAGGTCTAGAGAATGTGATCTATGAAGAAAGGCTGAAAAAACTGGGCTTGTTTAGTTTGGAAGAGAAGATTGAGGGGAGACATGATAGTGGTTTTCACGTATCTAAAAGGGTGTCATAAGAAGGAGGGAGAAAACTTGTTCTTCTTGGCCTCTGAGGATAGAACAAGAGGCAATGGACTTAAACTGCAGCAAGGGGGTTTAGGTTGCATGTTAGGAAAAAGTTCCTAACTGTCAGGGTGGTCAAACAGTGGAATAAATTGCCAAGGGAGTTTGTGGAATCTCCATCGCTGGAGATATTTAAGAATGGGTTAGATAGATGTCTGTCAGGGATGGTTTAGACAGTACTTGGTCTAGTACCATTGGGGCAGGGGGCTGGACTCAATGGCCTCTTGACATCCCTTCCAGTTTTAGTATTCTGTGATTCTAAGTAAGGGAAAAAATCGAAATGCACAGCTACAAAATGGAGAATAGCTGGCTACTGAAAAGTCCTTGTGAAAAGAATATGAGTGTCATAGTGGATTACGAATTGAATATGAGTCAATAATGTGATTCATCTGCAAAAAAGGCTGGTAGTGTTGTGTGTATTAAGAAAAATGTTTTATGTCAGAACCAAGAAGTAATTTTCCTCTTTAATTGACTCTGCTGAGACCTCAAATGAAGTACTGGCTTAAATTCCAAGGGCCATATTTTTATAAAAGATGTAGCCAAATTGGAGAAAGTCCAGAGAAGAGCAACCAAATGATAAAAGTATTAGAAATTCTGACTCACAAGGAATTTTGTTTTTTGATTTTTTTGTTGTTTTGTTTAAATGGGCATGTCTGGTCTTGAGAAAAGTAGACCGATGGGGACGTGATAACATCCTTCAACTGTGTTAAGAGCTGTTATAAAGAGGACTGTCATCAGTTGTACTCCATGTCCTGTGATGTTAGGACAAGAAGTCATGGACTTATTCTGCAGCAAGGGGATTTAGTGTAGATATTATGAAACCCTTCCTAACTATATGCTTCCAAGAGTAATTATGGAATCTCCATTGTTAGAGATTTTCAAGCCCTGGGTTGGTAAACACCTGTCAGAAATGATCTTGCTTTACTTGGCCCTGCGTCAGTACAGGGGACTGGACTTGATTTTTGAGGTCCCCTCTGGTTCTATATTTCTATATTCCTATGATTTTTATTCAGCCACTGGAGCATCTGGGCACCCTCCAGATAAGTTTAACATGAAGAGAGAAATCCAGACCTTTCATAAGCATAGGTAATACTGAACATAAGAGCCAAGATAGCTAATTAACTAAAGAGGACAAATTCCTATATTAGTTTTCCATATGAATATAAGGTTGTAAGAATAAGCCATTTACGATTTTAATGCCATCATATTACTGTGTTAGTTCTAGGAACTATAGAATGAACCTGAATAGATACAAAGCTAAGCCTTACAATGGCACACAATCAAAATGTAGAGATCATTCATCTGTAAACAAATTAATATATGGTCAGGATGCTTTGGTTGTGTGAAGCACTGTTAGAAGCAGGCCATGATTCAGTCAGATAGGGGAAATTAATAAAATTGAGAAGTAGAAAGATCTCATCCCATTTTCCTTTGTTTCTGAAGAGATCATATACCAGTGCAACAAATGTTGCATCATAGGCACACCAAAGTGATGTCATTGAGTCAGTTGAGTTATTTGAGTGTAGCAAAGAGCAGAGATGGCTTTTATGTGAAAAGAGGAGTAAATTATGTTTATAAACCGTATTAATAATCTCTCATTTGAAATTAACTTTAAAATATTCAGCTGATAGGAATAAGGGGATTTTGACGTTTGCAGGGTCCTTTCGAAAAGGACCCCCTTGTAGCCAAGCTGCGCGCGAGCGAAACGCGGCACTTTTGAAGTGCTGAGGCCGTCAGCATGCTAATGAGGGACTGAATATTCATTTCAGCGCCTCATTAGTATTCTCCGATTTGGCCATTGGCATGGCTGTTTTGAAGTTTTGGCCAAGTGTAGACATGGCCCTATAGTCTCACAAAGAGAAAAGAGTACTTCATAGCCAGGCATGGGGAACTCCTAGACTGCACCTTGTCTGGATCTGGACCCCCAGGCTCGGGATTCCCTTCCAGGGCATCTGGCCATTCAGGTACTTTGACAGACAAAAATATCTAAATATTAATCTACCAATCCAAATTAATCAAAAATTAAGATAAACAATTCTGAGAGTTTTTCTGACTTCAGATGTTTCCTAAATATAAGTACTCAAACAGTTAATTTCAAATGATGGGATACAAAAGGACATGACTTTGGTGTGCTGATAGGAATAAGGGGATTTCTATGTTTGCAGGGTCCTTTTGAAAAGGACCCCTGTGTAACCATGCCGCGCCACGCGTGAGCAAAACATGGAACTTTTGAAGTGCCGTGGCTGGCAGCATGCTAATGAGGCGCTGCATATTCCTTTCAGCACCTCATTAGTATTCTCCGATTTGGCCATTAGCATGGCCATTTGGAAGTTTTGGCCAAGTGTAGACATGGCCTAGGAGTTACTCTTTCCCAAATTGTTTACCCTGATGCAAACGAAAAGATGCTTGGGGAATGATGTTGCTAAGAGGCCTTCAGCTCTGCGATTTTGCTGTGACCAATGACCCAGTGAGATCTATAATGTGTAATATCACATGAACTATTGAAGTTAGGAAAAAATGCTTTATTCCACTGGAAAATTAGCTGTGGAAGCTTGCAAGATAGCTACATTTAAGTCATGTTATTTGTTACACCATCTTGTTTTCCCTCACGTGTACTTCCAAGTGCCAGTGTGTTTGGAGTGGGGCAGAAAGAAGTAGGGTGATAAACAGAAAGATGGGATTGAAGAGAGCAATACTATGCAAGCTGCCAGTGTTAGAAATGTTTGGGTTGGCACAAATATTTTCTCGGTCAGTAATCTATTTCAGATCCTTGCCTTTGGTGCAGTGACTTTAATACGGGAAGGAATTTTGAAACCTGGTTAAAGCTACTTTTTCCAGTCTATTCCTCTCCTTTGGCCTGGGTGATACAGTTACCCTAGTTTTGGTTGCTTTTTGGCACCTTTTGTGAAAGATAAGAGGGTTTCTTTTTTATTGCTGCTGACTCTGATCCGCAAGAGTTCCAATTTTTTCCATTTACCAGTCAGACTTCAAAGAAGCAGCACCTCAAAGTGATGTCCACATGGGTATTATGACACCAAACTTGCTCCTTTTTTATTCTTGAATTTTGTCTTTTAGATTTTGAAAAATGTACATTTTTACTAATGAGGGATAGCTGTCATGTACATGAAAAGAATACTCTTCCAATCTCTCTCCCTCTACTCCCGCCAGATAACTTACAACTTTCAATGGTGTTTATAACCATTACTAATGTGGTTTGTGTGATGGGAACAAATCAAGTGTTTTCTTTGCCAGCAGCCTACGCAGGCACAGAGATGTCTTCGTGTAACTAAATGGTAACTTGCTGAGTAGAAAGGATACTGTAACCATTTCTGTTTGAGAGGTTCTGCTGGTCTTCCAGCTCTGTGTGTGATAAGGTATTTCAGACACTATTGCCCCATGTCTTTCTGGCACAGTATCTCCTACCAAAATGATTTGGAGTAGCTATCCAGATTTTCTCACAATGACCACTGCAAGCAGTGTGGGTACAAAGAGTTTGCACATGACTGTGTTGGAAGGACAGAACTCAACCATTTCTGCTATTGCCAGATCAGATGAACATGTCTAGACCTAGTTTTAAAGAAACGATCTTATCATGTGGACAGTGTCTCTGAATTTTAATCAGGATAAAAAATGTCTATGATTATTACTCTTGTAGCATATCGTTACATGAAAGATTGGTGAGTCAGTGGCCCAGATTCTATGGCTGTCATGGGAGGACAATAGCACAAAGTACCCAATGTTGTGCAACCTCTGTGAAAACAAGGGCACATTTGTGTTGCCTTTGAGCGCAGTGCTATTTGGATAGCATGTCTGTGGAGAAAGATGATGTGGCCAGAAGATGAAACAATGTGCTGCATGCTCTTTTGACTAGTATGTGGGCAAATAACGGACAAGTGGAACGCTAATGAGACAGCGTAAAGTCTGCCATTATTTATGTGCATCACTTTTCCTGGGGAAATTAAAGACTGGAGAGAGGGCTCTTGTGATTGGTGTACTAATAGCATCAGAAGTGCTGGAATGGGAGCTTCTCATGGGGTGGTGCTCCATTGTTGTCCATGTTGTGATCATAAAGATCTATGGTGAGAGACGATGAATCACCTCTATCCGAAAGCATATATGCCCTCTTCTTGCCATGCTGTAGGCAAGCCATGGGGGATATGTGAGAGTTCTGCATTCTAATCTTACTTAGCATGGCACTTAGTGTCTCAGTGTCTCTCTTCCTACTTACTTGTCGCCACTTCCCTGGTGAAGTTACTGTGGTTTAAATGCTGTTGCACCTTTAACTCTTGTGTGCATGATTTTGAAGCCTGCTTTGAAAATATTCAGATGTTCATTCCTTCATGGAGTGTCTTCTCCATCACCAGGCCTTCTTTTTCTTGTCTTCTTTTTTGGCTTCCACTGTGATAGTGTCTCTAACTTGGCAGCCATGTGATAAACTGAGTTCTCCTTTCCACTTCTGTACTCGGCCTCATGTTAGTTGTTGCTCTATATACCCAGGAATCATTTTTTACTATCCAGAGAGGTTACTGTCTTTATACATGAGTGGAGCTGCTTTCCCTGAACTTGTATAAACTGTCCGCTGAGCATATGTATCCCTGGTATACTCAAAAAATCATATCACTCATATGGAGCTGGAAAGGAGGCACCGTACGAGTTTCCTAAGTCAGTTTCTGCACATTTTTTCAGTGGAAACTTTTCATTTGTTTTAGTATTTTGCTGTGATCAAAGAGGAATTTGAGGCTTGTGATATTAATATTCATATTGAATTTTTCAAAGCTGGTTTAAGACCTTTGTAATCAAATCTTCTGTTACATTTGAATCCAGGTTGGGGAAACTGGAGATTTAATAAAAATTGTTCAGAGTCATTTACGTGTGTGGTGAATGTGTGGGGAGATTGTGTTCATTTTGGAAGTAGAAAGGAAGACCACCATGACATTTCATTTTTTATTTCTCAAAGTTTCCACTAATTTTTCTTTGACAAGTGCTGTCCTGGGATATGGAGTAGAACAATTTTGTAAGCAAAATAGCATGTTATTTTAAACCTGGCCCCATATTTTATGTTGTACTGATTTTTGATAAGGACAGGGAGGCAAGAAAGAAGATTGGAAAGAGGAGAAAAAGGAAAGAAGAAGAAAAGTGAGGAGGAAAGGAAAAGCACATTCTTTGCTGGCATTAAATAAATGCACACACACCTGCAAGGTACTGAATCCTTCAAATATTCATTGTAAACAAAACTAAAAATTGGGTCCACTCATGTAAGACTGTCCACTCATGTTAGAGCAATTATCACACGTGCCCATATGGTTATTTTACCTTTTGACAGCTTTTAATAATCTTTCAATATATTCAAGCGCTTGGAGAAATAATTCCTCATTTTTACTGCGTAACTCAAGCCCCGATGAAGAATATTAAAGTTTTGTAGCTGGTCGGTCCTCAGTGCATCCTTGCTGTGTTTACTAATATAAAGAAAACTAACTCCCTTTTAAAGAAAAAAAGAGATTTAAACCATATGTACAGTGCACGGGAGGGAACATCTAAAATCTGGTTTAAGTAAAGCATGGCTCTGTCATCTGCTTAGAACAGAAGGGAGAAGTCATTTGGTTACATCTCCCTTTCTTTAGCTTTGATTTATATCTGATTGCCCTCTCCAGATTCCTTGCCTGATATGAGTTCTGAAGATCTGCTATAGTCACTTATCAGACATAGTAAATAACGCTCTTTGCCAGGTTTAAGATGACAGATATTGATAACATAAATTAAAAGAAAAAAAACTACCAAACATTTGAGAACCAGGTACAAATGCCTGAGCACTCTGTGATTTACCAGAGTAACCATAATCCTTATTTACACACATGCTTGCTCTAATTCTACCACAGTTGCTTCCCCAAACGATACGCTGTTCTGAAGCTGTATTGAAATCAAATGGCACACTTGAAAGATTCTAAAAGTTTTTCTCCTGCTCGCTGTTTCTCTGGCATGCACCAGTATTAAACATAGAAGAGCAGAGTGGGCATTTCTTCTTTGAGTGGTCCCCGTGGGTGCTCCACAATAGGTGTCGGGCTCGCCCGGCGCCGCAGATCGGAATTCTTCTAGCAGTTTCTATTGGATCGCGCATGCGCCAACGCGCACCGCTCCCTTGCGCGCCCCCAGCCATGTGTGCGATCCGGTCTCCGCCAGTTCCTTCTCAACCGCCATCGGCTGCAGACGGAATCTGCTCTGGCTAAAGCCAGAGACAGATAAGATAGTTGTTTTTTACGTGCAGTTTGTTTGTTTTGTCACTATTAAAAAAAAAAAAAGAGAGAGAGAGAAAGAAAGAGAATATTAGCAGAGAGAAGAGGAACGAAGGAGAGAGGGGTGGGCAAGAAGGCTGATAAGCCATCCGCTGCCCTGAAGGCCGTGAATGTTATTTTGGGTTAGAAAGCACTGATTAGTGGCTAAGTACCCTATTAACAGTAAAGACTCACCGCGATGGCTTCTTCTGGGTTTAAGAAGTGTGAGTCATGCCGCGAGGCTATGCCGGCCTCTGATGGGCATAGTGAATGCATTCGCTGCCTGGGAGAGTCGCACGTTACCCAGAAGTGTTCCCACTGTGCTAAGCTTACAGCCAGGGCCAGGAAAAACAGAGAGATGACGCTCAAAATTATCTTGTTTGATAAGGCTCTCCAGCGGGAACCGCCGGAGAAGCCTCACGCAGAAGGGCCCTCTGGGTCGCATAAAAGGAAGGCAGCCTCTTTGACCCCCTCTGTGCAGAAGAGGAGGAAACTCTCCCCGGCTCGATCCTTGCCGGTGGGCCCGGCGGGCAGGACGAGCGGAACGCAGAGCCCCCAGCCGCGAGCTCATGAAAGCGGCAGCGCAGCAGCGCATGTGGCAGAGGCCAAGCCTCCGATTACACAACAGGCGGCACGGAAGGCACCGCGAGCGCCAGCGCAACAAGCGCCGGAATCAGTGGCACCGACGCATGTGGCACCGGCTTCCGCGGCGCAGGGGCACCCGGCACGGAGCCTATCGGTGCCGGAGGAAGCTACCCGCACGGCGCCAACAACGGGGCCGAGATCCCCGGCACGGGAGGGGGCGGCGCCCACCCTACAGGGGAGGGGCAAGGCAAAAGCAAAAACTTGGCACCTTAGTCCATCTCCAGGCAGGGCCACGCTGCCCTTACCATCCAGCCCCCCCCCCGAGATACACACGCTGCACCGCCGGGCTGAAACTCCACCGGCTTATCTCGGGCCTCCCTCTCCGTTCCTCCAACCAATTTCGCTGTGGCTCGGGCCACCTTCACCATTTTTGGGCATGGATCCCCTTGAGTACTATCACAAACCGGCTTCACCACTATCTATGTCGTCACGGAGGTCCCGCTCTCCCAGACATCATGGGTACACTCCCCGATCGTGGTCCAGGTCTCCATCACCAGGCCCTTGCCCATGCTGCTATGGTTGTCCTCCTCATGCTGAACACAGATACCGCAGGTCTAGATCCAGGGGCAGGTCCTCTGCTACTACTCATCAATACTCCCGTGTACGCTCTCGCTCTGGGATGGGAACACAGTTGTCCCAGGGGGAATTAGGTCCAGAATCCCGAGACTTCCCTTCACAGTCCTCCAGGGAGCAAGTATATCACCGATCTCAGGAGCCAGAGGATTTGGGGGAGGTTTACCCCAGCGGTTCCTCCTCATCCTCCCCAGATGAGGCCATGGCCCCCGCGGATGTCTCCCCTCCGGATGACCTTAAACAATTCCAGGAGCTGTTCAAAAGAGTACCTTTCACACAGGACATTCAAATAGCAGAGGTGCAGGAGAAGCACCATAAACTCCTGAAAAATTTGAGACCCCTGGCTTCATCTAAAATCGCTATCCCGCTGGAAAAAGCCATTATGGAGTCAGCCACTAACATATGTCAGACTCTGGCCTCTATTCCGCCTACGAACAAGAGAGCGGATAAGAAGTACTTCATCCCAGCCAAGGGCATGGAGTTCCTCTCTAGTCACCCACAACCCAATTCTTTGGTGGTCAAATTGTCCCAGCAGAGGTCGAAGACATCTCAGTACAAATCGGGGGGGTCAGATAAAGATGCTAAGAAGCTAGAGCTGTTTGGCAGGGAGGTCTGTTCCTCCTCTACCCCATTATTGAGAATGGCAAATTACGCGGCACATCTATGAAACCATAACTTTGACAATTACTCTAGACTCACTCCTCTCATGGATTCACTCCCGGAGGACAAGAAGCCAGTGTTAAAGGCGATTGTCCAAGAGGGCTATGTGGCGTTGCGGACGGGAGTCCAGATTGCCCTGGATGTGGCGGACACAGCGGCACATTCAACAGCTGCAGCAGTGGTAATGCGTAGGGAATCCTGGCTCCAGACGTCTGGTATCCCCAGAGACCTACAGGCGAAGATCGTGGATCTTCCCTTTGATAAGCAAAAGCTGTTTGCGGACTCAACCGACTCAGTCCTCCACTCCAGCAAAGACTCGAGGGCCACAGTTAGGACCTTGGCTATTTATACTCCCCCATACAAGAAAAAGAAATTTTATCCTCAGCAAAGACGCTATGCTTACCAACCACAGCGCGCTCAATATCAGCGAGGCTACGACCAAGGGCGCCATCAACAGCAGCAGTAGTACAGGGCTCCCAGGCGACGTTCTCAACAAAGCCGTACACCCTCGGGACAGGCCCAGAGACAGCAAGTTTGACGGGTATGTCGGGGGCTGCACTATCAATACCATCGCTCAATGCCACTCTCATCTCATGTTCCATCATCGCCTCAAACCGTTCCACTCCCAATGGCAAAAGATCACCACAGACAAATGGGTGCTAGAAATTATAGCCACGGGTTACGCGATCCCTTTCCAGTCACTTCCACCGACGAAGCCTCCCTCCCGGCCTCATCTCAGGGACGCTGCCCACAAGGCAAGGCTGAAGCAGGAGGTAGATCACCTCATGTTCATAGAGGCGGTGGAAAGAGTGCCAGAACAATTCCAAGGGAAAGGTTTTTATTCACGCTACTTCCTAACAGAGAAGAAAACAGGAGGCTGGAGGCCGATCTTGGATCTACGGGGCCTCAACCGTCACATGCGCAAGCAACGCTTTCGGATGATCACAGTTGCCTCCATACTTAGGGCACTGGACGATGGAGACTGGTTTGCAGCCCTCGACTTATAAGATGCTTACTTTCATATAACAATCCACCCGGCACACAGGCGCTTCCTCTGCTTCATGGTCGGCGGGGAACATTTCCAGTACAGGGTTCTTCCGTTCGGCCAATCCTCGGCACCCAGAGTCTTTATCAAAACCCTGGCAGTGGTATCAGCCCACCTGCACAGACCGGGGGTGTTTATTTTCCCATATCTGGACGACTGTCTACTGAAAGGGGCCTCAAAGGCAGAGGTCCTACGCATGATATGCATCACCATGAACACGTTTACTTCGCTGGGCCTAGTTATCAACCTCGCAAAGTCAAAGACCGAACCCACGCAAGATATAGAGTTCATAGGGGCACTCATAAACTCTATCACAGCAAGAGTATACTTGCCCGATGCCCACTTCCTCGCCATCAACTCCCTGGTGCAAGTCATGACGTACAGCCCCACGGTGCCGGTCCTAACGTGTCTGCAACTGTTGGGGCACATGGTGGCAGCGACGTTTGTGGTACAGAATGCCAGGTTACACATGCGAAGCCTGCAGCATTGGCTGGCGAGTGTTTACAAACCAGCATCCTACACTGTCCACAGGGTAGTGTCGCCCACGACGGAGGTGCGCAGATCCCTCGCATGGTGGGAAAATCCCGAGAATCTGCTAGTGGGGGTGCCTTTCCACCAACCACAAATTTCTATTTTTCTTACTACCGACGCCTCCCACATAGGATGGGGAGCGCACATTGGCAGCAAGGTGACGCAAGGGCTATGGTCCCCTGTGGAACAGACACTGCACATAAACATACTGGAGCTCAGAGCAGTATTCAACGTGTGCAGACATTTTCGAGAATACCTGCATGGCAAAGTAGTCGGGATCAATACCGACAATACCTCCACTATGTTCTACATCAATCGACAAGGAGGGGCACGATCCTGTGTGTTGTGTGCGGAAGCACTCCGATTGTGGAACTGGTGCACTGCCAACAACATAACGTTGAAAGCCTCGTACTTGCTGGGTGCCCACAACGTGAAGGCAGATCAGCTGAGCAGGCGCTTTGCACTCACGCACGAATGGCAGATCCGCTCCGACTTGCTACGGCGCATATTTCGTACATGGGGATTTCTCCAAGTTGATTTGTTTGCCACCCAGTAAAACAAGAAGTGTCCCCAGTACTGCTCCAGAGCAGGAATAGGGCGGGGGTCCCTGGGGGACGCATTCATGATTTCATGGAAGGGCCCTCTACTCTATGCGTTTCCCACCACAATGCTTATCCACAAGGTTCTGCAGAAAGCCAGAAGGAGGAGAGCTCGCATGATACTCATAGTTCCAACTGGGGACTGGCAACAATGGTTTCCCTTGCTTCTATGCGTGTCGGATCATCCACCACTCCCCCTACCGGTGGCGCCGGACTTACTCACGCAGGCTCAGGGGTCCGTAGTGCACCCGCACCCTCAGGGACTGCGCCTACAAGCGTGGTTAATCCATGGCTCAGCGCCTTAGAGAGCACGTGTACGGAGGGAGTACAACAAATCTTGGAGTGTAGCCGAAGGACCTCCACCAGGAGGACTTATGAACAGAAATGGACTCGATTTACAGCCTGGTGTTCCGCAAACAGTTAGCTCCCCTTGACGTTCCTATAACCATAATACTAGAATACCTATTGGATCTCAAACAAGACGGGCTTTCTCTATCCTCGCTAAAGGTCCACCTCGCTGCTATATCAGCTTTTCGGCATACAGAGGAAGGGCCCACTGTATTCGCCCACCCTATCATCACAAGGTTCTTGAAGGGGCTGGTAAACCTGTACCCCCCTCGAAAACTGCTTCCGCCGTCGTGGAGTTTGGACTTGGTGCTCAGCACGCTATCGGGACCACCCTTCGAACCATTAGCCATGGTACCCCTCCGACTCCTTATGATGAAAACAACCTTCCTCCTTGCAATTACGTCAGCCCGCAGGGTGAGCGAGCTCGCGGCAGTGATGGCAACACCGCCCTGCACAGTATTCTCAAAGGAGGCGGTAACCTTACGGTTACACCCAGCCTTCATTCCAAAAGTTTCCTCGGAGTTCCATCTTAACGAACCAATAGTCTTACCCTCGTTTTACCCGAAGCCTCACAGCTCCAGCAAGGAGGCGCGCCTACATCTCCTAGACGTGAGAAGGGCGTTGGCCTTTTACATAGACAGAACTAAGTCCTTCCGGAAAACGGACAGGCTTCTGGTGTCTCTCGCTCCCAGGTCAAAAGGGGAAGGCCTCTCTTCACAGAGAATTTCAAAGCACATTGTGTCCTGTATAAAAACGTGCTACGAGCTTCAAAAGACCCCTTTGCTGGTCCTGCCTAGGGCTCACTCCACCAGGGCGGTGGCGGCGTCAACAGCCTTCTTCAAGGGCATCGCGTTAAAAGACATCTGTAGAGCGGCGACCTGGTCATCCTACGACACCTTCGCCAAGCATTATGCCCTGCATTGGGTATTCGAGGAGGATACCCATCTGTCGACAGCAGTCCTCTCGGGGGCAAGCTGCACATGAATCGATTACCCACCTCCTTGCTTGGGTTACTGCTGGGTAGTCACCTATTGTGGAGCACCCATGGGGACCGCTCGAAGAAGAAAGAGAAGTTACTCACCTGTAGTAACGGTGGTTCTTCGAGATGTGTCCCCGTGGGTGCTCCACCACCCGCCCATCCTCCCTGCTTCGGATCTCTGTCTGGTGTTTTTCAGGAGCATCCAAAGCGGTTGGTCAAAGAACTGGCGGGGACTGGATTGTGCACATGGCCAGGGGCACGCAAGGGAGCGGTGCATGTCGGCGCATGCGCGCTCCAATAGAAACTGCTAGAAGAATTCCGATATGCGGCGCTGGGCAAGCCCGACACCTACTGTGGAGCAGCCACGGGGACACATCTCGAAGAACCATCATTACTACAGGTGAGTAACTTCTCTTTTGTATGTGACATTAAGGTTTTACTTATAAAAATCTTGTAATTTTTATTAAACTTGAACATCACAACAAAGGATGCTGAGTCATCATAGTTCAAGAGGATAGCAACTGGACTGAGACTCATAAAGTCTGATGGTTTTGTTTCTAGCTCTGTTGCTGTCCTGCTTTGTGAATCTGGGTAAGTTATATCACTTTTCTTTGCTTCTTGTTCCCATTCTCACACTTCATCTGTCTCGTGTATTTAGACTTCTAAGTTCTTTGAGGCAGGATCTGGCTCTGACTGTGCAATTATATAACATTTGCCACCATGAAACCTTGGAATCAATTGGGCAATGCAGAACAAAAGCAGGACAGTTATTTTTCAGACAGACTCTACTATTTGATTTCAGCCTCCCAACAAGAGGGTTTTGGAGTGTGAGATTCTGTCATCAAAAATAATGCAGCCACATGGGGTCACTTACAAGTGCTACAGCCCAAATTTTCAAAATGCCTTGGCTTTTAGGTGCCTGATTTAAGGACACATGTTAGGTTACAGCATTGTAAATGTTGTCACAAGATTTTCCTATTTTGAAGCATGCCTGTACTCCTCCTGCGATCATGTGTACAGGGATGGCGGAATAGCACACCTGTTATCTTGTAAACTGTTTCGAGACAATGGGCATGTTTTTCAGATGTGGGCAGCTATTTTCGGGATACCGCTGTATCTCGAAATAGTGCCTGCTGTATAGACAGAACCATGGAGTCCTTTGATGACTAGTGATCAGGTTAACCAAAGATAGCTGCTTAATATAGTAAAAACTGATAAAAAATAAATGGTGCATGTTTTTACTTTCATTCCTGAGGATCGAGTTAAAATAACCAATAAGAGAAGTAATTGGAAGAGCCCTGTATGGCTACTTTTTCACTTCGGCCATGTTTACATTGTGATTTTTTTTTTCAAAATAATTTACACAGTTTGTGCTACACAAATTGCATAAATTATTTCAAAATATTTTATTCCGAAATTAGTGCCATTTGAACAGCACTATAGTTTGGAATAAGGGGCTATTTTGCATGTTCCATTACTCCTTGTACAACGAGGGGTAGAGGAACCAGAATAGCACACCCAAAAGAGTTGCGATATTTCAGGTGCTGCAGAAAGTCACGGTGTTGCTATTTCAGGATACAAAGGTATCCACAGTGTAAACATAGCCTTAGCAGCAGAGGAGTATTTGCTCGAGATAACTTTTAGAAAATACCCTCAGCTTCCTAAAATTCTTTACAAATGATAGGTCTGATCCTGTGAGCTGCAGAGTCCCCTTCACTTCTTGCTGACTTCTCTAGTTGCATCTAGTTAAATGGGAGGGGAAGTTTAGGAAGAATGTAATGACCATGTTGGTGTTTTATCAGAACACTGTGATTAACATCTGTACACTTGCAAAAATGCCAGGGGATCTCAGGTAACAATATTCAAGTCAAGAGAGCTGCCAGTGTAAACTGAAACTGCAACATAGTCACCCACAACTGTCCAGAGCTGCTGTTCAAATATTACCTGAAATGGGGCAGTTTAGCATCACTCCACCTTACCTGCCTGGCTGATTCAGAATGCTGCCTATTGAGCCTCTCCTATCATTTCCTTCAGCAGCTGAGCATTCCTTTTTGGCTTCCTATTAAAGTACAGGTTGGGCCTGACCCTTCCTAGGGCCCAGTCCTGCTAACTCTCCCTCTTGAGGGCCTGTGTTCCAGAATGAGGCTAAATCTAGACTGTAGCCCTTTTGTGGGATACCAGAGGTTCCCTGGAAAAGCGATGCTGCATCCAAAGAACACGTCCACTTTTTCCAAAATCAATTTCGGAAAAGTGCACGTGTTCTTTCACTATCCCTCGTTCTGCAAGGAAGAAGGATGGCCTGAATGAGAAGGTTTTTTCACGTGTATATGTGCCACATTTTGGAAGAGCCTCCTTCGAAAGCAAAGGGGAAGAAGATATGCCAAGTGGAGTGCACACTTTGCATATTTTTTCAACAGTTCTTTGTAGTTTAGACATACCCTGAGTGTTCACTGCTCTGTGTCAGAACTTGAGCTATTTCAGGTCACTTAGATATATTTTGTTTTAATGTTTCTCTGCTGTCTAAGTTCTGCAAAGATACACTGATAGTAATTAAGTCATCCTACTTTACTGATAGAGTGATACCAAAATAGCTCCAATGCAATTTAAACCCCCTTACCCCCAAGTTTGTGAAGACATTCCTACAATATTTTTTCTGTAATGGTGGCTGGAATCGAGGCATTCCTCCGGTATGGAAAAAGCCTAGTCTTTCATTCTGAGTGGAAAGTATGATACTCTTCTTTACTCTTTAGGGCACTGAGGCTGCGTCTACATTACAGTTCTGTTTTGAAGGAGCGTCTTTCAAAAGAGAACGTCGAAAGATGGCCTTTTGAAACGGAGTGTCCACACGTGCCAGTGGGGACTGAAGGTTTGGTCTGTTCTTCCAAAAGACCTCCAGTGCAATTTCGAAAGAGAGCGTCCACACGTACCAGGGCGCTCTTTCGAAAGAGCAGGGGGCAGGCAGCACCACAGGCAGGGTCGCATAGTGGATGAGCTCTTCCAGGGCTGCAACCCTCTGTCCCTTTAAAGCCTGCTCCCCCCCACACACCTGTCCCCAGGCATCAGCAGAGAAGGCATCCTGGGCCCCCCTGGACCCCGAGCAGCACCCTCCCTCCATCGTGGCCGTGGCCAGCTCACTGGCCGTGGCTCTGGCCGCTGTTCTCCAGTGGCTCCAGGTGGCCACCCCAATCGCCACCCTCCTGGACGCCATCCACAGTGTGCAATGTCCCCAGTTGGTCCCCTGGGTCATGCGCCGCCTGTGGAGGTTCCCCGCAAGCAGCGATTGGTGGGACTGGCTGATGCTGGAGGACTGGGGCAACGACTGGTGGCTACAGAACTTCAGGATGACCAAGGGGATATTCCTGGAGCTGTGCCACTGGCTTGCCCCAGTCCTCCAGCACCACGACACCACCCTGAGGCCAGCACTCCACCCGCACAAAGGGAAGCTGTCTACCCTGGACAGTTACTGACCCTTCGGCCACCAGTTCAGGGTGGGCAAAGCCACCATCGGGGGCCATCCTCATCGAGGTAAGCCATGCCCATGTCACACCTAGACTGCATGCAGGGGACAGGTGGCATGCTGGCAAGGGGTACCATCGGGAAATGGGTGGGCACCCCAGGGAAAGGGGCAGGGATGGGGCAGGCGGGCAAGCCACATCCCACCCCACCCTCATGAACGTGCCCCCCCATGCCCTGCAGGTTGTCCAGGCGATCAACAAGGTGCTTCTGAGGCAGCTGGTTTGCACTGGGGACCTGGATGATGCCATCTGGGGATTCCAGGAGCTGGGCTTCCCCAACTGCTTTGGGGTGCTGGATGGCACCCAGTTACCATCCAGGCCCCAGAGCACAGCTGCGGGGCCTTCGTGAAGTGCAAGGGCTGCCACTCGGTGGTCCTGCAGGCCCTGGTCAATGCCAATGGCCAGTTGCAGGACATCTGCATGGGTGGTCTGGCCACAAGCACGATGTGAGGGTCTTCAGGAACTCAGGGCTGGGACATCATATGGCTGAGGGGACTTTCATCCCCTGGTGGGAGCTCCCCATAGGGGTCACTATGATGCAGCCCTGCATCTTGGCAGACGCTGCCTACCCCCTGCAGGCCTGGCGGGTGCGGCCATACACCGGGAACACGCAGCCGAGCCAGGGTGGGGAGGTCTTGCAGTTCTGCATCAGTCCAGGAGTTAGCCTGGAGCATGGGGGGCTGGCTCCCGTCCTGGGAGGGCTCCCCGGTTTCCTTGGGGGGCCCCTGGGTTGGGCGATGGTCAGGGGTGCTGGCCATGGTGCCTAGGAGGGTGATAGGCAGGCTGGAGCGTCGCACCAGATGGCTGGCTGGGCAGCAGCATGGGCTCCCTGCTGCCTGCACGCGCTCAGCTTCCTGCCTGAGGGTTTCTGGGAGCCTACTTCTTGAAACGTGGCTGGACGCTGGAGCCATAGAGCTCCGCTTGTGCTGTGAGTGGTGCTGCTGCCTGCCAGCTGATCGTGGCCATGGAGGACTCCCTCTTTTCAAAGAGCGGGCTGCGTCTATACTTGCTTTCTTTCGAAGAAGGGCGCTTTTCCCATCCTGGGAACGGAGGACCGACTTGGGAAGAATGAGGGAGTTCTTTTGAAGTTAATGTCGAAATAGCGCCATGTCAGTGTAGAAACTCTACGGGTCCTTTCGAGAGAATTCAGTCTTCCGATCTGAATTTCAAATGTGCTTGCTAGTGTAGATGCACCCTGATTGAAAAAGGAATGGGGCGGTAGTGGAGTATGGGTATCTCTGTGAAGACATACTGGCTTGAGTAAGAATCTTAACCTTTAATAAAACACCAAGCTATGTGTTCTCTTGTTTGGCCGTGCTTTAGGTAGAAGTAATGTGGAGCTTCACAATGAAGATTTTATTAATACAGCATCAGATTCCTCTGCATTCCTGGTCTTGCTTTTCAGTTTTTCCTCTGAATTTGTACACACAACACTCTGCACCTGAATTTTGCTGGATGAAGTCCATGGCTTTGCCTAGACTAAGATTTAATGGTATATTGTTAGCTGATGCACTAGCTAACAATTTGTAGAAGTTCAGTGTAAACTTTGTATGGTAGTGGAGACTTCAGCCATGTGCTAACATGATGGATTAAAGTCCATAGCAGAGCTTCAGTTTTAAGTCAGCCACTTTCTGGTGTTAGTCTACTCTAGCCTTTTGGGAAGGTGCTAGATAACACATTCCAAGAATACATCCTTTCATTCTCTTTCACGCAAATTCTAAATAAGAGCTTTCATAGCTGAGTGAGTGATAGCAGAGCTGTCCAGAAGAGCAACCTTTTGGGCAGATTAAGAATGTTGACATTAATATATAGTGATCTTCAAGAACAGATCATATGTAATAGTGATTTTTTCTGGAGTGCGATTTTTTTTTTTAATTTGGTCTGTGAGTGTACTAGATGCTTTTTGAGGCATTTATAAGTTTTACTGGGGTGTTGATGTGTGTCATCAGGAATTTGTAGATAAAAGATAATTAGTAGGATCTACCTGCATTATTTCTCCCCATTCTGGCACATTCTTCCCCAGATTGTATTTTAGGCTTCAACAAACATAATCTCAAAGGAACTTCAGTCAAAAATGCTGAGTTTCACCTGATTTTATGGTGAAATGGCGAGTTTCATCTTGTTCTGGTGAAGCATAAATTGTCTCAGGTTCACTTGAAACTAGGCCCAGCTGGCTTGTAAGTTTCATTAATCTCATGCAGGCTCTCAATAATCATGGGCTAAGTTCTGAATGAAATGAAGACTGAAAGTTTTATGGGGTTTCAGGTTTCATATTAAAAGTTCACAATTCCAATTTTCACTATACCCAATATTTTCGTAGTTCTGGTGTGTAATTCATGAATTTATCAATGGAGGCCTTCCAGTGGGATGAGGATGAGTCAAAATCTAGCACAGTAGTAATAATTGCCATTTAATTTATAAGTTATAAAACACTTTTCACCTCTCTGGACAGAGTATTTGGAGTGCTGTACACTAAGTTCCAAGTAAATTGAAAAAATTGCAATTTAATAAACAAAGCGATTACATTTCAACATAAAAATCCATCTGCCACTTTATAGTCAATCATAGATTCACATTGATGTTGTGGTTGCATGAATCAGTGAGCAAAGGCATCAGTTCAGCTAGTTCTATAATTTGTATATACACCACTGGTTGGTGCCAATACAATTGCCAGTTTGAACTGTGGTTGATATCAAAATGGATTGTGTGTACTTTGATGTTCACACTCTTTAAGGCTCAAGTTATGCCTTTGTTTTCATAATCTTTGAAGGTGAGGCCCAGAAGAGAAATAACTAGTCCAGTGTAGCACATGGCGTTACCCTTACTTAAGTATAAAATATTAACTGTGGAGCCATAATAGCCAGCTTCATTATCCATTCTATTTCTAACAACATATGCATTCTGTTGACTATTGAGAGAACCTTTCTTCCATGGAAATGCAAAATTTTCTGATAGGAGTTCCTCCACTGCAAGTGGTGGTTTTTGAAAGCTCGCTATTGATACATCTCTGGCTGCTAATTACAATTGCTGGAAATGATATTATCAAACCTCATTTTCTCTGCAAGTTTACCAGTCTTATTTCAGGATGGAATGCTGCGTGGCACAATCGACAAAATTGTCACGAAACATAGTAAAAGCAACACAAGCAACATGTTTAGGTTACAGTTTATCTTTCGTTATTCTTTGCCACTTACAACACTTTCCGTAGAACTTGCCGAAACAATGAGATTAGGATAAAAGAATTCTTCTTATCTGAAAGGGCTGGCAGTTTGATGTGAAACATATCTGTATTATAGTACCAAAGGAGTAAAGCTTTCTAGAAAAGAGAAGAAAAAGTTGAATTTCCATTAGTGCCAGCAAAGTGTACCTTTTTTATTAAGTCACCTTCAACTTCAGCCAATGGCTCGATTCTTCAAAGGGGCTTCTATTCACTCACGCTCTTTGCACTCCCAAACCAGAATGTACCTAGTTTGACTGTACCTAGCTGTTTGATTTGATCCTGCAAATGTCACCTGCATGCACATTTTCTTGGTTTGGAGGGAGAAAATAATTATATTCCCAAATCTGAAGACACAACATTTGAGTCCATTTTTGAACACTTAGGCTACATCTACATGTGCCCCTCCCTTTTAGAAGGGTCATGTAAATGAAGTGGGTTGAAAATGGTAATGAGGTGCTGATATGAATATTCAATGCTTCATTTGCATAAAACATTGGGAAGAAGGGTGCTTTCAAAATCAGGGTTTCCTTTTGAAGGAACCCCATCTACGCGACTAGTTTGCATTTCGATAGCAGTACTGCCAATGCAATGTGTGGCTGCCATTATGCAAATGAGGTGCTGAATATTCATATCAGTGCCTCATTAGCATTTTCAAACCACTGTATTTACATGCCCCTTCCGAAAGGGAGGGACAGTATAGATTCAGCCTCAGTCTCGAAGATGGTACTACTGCTTCTTTTCGTCTGAAGAACTGGGTCTTTCCAAAGAAAGCTCATGACCTACTAAATTTGCCAGTCTCTAAAGTACTACAGGATTGCTTGTTGTTTGTACTACTACCATAGATAACAAGTATCAGAGAGGTAACCGTGTTAGTCTGTATCTTCAAAAACAACAAGAAGTCCTGTGGCACCTTATAGATTAATGGATATATTTTTCATGAGGCTGATGGATTTCTATTCAATACGGCTAAATGCAGTGCCTTGCATGGTGACAAGTATCAGGGAGGTAGCTGTGTTCGTCTGTAACTCCAAAAGCAACAAGGTGCCACAGGACTTGCTGTTATATTTGAAGATACAGACGAACACGGTTACCTCTCTGAAACTTGTCACCATGCAAGGCACTGCATTTAGGTGTATTGAGTGGGAATCCATCAACCTCATAGATAACAAGATGACCAAAAATAATAACCATGAGAGGTTTTAAAAATATACATGAAAAGAATGTGCTGCTGTTAAGAAAACAAACTGCAGACTGTTTTCGAGTTGTTTATTTTGCTGTTTTTCTAGCAAGTGTATAAGGAAATTCCAGAGTCAGAATTTGAAGTAGTTCAGGTATAAGGCGGAAGAGAGGAGGCATGGGAGCTGAGTGCACATCCTTAAATTATTTAGATCTATATCTGCACTTAATCTGAATGGGACTTATACACCTACATACCTTTGAGGATTTAAGGTTAAGTGTCTTGTGTGACAGTTCTTCATTACATAGTACATAGGCAAGATGTTCGACAGCTCACCATGTGGCTCTGTGCAGTGGTATTTGTTCAGGGCAAAAGCCACATGAAGGTTAGGTTATTTTCTTTTTTTTCTTCCTATTGAGCTTGATTTTTGTTACTTATGAGTCAGTATTTATTTGTATAGGATTCACTTTTTCTGTATGTTGACTTTCCTCAACTGCCATTAAAGACAGTAGGAGACCAGGGTATTTGTGATTGTGTGGAATGGAGACCTGGTATACAGGGGCCATTGCTTTCAGGTGGTTTTATGTACTCACCCACATGTGCCTGGGTTGCAAATCTGAAGAGAGATTACTTTGTACTTAAATTTGGATGCACTTCTCTGTCCCTACATTGTTGTTAATTCTAAATAATGCCAACTTCTTACTAATGCAAATGTTTTTCATCTTCAGAGTGCTGTACCAATAATAATGAATTCTTTCAATCACAGGTATGTATAGTAATAATTGTACAGATGGGGAAACGGAGGCGCTGAAAAATTGAAACTCCGCCTACTCAGCACTGCTGTTCAGACTGGGGGAGAATGAATTGCAGTAGACAGAGGGATGATGTAACTCCTGTGTGGATGCTGTGGGTGCAAACTAAAAATGTACCTCAGTCACGCTTCCTTTTTAAACAGGATTAAGTTAACATAAATAAGTTACGTTTTAATTCACGCAGCAGCATCTGCACAGGGGATAGACAGCAAGCTCCCTAGTGCATGCTCAGTTCACGCTCTGAGTGCACGTAGACACGCTTAAAGTCAGTGGAGCCCAGCCTGTCCAGATTCCTGTACTTCATTTGAGACAGTTTGTCTTGCATACTCCCAAGTTTCACCTCACTTAAAAAAACTACTTGCTTAGAAAATCAGACAGAAAAACATGAGTGTCCTAGCACACTGTTACTGAAAAACTGCTTGCTTTCTCGTTTTTACCACATATTATAAACTAAATCGACTGGAATACAAGTATTGTCATTGCATTTTAGTGCATAGTATACATAGAAGTGTAAACAAGTTATTGTCTGTACCTTTGATGCAACCTGTTGTAGAACCATGTATATACCTAGATGAGTTGAAGTGACCCCAAAAGACTTCTTTGTACCTACAGGGGTACGTGTAAGCCTGGTTGAGAATGACTGCTCTAAGTCAGTCAGTGTTTCTTAAACTTTTTGAGACCACAGAACACATATGAAAATGTTCTTCGAAAAAAAATTGTTGTCAGACCAAATAAAACTAAACAGCAGCAGGTACAGCAAAAACAAAATGAAGTAACTTAATCAAGTGTCATAGCACTGAAGAAGTTATGCAGTACCTAGTTTTAATAGCAGGACATACATACCATCAGTGTATTTTTCCAAACACTCACAGCACACCTGCAAATTGTTCATGGAACACCAGTGTTCTGTGGAACATAGTTTAAGAAACACTGCTGAAGGGATTTTCTGAAGGCCATAGATGAAGTTGGAGAAGAGCTTGGTGGCTTGTCCTTTTCAGTGCAAGACTCCATTACAGGTCTGTCAAAATAAGTTTTACCTATGTATGAAGTTTAGGCTCAAACCCATTCTGAGGCTATGTCTACACTAGAGGTATTTGTAGGCAGAATTTTTTGTCATAAGATATCTTCTGACAAAACCTGTGTTGACAGATCATGGCCAGGCCTCAGGACAGATGAAAAGAGCGATCAGCTCTGTCGATAGAGAGCAGCTGGACCACTCTACTGGCAAAATGGCTAACTGAGAGCACAATAGACAGGGTTGCCTGGTGTCCCAGAACCCCTTTCTGTTGACAAAAGGGGCCCCAGAACGTCCTGACCAGCTTTTTGTTGACAGATATGTGTTGACAGAGGCATTCCTTCTCATGGTGGGTGAGCTAGAGCTCTTGACAAAAGTGCTGCATTCTGTCGACTTACTGTTGACAGAATGCCCTTGGGAGTCTGGGCACTTCATGGGTTTTGTTGACGAAACGACTATTTTGCTGACAAGTCCCTCTAGTCTAAATATAGCCTGAGACACTCATAATGGGTTTTGTGAAATGCTTGTACAGATTTCTATTTTAATTTTAATTTTTTTCTTTTGCAGTAGGAGGCCCTTTTCCATTTTTCTTTGTTTCTCTTTGCTCAAGTTCCTGTTTCAAAAGCTGCACTGCTGCATTTCATTACTGTACATACCTTACAATAAACAGAAATTTTAAAAATGCTTGTTAGATTCAGTATTGTCTAGAAGGGAAAAAAATCTGTGTCACATTTACGAATGGTTACAATTACATGTAGTGCCTTTTAAAAAGCAAATCCTAGTTTTGTTTTGTTTTTTTCTTTTAAAATGGGCTACTTAATTTTACTATAATTTGATAATCATCTTCTGCTTGTGATAACCTTCTTATTTATCATGAAACACCATTTATTTGCTACAGTTTCACAGTCTTTCTCAGCATGCTGGAGTGGATTACATTCCTAAGCAGCATTCAGTGAATATTTTGCATATTCTTGTTAAATAATCAAGTCAAGTTGCTTTCAAGTGTTTTCCCCTTCACCTTACATGAAGTATATACCTAGTTAACCTCTTTATGGGGAGGGTGGGCAGGGGAAGCTGGCTTGTTTAATTTTACACAAAGTCAGTGGAGTATTACTTGTAAATCAAAGCTTCAAAAAAGAAAAAGGAAAAAGAAAAAAGAAAGTTGTTCTTTTGTCCAATTGTACATTTCTGAAACCAATGAAACGTGATTAATAACTTTAAAAAAATGATTGGACCTATTGTAAATAAATTCAGAGAAAAGTTGGAGGAAGTTTAATAAAATGTCCCAAGACTTCCTTTGTAAAATTTCAAGTTTCATTCCTGATTATCTGTCTGTTTTTCCATCCTCAGATACGTACTACATTTTGATTATGAAATGCATGATATCCTAAAAGAGAGTTTACAACTTGTATTTATGTATCTTGGATTTTATTTAGTAGAATTAAACTAACATGTAATAGGGCTTTGACAATATTCTGAAATGTTGAAATATATTATAGAGCAATAAAACTAGAGGGGTGAAAATAGGGTTGGGCAGAATTGTCTGCAATAAGCTTATTTTCAAAACATTTTTTGCTCATCCTCATTCTCCAACCTTCTTTTGAGCCCTGAAAACATTTGGGCTGTGTCTACATGGGCACAGATCTTCGAAATAGCCATGCTAATGGCCATTTCGAAGATTACTAATGAGGCGCTGAATTGAATATTCAGCGCCTCATTAGCATTAGGACGCTTCCGGCCCTGGCACTTTGAAAGCGCCACTTTCGAAAGCGCACGGCTGCACACGGCTACACGGGGGTCCTTTCGAAAAGGGCCCCCGTGTAGCCACGCGGAGCTGCGTGTTTCCGCTTTCAAAGCGCTGCGGCCAGAAGCATCCTAATGCTAATGAGGTGCTGAATATTCAATCCAGTGCCTCATTAGTAATCTTCGAAATATGGCTATTTCGAAGATATGTGCCCATGTAGACACAGCCTTGGTTAAGAACCAGTTCTATCTTTCTATGCTGTCTTAAGCTATGACATAGCAGTCAACTGCTTATACTCAATTGTGTAGCTAAAATTGACTTATTAGTTGTCAACTTTAAGTTCAGTTTACACAGAAGAAGGTTGATGGGAGTGTTTCTCCCATCGATCTTCCTTAATCCTCACTGCTTGTGAAGAGTTCTGGGGTCAGCTCTGAAGACAGAAAGCACTGTTTCGTGCATGTGCAAAACAAAACCCCGGAAGATCGACCCGTCCGCAGCCGTGTAGACCCAGCTTTACAGTCCTTCTGTTGCACAGTGGTAGGGAGAAGAAAACTGCCACATTCTCAACTTAGAAAATACCAGAGCACTGTGGATTTGTAGATGGGTGGTGGTGGGGAGTGGAGTGGTGGGGGGAAGGAAGCAGGGCTCCCAGCTGAACTGCCCACATCCCCAAAGGAAAAATAGGGAGGGGTGAATCAATCCAGCCCTTGAAGATCCAGAAGAATTAGAAGGCAGAGGGTAGAGGTGAGGGAAGAGGAATGGGTTCTGGTCTGGGGATTCAGGAATGGGATCAGAAGTGAGGTTTACAGGCAGGGTTCTGTGCTGGGGTGTGGGGTGTTTGTGGGGTGTAGACTTCTGGAGGTAGTTTGGATGAAGGAGAGGACTCGGGAGGTGACGGAGGGGAAGGGGTTGAGGTGTGGGAGGATGTCCAGGCTCTGGGTGGGGCTTACCTCAAGAAGTCCCTAGAAGCAGCAACATGTCCCTTGGCTCCCAAGTGTAGGAGCAGCCAAGCAGCTCTGCATGGTGTACTCTGCCTCTGCGTGCAAGTCTTGCTCCTGTAGCTTTCATTTGCTGTGTTTCCTGGCCAGTGGGACAGCATCTTCAAGCTGTAGGTGCATGCCACTTCCAGAAGCTGCACAGAGACACGTAGGGAGCCTGCCAGGCCCACTAACTGGAGTCTGAACAGCCTGTGCTGCCGTGCTTACAGGAGCTGCTAGGGTCTCTCTTTGACTGGATGATCCAGTGAAAAACTGGACACCTGATAACCCTAGGGCCTAGTTTGTTCTGTGGAATAATGACTAGCAGTATTTTATTTAAAAATTAACTGTTTTGGTTTACGGGGCTTTGAACTGCTCCTCCCCACCTGAAACATGATAAATTTTAAAATTTTTTCACTAGTAATGCAGCTTTTTAAAATGGTGAGTAGACTTTTTATATGATACCTAGAAATACCCTTTTTGTGTATGTAACTATACATTCTTTATATACGTCATACAACCTCATTTGAAGCTATTACTGATGGGCGAGATGTAAATCAGGGTATAGGTTGTGTGTATATAATATAATTCAGCGGTACACAAATGTATACAATATGCAACATTCTGCTCTGACATAGAACTTGCCTAGATCCAGTGAGTTCAATAAAGGTGTTGTGGCACATAACTTAGGGCACAATTTGGCCCATAATCTTTTTGAAGTATCCCAGTTTGTGTGTTTGTGGTGCAATATACCATGCACATTGATTTTTTTTTTTTTTAAAAGGTCACATTTTAAAGCCCTGAGGTATGGGGATATAGTGGAAGCACTGATGGAATCTTAACCGCAATGGCCCTAATGGATGCAACAGCCCATTCACACTGAAATGGGCACTGTCTCTACCACACCAAAACGTTTTACGTGCTGCTGTGTTGCTTAGCGCATGGCTACTGGTTATGTTCAGCCGCTTGAATCTGTTAGCAAAAGGAAGAAAATCTTAATTCTGTTTCCATTTATGAAAATCAATTGCATTCATCTTCTAAGATACTGAGGGCCAGATCATCAGCTGTGCCTGAGCTGCTCAAAATGCAATGGCGTGCAAATGCTCACCTTTATATTCTCTTGGCCCTGGTGTGTGCAGAGCTGATTTAATTCACTCAGGCAACTAACAGCCACAGCAGGCTAAGTGTAGTGCAGGTGTACTCTAGTCACACACCAGTTTTTCCTGCTATACCCATAGTAGGAGGAAGAGAAAAGAATGCAGGAGCTGCTATTCTTGCTCAGTGCTGCTGGAGGCTCACCCTTGGGCCTTTTAAACCAACTTTGAGACCAGATGACGGATGTGGTGTGGTACAAACTGTCAGTACCATAGGATTTGTCTCCTTGGCTGTGTCTACACTAGCCCCAAACTTCAAAATGGCCATGTAAATGGCCATTTCGAAGTTTACTAATGAAGCGCTGAAATACATATTCAGCGCCTCATTAGCATGCGGGCGGCCGCAGCACTTCGAAATTGATGCAGCTCACCGCCGTGCGGCTCATCCTGACGGAGCTCCTTTTCGAAAGGACCCCGCCTACTTTGAAGTCCCCTTATTCCCATCTGCTCATAGCAATAAGGGGACTTCGAAGTAGGCGGGGTCCTTTCAAAAAGGGGCCCCGTCAGGGCGAGCTGCGTCAATTTCCAAGTGCCACGGCCGCTCGCATGCTGATGAGGCACTGAATATGTATTTCAGCGCTTCATTAGTAAACTTCGAAATGGCCATTTACATGGCCATTTCTAAGTTTGGGGCTAGTGTGGACATAGCCCCTGTGTTTAAATGTGAAATTAAGCTGTTAGTGCATTTATAACTATCTGTGGGTGTCAAAGGATTGAGAAGTAAATTTAAAAAAAAAAAACAACCTCCTTTGGGGGTTATTGTAGCTTCTTTGATGTGACTAATTAGCCCACTGAACGTAAGCTGTGACTGTCAGTCTAATAACTGGCTAACAGGAGGAGTTCCACACCATTTTCAGATTCTTCATCAGCAGATCTTCCCAGTGTTTTGCCAGAAGTTGAGAATCTCTCTGCTTCCTGAGAAATAGGTGCCAGTGGTCAGATCATAAAGTATGTAGCTGCTTTTCACTAGGATATATTTGCAAATCTTGGCCTTCAAAGAGTTTAAATACTGCAGGAGAGCAGTCGGCCTGCTGAAAATGTGTTTAAACTGCTAAGTTTGATCCTAGCTCTGTTCAACAGACTAAAAGCAAACATTTTAGTTTGCTGAGGCTGACTTACAGTAACTTGCTGTCTTTGCAGAGTTTCATAGAGCAGAAGATACTTCTTGTAAGTAGCATTAAAAACCCCAAGGTTTTATTTGACACTATTTTAATGCTTCTAATTTCTCAAGTAGGAGTTCAAAAATTAAAATGAGTGTAAAAATGTAAATTAAAACTAAATCACACAAAATGAAAAGGAAAAATTGTACAATTCAGTATTTGAAACTTTGGCCATTAACTGTGATTGTAGTTGTCTATCCTGCCTGTGTGTGTGCGTGTTTTTTTTTTTCCCTGGAGCTATTTAGTGATTCTACAGCTGTGAGAAGATTTGTCTTTCCCATCAAACTAAGCAGGCAGCACAGTAAACCTTTGATTAAAGGACCCTGATATAATGGACTTCAGAAGTAACGGATGCTGTCTGCCAACCCCTCTGCCCCTCCGCAAATAAATGCTGGAGACTCGCTAGAGCTGCTGCTGGGGCTGAAGGAGTTGCCAGAGATGCTGGGGCCCATAGGGCTGGAGGGCCACTGCAGTGGCTGGGGCCACCAGGGCTAGAGGAGCTGTGGGGGTCTGTGGCAGGGCGCAGGAGCTGCAGGAGAGGTTGGGGGGTGAAGTTGAGCTGGGGCCATGCAGCCCTGCGGGGGGTTGAGCTGTGTGTGGGGGGTGGAGTTGAGCCAGAGCGAAGTGTGCAGGTGGGTGGTGAACCAGAGCTGGGTTTGGGAAGGGACTGAACTGGGGTGTGGGGTGTTGAGCCAGGGCCACCCAAGGCTGGTAAGGTGTTGAGCAGGGCTGGCGGGAGTGGGATTTTGAAAGGAAAGCAGGGAGGGTTTGGGCCTTCTATGAGAAGGCAAACTTAAAAGCTCAGCACCTGCTGAAGCCTGGGCTTCTGGGTTTCTTCTGCAGCAGTTAGTGACATTGCAAACATTTGAATGCACGGACTGCACTTGCGGAATGGCGTTAAATGTCAGAGCAGTTACCTGCAGTCTGTAATGGGAGAAACATTTATCCCCAAATTCCACAAAGAAGAAAAATGATGTTCAGCTATTTGGATTTCCACTGTGTTTATTTGCTCCTTTAAAGCCTGTCCAGAATTAGGTCCCCATCCCACTCTTTCAGAAGCAGGTGCCTCTTTCTTTGAAGCCCCTGTCTTCGCGAAGAGCTGAGAACCTTCAACTCCCATTGACTTCCATTGGAGCTGAGGTGCCCAACACCTCTCAGGATCAGGCTTTTGCTGTGGAAGGGTAGTTTACTCACATGGGCGGCAGCTGCCCAGTTGACTATTTGATTTTACAGAAATTCAGTTCACTGCAGGCAGTTTTGGTGACCTGCTCCATAGCCCGTTGAAGTCAATGGAGAGGCTAAAGCCTCAGATGATTAACTTCAGTAATATGCTGATGTAGTTTCTTTTTCTGTCCCCCTGAATTGTCTGCAATGGATTAGTGCGAGGCAGCCCAGTCCTGCTTCTCCCTGCACCTTTTCCCTTTTGTGTGTGAGAGTGCAAGGGATCCCTCTGCTCAACAAGGAGCTTTCCACAGCTGCTTGGGTGCTTCTCTGTGCCTCCGTGGATGCAGATGGACTCTGCATGCCCTTTTGATTGCCTCTGGGGAATATACTGGCTATGATTTGACAGCATAAAAGCTCTTTAGTAATCAGATTTATTTAAGCACTTGTCATTTCAGCAAGATGGGCCCAGTGCTGCAGGCCTACAGAGAGAAACTCCCAATTAGAGCTAGTGGGTGGTTTGCTTGCAATTGAGTCAAAGCTGGGCTCTAAACTTCCTTCTTCAGTTAATTTTTATCCTGGGTTAAAAAATGTCTAGCTAAAGAAGGTTTAAGTTGAAGAAAGTTCTTCTCTTACTCAAACTTTTTAGAAGACTTCCTGCGCACCGTAAACTCCAACATGCTAGTCCCCCGGGTCCCCAATGACCTAGCTCAAGAAGGGTTTTGGCCAAAGCTCGCTAATGTCATTGTCCCTTTGGACTCTATGTGGGCTTGATCCTGCACCACTGAAATCAATAGCAGCTTTGACATTGACTTCAAAGAGTGCAGGATCAATCCCTCTACTCCATCCGTAAAGTCCAGGGTTGGATTGTTATAAAATGTTCAATTTTGAAACAAAGAATTGAATGCAAATTTGAACTGGACTATGAGCACGGTTACAGTGAACGTGAAGATAAGATAATATGGATCTATGATCTTGTGAAAATTATGTATCTCAAGAAATGGCCCTCTTCTGCAAATGCTTGTTACTTGGCATTATGCTTGTTGGACTGTTCACAGTAATAAGTGCTACTACAGCGGACAGTGTTGGCAAGCTCAGGTCCGTAATTAGTACCTTTCACAGTACCTCTTCTCCAGTTATTTGAATTTCTTTTATTTCTCAAGATTTAAAAAAATAAAAATGAAGGACAAAAGCAAATAAGAGGATACACAGAAAGAAAAGGAGGGAAATAATGTTGTATGCACATTCTAAAGGCCTGAAATAATACAGTAATCCCTTGAAATGTGTGATTTCGAGTTGCACTTAACTCACATTAATGCGAGTTAAGCGCAGCTCAAAATCCCTCTCTCCCCAGCCTGGCTTAACTCCCCTGTCTCCAGTCAGCTCTGGGTCAAAACCCTCTGCATGGCCCTGGCTCAACCCCACCCCTCCCACAGCCCTAAGCCACCCCAGACTTAACCTCCCGCCTGCCCTCCCATGGCCCAAACCTATCACCAGGCTTAACACTTCCCAACTGCCCTCCCCCCAACCCCAGGATTTACCTTTCAAAAGGAGCTCCAGGTGCTCCTGCTGCTTCCCTGGCTGCAGAACATGCATTCTGCTGGGGAAATAAGCCTCCTCCCCTCCCCCGCCCCCGGCTTACGCAAAATGTGGGTTATGTGAGAGTGCGTGGGAGCGGAACCCTTGCATAACCTGAAGGACTGCTGTATTGGGAAAATCCCACATAATCATAAAATAACTAAGCTGAAAACCCTTTTACTGTTTAAGTTGTTTAGCTAAGGTTGAGTTGTTATACTGTGTATTGTACATTTTGTATGTTCAGGCACATAAATAAAGTAAGTAGAGTGCTTATCTGTCCATGAGTAGTCCATGGTAACATTTGATTGTACTTTTTACACCTCATTAAAAATTTTATGTTACATGTCTGTGTCAGTGCCTCTGAATCACCTCCTACATATGCAATTGTTCTGAATGTCAGAACTAACAAACTTGGGGCCAAGGTTCCAGATTTCAAGTTTCCTGCATATGGCAAGCAAAATTTTCGTTACTACAGGTACTGTGGAATTTATAAAATGAATCAGTCATAATTCTACAGGTACATTTTCTGAGCAAACTTCATATGTATATTCACCTGTTCTGTTTTGTTTTTGCAGGTTTGCTATTAGGGTGGTCAAAGAGTAGTTATCAGTGTATGTAAGCAAGACTCTTCAGACACCCCTATCTGAATGAGGTTGGCAATGGCTCTGTTACATCATTCCAAACAGCGAAATGCTGGATCTCAAAAACATAGACCTTTTTAGACATGAGGGAAATGGGTTCTTTATTAGATATCTGTTCCATGAAGGATCTGATTTTTTTTAATCTTTTAAACAACCCCCTCCTCCCCACTCATTTTTGTTCACAGCAACGAAAAAATGCTGCTTTTCTGGGAAAAACTGATATTCAGACTAGAGTTTTGTAATTTAATGAAGGAGAGTTTCCTTAGTAAACCAAATTTAGAGTACTAGAATGCTTATCTTATATCCAGACCTTGAACATAAAAGGCATTTTATACCAGCAATTGTTCATTTAATGAGCAATTGCAGAGTGCAGGACTGTTAAGGGATTGAGCTATATGCACCATTATTGCAAGAAGTATTCCGAAATACCAGAAATAGGACGTAAGCTCTGATCAGGGAGACTGTGAGCACAATTACCTTCTTTTCAAATCCTTCTGTGACACTGCGGGAGGAAAAAGGACTTTGAAACTTGAAAGGAAAGAGCTTGCTTTCAACCTCAAAAGCTAGGAGGAAAGGGCTCTGAAATTTGCTCAGTATTCCCAATTCACCATTAGCCTGTTTCTTCCTTTAGCCTCAAGGCATTCTCCGCTTTTTGAAAAGATGTTAAGAAATTCAGTCACAATAGAGAGCCTAGTTTTGAACATGTTTCACTCGGTCCATTGAGGTCTGGTCTTCAGCCTTTGTGTGGGGTGAATTGAGCTGAGCAGCTCGCTGGTTGGGGAGAGGTGAATGAGCAGTCTCTCTGCAGTCACAAATTCTGGCAAAGAAAAGATTACCCTTTCCTTTATTTTACAATATGCATTCCTGTACAATCCTGCTAGTGGCACTATGTGGAGCAGAGCCTGTGCTTAAGTCAATATGGAGCACTTGGTTTATAGCAACTCTTGTTAAGTTTGTCTTGTAATTGAAGCTGCTGTTGACCTTGCTTGAAGACCATTTGTAAAACCGTTTATTTAGCATAAACTGAAATAATAAACCCTCCTTCTCTTAGGCCGATTGTGATAGGGTGACATTAGTTTGATTTAATGATTAGCCGCCTGACCCCCTCAGCTAGAGAGAGCGGCTTGAATAGAGAGAGTTCACTAGGAAGCACACAGGAAGAATACTAATGAGCTTGTTAAATTTAGCATGGCACCAACCACTTTTAATTCCTCTAATGGGAGAAGCACTGCCTCTGAGAGAGAGGGAGGGAGTTAGAGGAAGGGAGAGAGAGATTGAGGAATGTCCACATACTGGTAGCTAGAGAATTTTGGTCAGGAGAAGAGCTTGGAGAAAGTAAGCCAGGGTCTTTTGGATTGAGGTGTAAGTATGTCTGTTCTCTTATCCCCATGACGTGTGTCCTCCTTAATCAGTTGCAAGACAATAATGCTAGTTGCAAGTTGCATAGAGAAATATAATCATGAAGCCTAAGGCTTGCAGCTTTAGCTGCAATGTTGACTTATCATTTAGATATGGGAATCTCAAATTTTTTTGCAGGGGAGCTTCAACATCTTAAGCCATGGTTTGAAACTGAATTTATAACTGACTTTCAAAGGCTTGATATAAAAAAAGGTTCCACTTATGTCTGCAGAACTTTAATGAAAACAAACAATGGAAACAAGAGCTTTAGTGGTCTGACATGTTTGTGGCTGTTTCACTAATTTTTTTTGTTTTATTTTTTAAGGTGAAATAGATCATTAAAATGCAGTTGTTTAGGCATATAGTTTGATTATGAGCTTTTTTTGGAAATATTTGTTATAAAATTAAGTATTCTGTTGTGCTGTATTTAAAGACATAATGGCTAAATAGCAAGAAGAACTCTATTTTCCATTAGATGAGAGAATCTGGGATTAGTTTGTACTTGGGGTACTTGTTACATGTGTGCTTGTGACTACTAGCTGGTTATCAATCAGTGGGGGCATGTAGAGAAAGTGAAGGGGCCTCATTCATTTGGGCCTGATTATTATTTTTATTTATTTATTTATTTATTTAAGACCTGAGTAAGTTGGGAGAAATTGTGCTTAAAAAGTGGGAGTGCAGAACAGGTGAGAGAGAATCAGGCCCTTTGACTTCAAATCATTCATCTTTCTGAAAGGTTTGGTAGATCGGATGTTTTTTCTGACCCTAAAGCAAGCTGTTTTTTAAACATAAGATAACAGTAGGAGTTGTTCTGTGTTTGGCTGTACAAATCTATTGGCAGATGCTGCTGGAGAAGTGGGTTGTTTGCTTACATTTTTGCTATAGACTCCCACTTGTTGCCATGGTGGATGGTATGTTTCTGTCAATAATTTGGCCTGGCCCAGCTTGTCTTCACTTACTCTTAAACTTTATTGAACAATTCAGCTGAAACAGAATGAGATTAGACAGCTTTCGTCTTTTGGCTCACTGAAGTGGGTTTACTGCGGTGATAAGAGTAGGCAGAATTATTGCAAGAAAAGTTTTCTTTCAGTGTATAGAGAGTTCTTTCAAATCACTCGACTATTTGTATTCTGGAGTGTGTGTACTGTCAAGTTTTTCATCTGCCCCCATATCAAAAGCACCTTTGTCCTGCAGAGCATGAAGTAAACTTTTAACAAAATGTCCATTGGAATTCCTTATTGTAAAAATGTCATGATGCTTACTTAAAAATATTTCTGGATGACTAGAGGGGAAGAGGTGTTCAAAATGATTGTCCAAACAGTAAGCATTATTTTTATGATAATGAAAAATCATGTATTGGTATTGGGAAAATGTTTTGCTTTTTTCAGAGTTATTTATTAAAACAAAACACATTTTGCTTTAATTTTCAAAATTACTGGAAGTAGGTTGGAATGTCAGTCAGCAATTTAAAAAAATCACCTTATTTCATACCAGTAATTGGTGCCTTGATTCATGACACATGCAAGTCTAGAGAAGACAGAATAAAAATTAATTATTCAAACAGTCATCTACTTCTTTTTCTGTTCTAGGATGGCAATTTAACAAATACTAACTTTTATCTGAAAAGTAAAAGAAATAAAATCTATATTTGATTTTAAAATTTGTGTTGCTATACAAATCACTTCAGTGTACTTCTATTCATAGTATAGTAGTGTAGGCTAACTATATTCTGGTTAGGGTCTGTCAGTATTTCAAATAGAATATAATCTCCTATTTTTAAGAGTTTGCAACTCATCTGCAAAAGTTCACTGTAAGGTAAAACTTAACACAAAAAGCTTGAGCCAAGGAGAAAATTGGTGGAAAAATCACAGTACTTGGATTTTTTTTAAAGTTATACAAGCAGTTTTATAAAATCTAGTATAAGTAGTAAACTAAAAACAGCTTTAGTATAAAAATATGAAAACTCCTAAACCCCATAAATCCAGAGACTAGCTTATGCATATTGACAAAAAGCAAAAAAACATGCAAAGACTGTTTAGCTTTGCAGTATTTTTGTCCCTATTTATATTAACTATTTCACCATGGGCCCAACCCCACAATGTGCACATATGAGAGAACCTGGAGTATATGGGCCCAAACACCTCTTCAGAATCTTGTTGATATAGCTGCAAATTTAAAAATAATGCATAATTTTACACAAACAGCATTGGTTTCTTTCTTTGCTACTTTTGAGGGAAAATGCACCCAAAACATGGCGTGTAAAATCATGTTGTGGACTGATAAAAGCTAGCTTAGATAGTGGCCAAAACTCAGCCTGATACATTTAGGTATTACTTTATGTACAAGCCCTCATTCTGAGCACACTGATGGCAGTGAAAATCAGGGGCAACTAAGCTGAAGTCAGTGGAGTCATACTGGTGTAGAATTTGTGAGAAATTAGAATTAGGTGTATGGAGAATTATGTGCCCTTTTTTCTCCTTGTTCTGAGTAGGCCCAAGAGGGTGAGTGAAAGGGAATGTTTTCACCAGAACTCTCAATGTTCTAGTCTTTGACAGTTAATGTTGGATGCTTATTATCATTCTGAACTGCTCCTTTTTGTGCACCACTTCTAAAATTGTGCCACATTTTTTTCCTCCCTAAGGCTACGTCTACACGTGCACCCAACTTCGAAATAGCTTATTTCGATGTTGCGACATCGAAATAGGCTATTTCGATGAATAACGTCTACACGTCCTCCAGGGCTGGCAACGTCGATGTTCAACTTCGACGTTGCTCAGCCCAACATCGAAATAGGCACAGCGAGGGAACGTCTACACGCCAAAGTAGCACACATCGAAATAAGGGAGCCAGGCACAGCTGCAGACAGGGTCACGGGGCGGACTCAACAGCAAGTCGCTCCCTTAAAGGGCCCCTCCCAGACACACTTTCATTAAACAGTGCAAGATACACAGAGCCAACAACTAGTTGCAGACCCTGTATATGCAGCACGGACCCCCAGCTGCAGCAGCAGCAGCCAGAAGCCCTGGGCTAAGGGCTGCTGCCCACGGTGACCACAGAGCCCCGCAAGGGCTGGAGAGAGAGTATCTCTCAACCCCCCAGCTGATGGCCGCCATGGAGGACCCCGCTTTTTCGATGTTGCGGGACGCGGATCGTCTACACGTCCCTACTTCGATGTTGAACGTCGAAGTAGGGCGCTATTCCCATCCGCTCATGGGGTTAGCGACTTCGACGTCTCGCCGCCTAACGTCGATTTCAACTTCGAAATAGCGCCCAACACGTGTAGACGTGACGGGCGCTATTTCGAAGTTACTGCCGCTACTTCGAAGTAGCGTGCACGTGTAGACGCAGCCTAAATGTGTTTTCACTTAGTGGTCTTGTTTATAATCAGTTTTTGCATGAGTATTTCTAAGGAGCTTCTGAACAGTTTTCTGCAGTTGTTTGTGAACATATTTCTTAATACTTATGTAGGACACTATTTACCAGTGCGTACTCTGAAGTGGGCTTTCTGGAAATAGGAATCTGGAGACCAAATGTTCTGCCTTTGTAGATATAGGTCAGGACTCCAGCCAAGGATTACAAAATTGTTAACCAACTTTTTGCCTGCCCTTACATAAGCAATGACACACTGTCAGAAGGGAACTTATACTGGATATGTGTGTAGATGGTGGCAGTCATATGTCTCATGTGAAATGTGTCTGAAAGTGTGTGGCTGAACTTCTGCACTGCTTCCATCTCATTAAATGTGTGCATATCCTACATGTAGGGTGGGGCTTTATGTGGGAGCCATCAGTAGAGTAGCCATGGATTGGTGGGTCCTTTACACCCTCCCCTCCCTTTAAGTAACGTTAAAGGCTGTCACAGGGTGGTATTGAAACAGACTGGCCAATGGGCCAGGGTATGAATGATTACATGGATTCTGTGGCCACAACAACACACCCAGGTGGTGCAGCGTGGCCTGAAACAACAATTTCACCCCATTTCCTAGAGAAGCAGCCTTCAGGCCTATGCTTCAGGCTGGCCCCAGGCTGGAGGTTTGAATTCACCTTCCTCATTCCTTTGCATGTCAGCCACCGAAAATCCAGTTATTTGGGCTCTTTTTCAGAGGAGCTGAATTTCAGCTACACTGGTCACACACTTGTATATGCGAGCTATAATTTTCATGTATTTGTGTATGAAAGATGTTCAACTCATTGCTGTGAAGTGTTAACCTTGAAATCTGTAGATATCTACACATGTGGGTAACACTATTACAGCAGGTGGCTTCTCTGCTTATATCTTGTGCTTGCGGACTTACTGGCACAGGATAAACACATTATATTGTTGCCTACCATAAGATGGAGGGCCTTTTCAGTTGCTCCAGGCTCTTGTTTTTTAACAGTGCATACTTTTGGGGATGGAGCAGCACAGCAGCAAATGCAAAGCTGCAGTGGGTGGCTATACTTGATTTAGTCTCAGCTAGCAGGGTTTATCTTATACTGTTTGTGACAAATTGTTTTTTTCCTCCCAGTCAAGCAGCCAAAAATTCCAGCCTACTTCTCCTAGAGGCAAGAAAACAGCAAGTCTCTGTCTGTTCTTTTAGGATTAATAGCCATGCCAGTGAATGCATCAGTGAATGGGTGGTGATGATCTACTGCTCAACTGCCACTTGGTCTGAGTGGGCTAGTTTTTTTCATCTTGTAGCCCAGAACATCTTTCATAACCACACATGTACCTACTGTCACAAACTTACATTGTGTCTTTGAAAGTGGTGAAAAGAGGCAGGAAGAAAACCTTTTATATTATTTGGTATAAGAGGTTTAAAAGTCTCTCTCTTTTTTTTTTTTTTTCCCTTCCCCAGAGGATGAAAGTCCTGGACAGACCTATCACAGAGAGAGAAGGAACGCAATCACAATGCAGCCACAAGGTGGGCAAGGCCTCAGTAAAATCAGTGAAGAGCCTTCAACATCTAGTGAGGAAAGGGCCTCATTAATAAAGAAGGAGATCCATGGATCTATATCGCACCTTTCTGAACCCTCTGTACCTTATCGTGGGACAGTTTTTGCAATGGACCCCAGGAATGGTTACATGGATCCTCATTATCGTGAGTATTTATACAGGTTCATTTCAGAAAGCAAGATTGGAAGGGTACTGGAGCTGTCGTATTTAATTACATTTTGTTTTGGCACTTCTCATCTCTCTCTCTCTCTCTCTCTCTCTCTCAGGATGAAACATTTTTCTTGGATATGTCTGAGATTATATAAGAATAATCTTTCCATTTATGTAAGAAACAAGTAGTGAACAATTGCGTTATATCTCTAAATTAACATAGACCTCTGCAAAACTGACTTGAATAGGGCTTGTATCATTATCATGGAGATGATAATCTCCAAGAGCCATCAAATGTTATGTTGGCTTTACCTATTTAGTAACACATGAAAAAACCTAATTTAAGAACAGCAGAGAGAAAAGGCAAATTAGCTTTTAAATAATTGTTTTAAAGCCTTTTTAACTACAATGTGAAGAAAGGTGGGAGCACACCTTCTGGAAGCGATATTTGTTTTGTCATTTTCTTCCAACCTACAGTCCCTCTGACTTTTTGAAAAAGTAAATGGTTTCAACTTCTGATGTCCTGCTCAGGCTTTAATAAAAAGTAAGAAATTAACTGACACTTGAACACAGATGTGGAATGAATTTCTTCACAGGAAAAATATGGGGGAGTTCAGCAATTTTTTTTCATCCACTTCTAGTTTTTAAAAAAAAAAACATTTAGTTGGGTAGTAATGAACATCTTGAGGTGTCAAGACTGGTGCCTTTTGATTATGGATTTATCACCTAGTCAGGATACACATTTGCCATTTAACCTTCCAGTTTCTAGTTCCAGATGATAGGCTAAGACCCACAAAGAGGGGCCAGTCTGTGGTTTTTTTTTCCCCCCACATAATTCAGAAATTTTAGTGTTTTAAGGCAAAAGGTCAATAGCCAGACCACTGATTAGTGAAGACAGCTGATTAGTGCATGTTTTTTTGCTAAAGAAAATGTCAGGGATAAAAGCTAATTCTATCCCTTCATTAGTTGGGCTAGCAGCAAAGGGGAATGCTCACTCATCAGGGTGCAGATCAAAGTGCGTCTCTCACAACCTCAAGTCTCACGAACAGCCTTTATTTTAACAGAGTCTGATTGTTCATAAAGATGGAGGCAAGATAAGAAAATGAACACTTGTCTTTATAGTTTAGATCAGTTCTTAAGTGAAAAGTTTACTGGGTGGGGCGTTCAGCTCTCCTCTAGCATATTTCAGTTGGTACGTTATCCTCCCGCATCCTGTATACACCCTTTAAGCAAGTGACAGAGGGGTAGCCTTATTAGTCTCAGTAAAAACAAGGAGTCCTGAGGCACCTCACAAAGCTTATGCCAAAATAAATGTGTTAGTCTTCAAGGTGCCAAAGAACTTGTTGTTTAAGCAAGTTAGTTGCTCATCTTTTTAGTGGGCAGAGCATACATGGGATTGCTGACAGACTTGCCTGCAGGAGACTGCAGAAAGACCTACTACTCTCAAGCGGTAGCATGTACACATATTAGTTTGCATGTCATTGGTGAGTTGACTCACGCATTATCACTTTTAACATATGCAAATGCAAAATATGGGAATGAAAATACTTCCTGGCGCATATGGCTCTTTTATGAGTGCAGAGGTGAGATAACTTTAGTGGTGACAAATGACTGATGAGTGGCTGCCATCTGTGTCCCATCCTAAACCAGTCACAGGTGCTGATGATATTGTGTGGTACATGCTACAGAATTGGCAAAGGGCTCTCAGCCTGCTACTGAATTGGTGGTTTTCTTTTAAAATAAACCTTTCTACTACAGTCACCATTGTTTAGTGTCCCTAACATGCCCACACCTTAACCACTAGCACTTGGCTGACGTGGCCTGCACAGAAGCATTGGTGTGGGAGTAAGTTTCTTAAGTTAATAGAAAACAGAAGATTGCTTACAACTAGCATACATAAAGGGGAAGTTAGGGAGTAGTTAGTCTTCAGCTAAACCTGCAGAAGTACCCAAAGTATGAAAACCTCAGATGGGCAGAGATCTACTTCACTGCTGCTAAAGGAAATTCTACAGTTTTTTTTTTTTTTTTCTTTTTTGGTTTGTAGAATCCCTCAAGTAATTCATGCCACATAAGCCCGCATCATATTTCTGCTTACCTGTAATAGATTTGATACAGGAGGACAACTAAATGAACAAATGTCTCATTAAATTTGTAACAAAGAAGACAGACAGACTTAATATTTCATATTAGGTGCATCATTTATATATAAAAGACATGCTTTTATCAAATCAGTGATTGTATTCAGCTTGACATTTTTAGTAGTGCTTACAAAGAACACTGAATAATGTAATCGCATTCTAGTCCCACTGTAGCAACAGGTGAAGAAACAACAAGAAAGGCCATCCACATTTTTCTGCAGTTTCTTTACAGCTTTGCTGCGCAGATGAAGAGAAAATACTGCTTTAATCTAATGTAGTCGGGTGTGTAAACATTCAGAGTAATTCCTTAGTTTTCCTGTGGTTGGAAAATACAAACTTTTCAAGATGGCTAATTTGTGCTTCTATATATACCTACTTTGTGTTTAAAAGTGTGGGTAGGCTTCCTGTAACACAGGAAAAGGGATTTTTTTTTTTTAAATTTTGGAAAGGGGACATCTGTGTTTTTATTGGTGAGTGCGGGGGGGAAGAGCTTTTAAGTGAAAGGTGTGTGGAATGCACGTCTGCTCCAGGAACTGTAGTTATTAGAAAGGACTCAAATACTTTGCATTTCTACACATAAAGATGACTGTCTATATATATATATATATGTGGGTTTGGCGGGCTCATGTTTTCCTTTTTTGGTTTTGTTTTGTTTTATATTTTAATTAAAAAGAGTGCAGGTAACTCTTACGCCCATTATTTACAACATATGAGTGGAATACTCCATCACTGTGGGGTGACTGCTCTCTTGCGGAGAGTAGCTGGGAAATGAAGGTACACTTCGGGTAGACTAAAGTTTCAAAGAGCAGTGCTGAAATATATTCTCAGTCAACTATTTAACATTTGAGAAGACTGGAACGGACTGCCGTTTGGGCCAGGGCCATTTGTCTTAGATGAGACAAGTGGGGGAAAAGATACCCCAAGCAGCATTTCACAATTTTTGTTTTTCATTTTTATCTTGAGAGTGAGAGATTTCTTGGAACCATGGTTGCATAGATCTCTTTTTCCTTTTATCCTCTGAAAAAAGACAAAATTGCCATGATTTCCTATCATGGAACACATCTCTTCTGTCCTTAGTAAGTCCAGGTCTGCTCTAGAAACTGGCAGAGGTATAACCACATCAGTCAGGGGAAGAATACACACCTCTGAGTAATGCAATTATAATGACTTGGCCCCCAATGTAGAACGAACAATATCAATGGGAGAGTGTCTTGCGCTCACATGGTGGCATCTTCACTAAAGTGTTCCCATGGGGCAACCTTTTTTTGGCATAGTTACCAACCTCATTGCATTTCTGAAGTTTCGCACAACGTTGATTACTACATTACTTGTATAGTAACAGAGAGAAAGCCGTGCTAGTCTATACACTATCAAAACAAAGAGCAGTCAAGTAGCACTTTAAAGACTAGCAAAATAGTTTATTAGGTGAGCTTTCGTGGGACAGACCCACTTCTTCAGACCATAGCCAGACCAGAACAGACTCAATATAGAGTTGTTATATTATATTATATTATATTATATTGAGTCTGTTCTGGTCTGGCTATGGTCTGAAGAAGTGGGTCTGTCCCACGAAAGCTCACCTAATAAACTATTTTGCTAGTCTTTAAAGTGCAACTTGACTGCTTTTTGTTACATTACTTATAGTCTTGCTAGTATGAATTCTGTCTGTAGAGGTGGGGCTGGGGTAGGTAGTTCCTTTTGTTATTCTCTTCCCAGATTTAATTCTCATGCAATTTTATGGCTGTGCTAAGGCCGCCTGTCGTTACTCATGGAAAAAATGAATCATTCCTGTTATAAACACTTTGATTTAAAACATACTGCTGGTATTCTTCCTGGGTATTGCAGCTCATCTGAAGTAACTGCTGATTCCTAATTAGTAAAGCTCAAAGAATTAGCTTGTTAAAAGGCAGGGTCACTTCAGTCGGCTAGGTTTAAAGGTCTCTGTGAAAGATGGTCACGAACAGTGGAGGCAGAATTCTGCTGTCTGTTACACTTCTGCAGCGCCAGTGACATGAATAAGGTTGCATGGGTATAGTGGAAGGCAGTGCCTGTCTCTCTTTTTTCTGTAGGGACTTTCTTTTGCTCGTCTTTGAAACTTGCATTGTTTCCTTTAGGGGAGGGGGAGTTTTATGTTTTAAAGGGTTTGTCTTGCAAAATATTGAGTGTCCTCAGTTGATATTCACTGCATTGAGTGGGGAGGATCTGGCCCTTCATAGCTGCAGTGGATAATATCTTGCAGCGTCAAGTGAGCATCTCAGAATCATTTTGCAAAGTGACCGGCATGCACAAGCGGCAGAGAAGAGCCGCTGAGATTTGACCAAATTAACAACACAGCAGCAGCTCATTGAAGGCACCTGTTCTAGGATGTCCTGAAAATAATTGTTTTCAGCAAGTATGTGCCAAAAAATAAGATCTCGTTTCAGAAAATGGTAATAGTTGGCTAGAGACTCCAGTTTGTTGGCATCAGTCAAACAACTCTCCTTCGTTTACCTACTCTTGATGGACAGCGTTCTTTCTGCCATAATGCTGAGGCTGTAACTGAGGTAATAATAGTAGCTAAGATCATTGCTGGCTGCTCAAGTGCAGAGGGTCTCCTACCCCTCCCTCAATGAGCAGATCTCTCTCACTTTTACCTGGAATGAGAAGCTGCATTTTTGCAGCATTCCTTCATTTTGCTCCAGATGATACAGTCGGTGCACTTGAGGCCTGGGGTCTGTGCCAAGGTATGTCACAGAATTTGCATGGGTCCAGCCGGGGGATATATTATCTTTTCCCTTGAGTTCCCCCAGGTGTTGCTAGCCTTTGCAGCAGACATGGAGAATTCTTGTTGCCGCAACTCTGGCTTCCTGTGAATTCCCAAGATTGCAAGACGACAGGAGGCAGGGCTAGTCTTTGTGGGGCCTGTCCTCACCTCTCTCACTGGCCAGTCAGAAGAGTGTATCTTGCAGAGATCCTTGAAGAGATTTATTCCTTAAATCCTTCCTGCAGCATTTTCCATGGGAGTGATAGAGCTAAGCCAGTAACACCATGGCTCACTCACAACAGTTTTTGGAGTGGTGTCTGTTTGACACGTGGGAGGGGTGTTTAAAAAAATTTTAAATCCAAGCTTTTAATACATTTAGTGGAAGAGTGTTTAATACAAAACTGAAAGTAAGTTTAGTGCTAAGTAGAGGTGGTGGGGAAAATTATGAGAAAAAAATTACAAGTATGTTCGTCAAAATTTTGGAAGAATTTCCAACAGCTTTGGTGCTTTGCTGTCATGCGCCTTATTCAAGCCACAAACTGACCGAGAAGTGTAAATGTTCTCAATTTCAAACCTGGGGTGAAAAAAGTGACAGGTTTTGTTCAGATTTTTAGATGGGGGCAGTGTGTTTTCTTTAGCTGCACAGCTGCTCATAAATGGCAGGCTCTTTTGAAAGTGCAGCTCAGTGTTCAACCTGCTGCTGTTGCTGTCAGGACGTACACCACCATGCAGCATTCTCTCTTTTGAAGTCCTGCTGCTGTTTTGAAGCCCCTGGCTGGAATGCACTACGTAGTCCTGGGCATCAGAGTGGTTACCCCAGCCTGGATGCCTCATTTGGACGTTCTGATATTCACAGCTGGGAAGCAAATAAAAGCACACAGACAGGGCTTATGGCCACCTCAGTGGTAGAAGGGACCTAAGAGATCCATGACTAGGGAATTGAGATAATGTTAATTTTATTCGATTTTTTTGGCTTGAGTAAATATATGTCTTTAATCTTGACTTTAGATTTTTTTTAGGGCTTTTTACCATTAATTTTATTTTTAACTGGAAACCACAATTAGAATGCAATGCTATAACGCCAGCTTTTCCAACGTGCTCCTCACCCACATCAGGGGTCAGATCCTCAATGAAGCTCCACTTCCACTTAGGTAAATAGATGTAGTGAGTCAAATCCTTTTAAAAAATAAAGCTCCTTAGAAGGGACAGGTTCCACAGACACCTGCTCTCAACCCTGTGAATGGAAGATTGTGCTGCTGTTCTCTGGTATGAGTCTCAGGCAACAGACATTAAAATATTTATGAATTCCAGCAATTTAATTGGATGGACACCTTTTTAGATGCTTTACTGCTATTTGTTGTGTGTGTGCTCTGTAGGAGATAACATCCGTGACTTACAATTTAAGACTTCCCTTTTGAAGGTTTCTGAGTCCCTCGACATGTGGATCCTTGGGTCCCTGTTGGTATCTTGTCACTGCCTCTGTACTCATGTTAGACAGACCCTGTTGGCCATACCTTACAACCAGTGTGCCTCCGTGTTTTCAGGGGCAGAGCACGGGAGGGGGCACCCTTCCCATTCTGTCAAATTCTGCGTGGGCTATAGGGTTTGATGATGCCAAACAAGTGTCTCTAATTACTCCGTGTGCTGGTCCCAAGTGCTTCTAATCCTCTGTACTCTGGAAACATAACCTAGATCTCCCAGATTTGGCTGTGCTGAGTGCTATCAAAAGAATACAGTGCTTGCTGAAGCATTAATTTTGTCTGTAGACTGTGATGTTGCTTATTCATAGGTAGGAAGTTTTCATCTGAAACAGTGTAAGTCTCAAATCACAGGTAACTACGTGTCTGGCCATCTTAGTACAATGGAGTATTAACTGTTCCTTGACTGGAATTCCTGGATGTTACCACAGTACAAATAAATAATAAAAACAACAACAATAATCAAGAGTTGCAGAGGAACTGTATTTAATCTTCTTTGGGATCATCACAGATCTCAGGCAACTCTGCAATGCTTGCTGACAAAGGCTATAGTACTGCAATGGCCTTTCTATGCTTGGTGATGTGAGTGGCTGAAAAAGACTTCACTGAATTATACCAGGATAACTGAAAATGTATCCCAATGCATTCAACGCAGGCTGGCGAGAGCAAACTTTAAAGTTCAGCTTATCTTTAGTCCTGTCAGTGTAGCACCTTTCTGCTCTGTTAAGGTATTTAATGTGTTTTAGAAGCGGGCAGCGTGGTATTTATCTACACACTACAACTTTAACACTGTGATACAACCCTTTCTCAGCACCGTGTTTGACCTCCGTTCAGGAGGCTAGACTTCAACGTGGTTTTGCCTTAAGGCAGCATTTCCCAAAGTGTGGTCTGCGTCCCAGTACCGGTTCTTGGGGGGAAAAGAATACTGGTCCTTAGAAAATACACAAGTTGTCGCTATGTCCTATTATTATTGTGAATAAATAATAAACAGTGAAAATTTGTCCATTTTTCATTTTTTTTATATTCATTTATGTTTTTGGGCCGCAAGAAAAGGTACTGAAAAAACCTGGGTCCCAACTATGTAAAGTTTGGGAAACGCTGCCTTAAGGCAATGTAAGTGCTTTTGCCAGTGAACCATTTTCAGAATTGGTAGTGGACAAGCTTTCATTTCTTTTGAGTGAGCTCAGTACTCAGGACAAGAGCCTCTTGACCATACTCCTTGCTTCCTTTTATTCACACCTAGTTACCCAATTAGCTCTCTGTTAGCCACACGATTGGAAGATTGCAATGCCCTTACTCCTTGGAAGCTTGCATTGCAGCTTTTAACCCCTTACTAACACACTGCTTGAATCGCTTACAACTTGCACTCTTAGCCAGTGTCATAGCATGCACCTCATTTCAATATAGAGATTTACGGTTACCGCTCCCTGAATTCAAGATTGCAAGAGCAGTCTCTTCTTATTAGTAATCACATCATTTGTGGCAAAGACAATTGCTAACGTGGAAAAGTAACATTAGAAAAAATGTTTCTGTACTTTTGTCTGTGTTTTTAATGCAGTTTCACTGCTGGAAGTAATGAAAAGCCAGTACCATGTGTCCACTAGCAGCATTCAGTGGTCCAGTTTGCGGAGATCAATGATGTTAACTCTCGGTGTATGCTAGTCTCAGAAACTTAAATTTAAAGGGCAGTGATCCCTATACAAATAAATGAACAAAAGGATATGCTACATTGTTTTTAGGCTTTATGTGAATGGGATTTGGCTGTTTCATGACTATCTAAAATGCCATCCCAGCTATCAAAATGGTATTTCAAAACTCAACTGCTTGTGTGTTGCTATTTTGTAATCCTTGGGGCCAACAGCCACTGCGAGCACAGGGGCAAGGGATGGGGCTATGTCTCTGGAAGAGGTGGAATCTTGGGCAGAGGGGGCGGGGCCAAGGGCAGTCAGTCCTTAGTGCTGCTTGGAACATGGGCGCTGGGGCTTCCCAGCTCTCAGAAGCCACACAGAGTGGAAGAGTGACATTCCTGTGGGATTCAAAGCGGCCCAGCACTCCCGGCTCCTACTGTTGCAGCAGCAGTGGCTGGGAGCTCCATACCTCTTTGAAATGCCAGGCCCCTCCTCTCTCCTACCCCTCCATTGGCAGGCCTGTTTGTACTAAAAGAAATACACTGCAAAGAAATGGAACCACCCCCTTTCCTGGATTCTGTGTCCTCTTCCTTATTTCTGCTCTGCCTCTTCCCAAACAGCAGTAAAGTCCTGGTTCAAATCCAGTGAAGTCGCTGGGATGACATCACACTAGTGAGCTTTGTATTCCAACCAAGTAGCACAACATTCTAATCCCTTATCCTGCCAAGTTCCCGTGTTTAGTCAAAACTTGTAATTATGTTGCGTAGGGATATATTTTACTGTTCCGCAGCTGGAGGGGAGTGTACCAATATGCCTACACCTCTCACTTCCTGCAGCAGCAATTCAAGGCAACAGCCAAGTGACATGCAGCATATTGTGAAATAAATGGCTGAGTGTGTTAACAGCTAAGGAGAGCACTTTAGCAAGTGTTGAAGTAAATGGTTAATGAGGTAGAAAGTGTTGAAATAAGCATCATTTTAACACTTTAAATTGTAAAGTATTGATGTGTTTCATCATGAGCTTTTGACTTGCTTGCCTACGGATATGTGTTTTGGAGGCCTGATGGGGCAGCCCTTACTCATGTGAGCAGTCCTTGCTGGCATGAACTTGGAGTACTCCAATTCATGTGAGTAAATTTTGTTTTTTGTTTTGTTTTTGTTTTTTTTGTGCCATTAGAAAGGAGAAATGCAGCTTGTCAGGGGACTTCAAGCATACCTCAGCCTCCATTAGTTGCATCGCTCAGCCCTCAGGTTCATTTAGTTGTGGACTTTTTGATATAGAGATTGGTCACTTTCAGCTTCACTTGGACCATCTACTTAACCTGGGATCTCTAGTGGGGTACTTCTCTGTGGTAATCATGGTTTTGCAAATGTTTCACCTTTTAATTGACACAAACTTTGATCTTAGAGCTTGATCTCTAAGCAGATACATTCTAGAAACTTGCACTATCAGCAAGGCCAACTGGAAGAGGCCTTTGTGAATGAAACCCAAGTAGAGTTTGTTGCGCAGCGGCTTTTGTTGGCTCCCAAGGAGTTATAAAGATGAACAGGTACAGTTGACTCTTTCATATCCGACAGCCCTGGGACTGGAAGGTTGCTGGCTACTCAAATATTCTGCATAACACTTCAGAAAAACAAGATTAGATATTGAGAAACAAACAAAGAAGTAGGCAAAGTACTGTAAGCTTATGTTGTATTTGCTGTATTTATTTGTATTTACTTTCAGTATACTGTACTTAAGGAAAATGTAACTAAAATTTACTTACGGTTGAAATGCCAGTTGTTTGAGTTCTGCATAATAGAATGCCATACAGGAAAGAGTTTACTGTATAACACTAGCATAGAGCTTCTGACTCGAAGCGCTTTTCATTTTGTGTGTGAAGTGGCACAGGGCATGCTATATCAAACAGAAGACAGTTATTGTCAGTCTAAATAACAAAGTATGATAGATCACACACATAGTATAGTGCCCTCCAGCTTCGAGTGTATTTTAAATTGTGGTGTAGTCTGACGTGTCCTGGCAGGTTGTGGTTGTGGAAGCACATTCCCTCAGTGGGAGCTCTTGAGGGTAGTGTGTCTTAGGGCTTGTATACTAATGCTACTCATGCACAGTGTTTCCGAGGAAGTGCAGTCCAAAGTGGTTCCTACCACATTCTTTGAAGGGTACACTCTGGTGGCTGCTAAAGAGGCATCTGTGGCCACAGCATTGCTTCCTCCCACTGAGAGGATGCTAGTGCCTTTTGCTCCTGAAGAACAAGAGCTACTATGGTGGTGGCTGGCAAAGGAAGGGGAAGAATTCTCCCTTCACCCTTGTATTCTTGCATAGCATTCGCCACCGGTTACAAGCTAGAATGTCTGTGTTGGCAGGTGGCTACAAAAGATGTTCTTTTCTCTCATTTTTTTCCTTCTAATGCACTTTGTAATTGCCATGTGCTGTATAATAGCTTGTGTGGAATTGTTTGTTGTTGTCTTTGCTGGTCTCTGTGTATCTAGAACAGATAGATCTGATGCTCAGTTTGTTGCCTTGATTCGTAGTATTTTCCTTCAACCCATTTGGACAATTCATTTTAATCCTGTCTGCCGGGAGTTTCTTGTGTGAGGAATATGTTCTTCATTTCTGCCCCGTTTGTGTAGTGTTGCTATAAGCTGGGGCTGCTGTGGGGAGGAGAGGAACTTTGTCCTTCCCTCTCTTCTGCCAGCACTGAAGGTCAGAAGCACCACGCTCCTCTGGGCTCTGCAGCCAAATCCAGAGCCCTGTGCCCCACCACTTCCCTGGCCCTGTTGCTGAGTGCTGTCCAGGTAGGAGATAGGGTGGGGAGCTCCTTTGGAACTGAATGCTATGGTGGCAACAGCTACAACAGCAGGAGCTGTTTCTTCCCTCCCTTTACCTGGGTTTTATGGGTCCTGCTAATCCAGATATTACGTTGTGCTCTCAACTTGTGGATGCAGCCCAGTGGGCAGCCACTCAAACCTCACATCCAGGTCCCAACCCCTACTAGATGAGACATACTAGACTAGTGGTAGACTGCGTGCATGACATCATGCTGTATAGAGGCTGATGCACTCTGCAGGGTAGCCTGAACCCCTGGGATATGATTGTTTACAATAGATGATCATACACCTGGGAACATAGCCAATTTGGATGCACTTATGAGTGCGTGTTTTCATATTTATAAACTATATGTGCATGTACACACATGCATCAGGTGGCAGAGCTCTTAATTTAGCTTAAGCGACTAAGGCTTTTATTCCTTCAGCTGAATTCAACATTGCTGTGTGCTTGACACTAATATTACAGGATGTTTACATGCAGTGCAGAATGATTGTATACCTACAATTTAATAATTTAGTGTAGTCTCTGCGGCTTGATTCTTCTTGGTAATTTTTTTAATGTGATTGTTAATGTACTTCTGTATTATGAAGCTTTTTGTTTTTAAGCTATCTCTGATATGCAGCTTTCATAGCTTGGCACCCAGCTACATTGAACCCCATTGTAAAGTCCCATCGTGTAAAAGCCATCTAGTTATAACTCTCAAAAATAAGAGGCTTGTCTCCCAAGGACAGCTTCATATTGCGGGTGGAGTATAATCCTTAACATTGTTTTTTTGCTTTCAAGTAGCTGGGGACAGTGAGTCAAGGCGTGAGAACTCCCTTTGTTTCATGTAGTGTGCGTGGCAGGGAAAGAATGTAACAGAGCAGAAAATGAAGAAAGACTTAAAAGAATCTCAGCTCAAGGAGGTCAGATCCATCACAGGCTTAGCATTGCCTTCAAAGATGCCTGGGACAGGTGGCAGTTCAAGACAATCAGAGGAGAAACATCCGCTAGCTCTGAGATAAGGGATTCTTGCAGAATCCTACTATCTGGTCCCAGTTTGCTTTGATGTAACTCTGCTAGCGAAGACTTCTGGGACAGGCTACTGCTTCCCTCAGTGATAGGCTGCTGTTGTTCAGCCTTTTGAGGTCTCATTACAGTGGTCCTTGAGGATTAATCCTCTTTAAGGTTTACATGGGAATGGTTTTGTCTGAAGGCCCAGCTAGGGACCTCGGTACCACCTGTACAAAGCATTATTGCATTCTTTCTTTTTTTCCCCCTAGTGGTTCATATTTAACAGTATTTGACAGAAAGCTAAAACCAAATATCTAGCCTTTTTGGCTTCCCTCTTTGGCTGTTACTGAGTTTTTGTTGAGCACAGCTTGAGCAGTTCTTTGCAGACACTGAACCATTAGCAGTAAATTGTCAGTTTCCGGTTACTCTGTTTAGCCTGCTGTTTTTGGCAGTTGTTCTTTTCTTTCCTTCCTTGCCTTCCCTTTGCTCCCCTCAACCTCCCTGTTTTCCCTTTTTGAAAGGAGGGAAAGTATAGTGGTGTTTGCCTGCAGTGTTATAGATTGTCCCACTTCTGCCTTACAAATATTCCTGCAGTAGAGGACTGGTAGTTTGTACTGTTTTGTTCAGGACTGAAAGCATTCTACATGGAAAGGCCACAAGTAGCATACTTACTCATGCTGCATTCATTTAAAACCCGTCTTTTTGCTGTTACAAGTGCTTGCAAGCTATTATGGAAAACATTTACATTTCTCTTTACGGAATAAGACCCAGCTCCTGGTGTTATCAACAAAAATCTGCCAGTGGCAATCACGGATGCAGAATCTGGCCGCACAATTTGCTATTGCTGTTGAAAGGAAGACTCTGTAGGCATGTTTTGTTGACATATTTTGTCGGTGATGTACCGTCCATTTGTGCATTAGCACATGCAGAAATCTGGGCGTTTTCAAGGATGGGAAAAGGCCTGCAAGCTTGATTTCAAAAATGTACTGTGTCCCCAGCAGTTGGGAAAAAAATAACTTTTACTGCTATGCACTGGTTTTCTGATTGAACAAAGCATTGCAAAAACATTTTGTTATGTTATGGTTGAGGAGGGGTTGCAAAACCAGTGGTTGGAGTAAAAATAATGGGGAAAATTATATGACATTGGATAAATGAAAACAGTGAGCAGGTTGTGATTTTGACAAAGAAAAATCACATTAAACTTTGTGTTTTGGGGATAATGACTCAAGAGGTTCAACTCTAGCCAAGTGTGATATTGATTGATTGTCTTTACAAAAAACAAGCAGTCCCATAACACCTTAAATACTACCACATTTATTTATTAGGTAATGAGCTTGCATGGGTAAGACTCGATTCTTCAGATTCTTACCCACAAAAGCTCATTAGCTAATAAAGTGCACCCCACTCCAGTCCAGATCACCCACCCCCACCCCATTCCTGCACGCTCCCTCCTGTCCACCCCCGAATTCCCAACCTGCCCTATACCCTCTCTCCTACCTAGATCCCACAGCCCCATAGCCCTGGTCCTCATACAGTTGGGGACCACATCCATGAGGTGGATTTTATTTGTTGCTTTTGTTTTTTCGCATCTCACTGCTGTGGCCCCCAACTGATTTGTCTATGGGTCAGTGGTCCCTGACTTAAAAATGTTCCGTACCCCTGAGATAAAGTAAAGAGGCTTGCATTGCTGTTCTCCAGGGGTCTGCGACAAAATAGCGAGATCCGTTTTTTCAAATTCTGTTACAAAATGAATACTTCAAGAACGACAGTGCATGTGAGTATGAGCTGGTCCTTAATAAGTAATGCCAAGCCGTTCTTTCTGTAACTGCTATTTTAAAAACAGCGCACACACAATGATTTGTACCAGTTAGGAAGTTTGTTACTTTCTCCCCTAGATTAGAGAGCAAATGAGGACAAGGAAAATGCAGTGCTTGGGGACAGGGCCTTAAGCAGGAAGGAGCAATGTTCTCATCAGCCCTCCATGCTGCCCCCCATTCCCAGGCTCTACTCCTGTTGACCCCTACCTGCCTCAGCTCCCAAATCCACCCCTCCATCCCCTAGCTTTATCCTCCATCCAACAACACCCCCCACCATCCCCAGGATTAACTCACCTCAGCCCCAAACCAGCCCCTGGGATTAACCCTAGCGCTGGCTGGGAGCCTATGATGGGCACCCACCTGCACCCAGTGGAAGGAAGACTGGTGTGGAAGTGTTCCGCTGGTGGATGTGAGATGAGCCACACCCACCCAAGGGGTGTGGCCACTTGGTTAGCGGGATGAGTGAGGGGCTCTCTGTGGCTCCCTGTCCTGCTGCCGCTGAAATGTAACTAAATTCAGTTGGTTTAATGTCTGGATCCCTCCCACACCCTGCTGGCTGTTAAACCAATTAAATTGAGTTCTACTGTTTCAGCAGCAGGAGGGCAGGGAGCTGCAGAGGAGTCAGTGGCAGCAGCATCTAGAGCCACAAATGGCTCCTTGAAGAGCCTCATGTGGCTCCGGAGCTGCAGGCTGCCAACGTCTGCTGTTTCCTGTACCTGTTTGGTGGCTAAATAGGGGCTGCATCTTTCAAAGATCAAGTGATCTCCTTTACAACCACTGTACTTCATTTTGGAAGTTATCAGCAAACTTTTCTGCAGTTTTGTAGCTTAATACTGTTCTTTCTCAAGTAGAGGAACACTTAAATGTTCGTTTTGAGAGAGAGAGAGAGAGAGAGTGTGTGTGTGTGTACACTCATCCCTTGTTTAATGAGTACTTATGAGTACTCGCTAAAATGAGGAACATATAAGTGTGAACTTGCCCTGCTCATATGAGCAGGGTCCCTGGCCAGGGAGGCGGGGAGACCCACAGCTCTGTGGCTGGCTCAGCTCCAGCTGTGGGGTCCCTGGCTGGGGGCAGGGAGACCTGCAGCTGGAGCCGTCTCCCTTTCTTTCCTCAGACATGGAGTTGTCTGACGGCCCTTCGGCGGTGGGAAAAGGGGAAGAAGTCTCTTAGCCTGGTTCCCTCCCCTTCAATGGGGGGAAAGTGAAACTGACCAGCCATGAGCTGATCAGTTTCCCAGCCCTGCAAGCCATGGGGACACTGGAACCAGTCTGCCCCTGGTTTCCAGCTCCTGCCGCTCTGGGAGCCTGGAAACTGACCAGCCTTGGTGGTTCCTGGCTCCCCTCCCCTGCAGGAAAATTCGAGTTATGCAGGAGTTGCAGGAACAACCCCAGGTAACTCCAGGGTTTACTGTATTAGACCCCCCCACACCTGCCCTGCAGACCTCACCCCCAGCCAGGTTTTAACTGCCCCCCATAGTCCCAAACTACCTCCAGCCTTAAACCTGCCCAGTAGCCACAAACCTCCTCCAGCCTTAGATCCCCCAGCAGCTCTAAACTACCCTGAGGCTTGTCCCCCCCAGCAGCCCCAAACTGCCCCCAGCCTTACAATCCTCCCAGCAGCTCCAAACTACCCCAAGGCTTGTCCCCCCCCAGCAGCCCCAAACTGCCCCCAGCCTTACAATCCTCCCAGCAGCTCCAAACTACCCCAAGGCTTGTCCCCCCCCCCAGCAGCCCCAAACTGCCTCCAGTCTTAGACCCTACCCCCAAATCCCTCAACAGCCCCAGCCTTAGACACTCCTCCTCCTCCCCCCGCCAGCCTCTTCACCTGGGCTGCTAGGCTGGGTGGCTCCTGCAGCCCTCCTGCTCCCAGCAATTAACTCAAGGGTTTCAGCACCTAGGCATAAGGTAATTGCTATTCCTAGTGATGGAGAGAGCCATCTCCAGCAGTTATCGCTATTGAGAGAGATCTGCCTGAGGCAGCAGTGTTAAGAAACTGCAAATGGCTTCTTTTAACAGCCACATGCAGCTGGGAACTGCCCTGCTGGCGACCTTTAACAAATCTAATGGGACCCATGTTTGGGTCCCAACCCATACGTTGGGAATCCCTTCTCTACATACGTACACTACCTGCTATTTCTGGTGCCAAACTATTCAAATACATCAGAAACGTACCTAAACACAACTGGTTTATGTCAACTGACAAGCCCTTGGAATCAATTGGAGAGTTTTCCATGTATTTTAATGGGAATTTAGTGTTGTTCTTATGAGTTTTCGCTTACGAGCAGAAATTTAGGCACCAATTCTGCTCATACAGTGAGGGATGAGTATATATATGTGTGTATATATATACAGATACATACACACATGATAGCTTTGTACTTTTATATAAGCATTATAGGCAGCCTGGATGATGATGTCTATAGGGGCCTGATAAGAACTTAAACACAATACATACATTGACTTTCAATTGTGTTTGTGAATGTTAATAAGTTCTATCAGTACAAATAACATAATTATTTCCCTGCAAAGTAGTTCCATGTAGGAGGAGCAGACTAAGAAAAGAGGGGAAAAAGTCAAATAAAATAAATGTATTTAACAAAATAGGTCATGCTGTGACATGTAGTATAAACATTTAAGAAATAAGCAATACAGTCATTCCAAATTCTTGGCCATGTAAGATTTTATTTATATAAAACCACTCACAGAACTGACTTGATTTTCACACACACACACTTCCTCCACATTGTCTCACTACATATGTTACGTGTGTATATAAGTCTATCCACCTACCTATATGTAGCTAAATATAAAACCATGGAATCATGTGATACTAAAACTACAGATTTAGACCTTGGTTTGCGTAATGTCAGATGAGAGTGGTGTCTGAGATTTATATTTGCACAGTACTATCTTGAAAGCCATTGATATAGTTCCGGCTTGACACGTAAATAATTTGAAAAATTGTGGAGTTCTTCATAAGTTGACAATTACATATTTTTAAGAGATAGGTACACACTGGACTTCCTTAGTCCAGCACCCTTAGGACCTCATCTGATGAAGTGGGTCCTTGCCCATGAAAGCTTATGTTAGGCTATAAGGTGCCACAGGATTTCTTTCTGTTCTTGGGACCTCAGTGGTACCAAATGAGGGATTTTGCCAGACTGGGGAGGTTAATGCCCCCCTGCCCTGGCTGGCTTCCTCTGGCCATGGCCACCCCAGCTCTCTGGCTGCAGCTCACCACTGCAGCCAGTCCCCCCTGCTCTGGTTCTCCAGCCCATGGAGCTGCCAGGGGATAGTGGCACTCCAGCCATGGTCCTCAGAAAACTTGAAGGCCTCTTCACAGAAAGATACTTCTTCCTCCTTTACACTTTTTTTCTACTCAAGCCTCCAAACCTTTCCTCCCATTTTCCCTGGGATGTCTCCCAGATTCTCTTCTACCTAGAACCTTCTTCTTGCTAAACACTCCAGGTGCTTTCTACTCCCACCAATCTCCGATGTTCAGCCTTGTGACAGAACCACTATCCCTGCAAGATTCCCTGTCTCTCCTTAGTCCTTGGAAGTTCACTTCACATAGCACTCCTCTAGCAGCCAGAATAGGGGAACCTTCTGGAAACAGAACCAAGCTGTCCAGGAACTCAAAGAAACCTGTGTGGCAGAGAGGAATCAAAAAGTTATTCATGCAGTTCTCAAAGGCTATACAGGTTTGACAGGAGTTGGACCAACCTTTGAGTAGGTTGAAACATTGACTGATTGCTGTATAGGAAGGACATAAGGGTCCTCTCTAGCTGACACCTCACAGACATCATCTTTTAGTTCAAGTGGTAGAACCCTGTGGTTTTGATACTGGTGCCTGCATTCTTATCTTGACTCAGCAGGTGGTCATGGTTTATTATGGGGAGGTGATGGCTGCTGCTTAGTCCCATTGTACGATTAATTTAGCCCTGATGATAGTGCAAAAAATAAATCCTCCTCCTTTTAAAGTTCTGGGTAAAAATCTCATTAACATGTCCTAAGTTATTAATTCAGTTAAGGACTTTCTGAAATGAAAAAAACTTAAAAAAATTCCTTTCTAATATTTTTGCAAAATCTCTTGCAGTGTGTTCCAGAACTTACTCAGCAAATACCTTGTACACCACAATACTGTGGGGAAGAAATATCTCTTGACATTGTCTCATGCAAGAGGCAGTTTGCAAGAGCAAGAATAGTAACATATTTAAGTATTTGACATTAAATTGTAGCCTCTCCTGTTCACTAGTCCAGTAAGAGGTAATTGAGCAAGGGGGAAGCCTTTTGACTTTTTACACACCTTTGGGAGACTAGGCCTGCAGCTCCTGTGTGTGCTTTGCGTTGTGTGTTAGTGTGTGTGTACCTCAGACCACACCCGTTCAAACAAGCCACCAGAAACAAGCTTTCTTCTGTATGGAACATAGAGCAGGATTACAGTTCAACATCCTCCTATCTGCTTGCAGCCTGTGTGCTCTCAGCTCAATCTGTCCTTGTACCCCAGCTGACAGAGCAGAGGTTCCATTGTATAACACAGACCCCTTTACAAACATGCTCCATCTCTTAATAACTAAACCTGAAAACAAACAAGCACATGCTCTCTCTTTATGTCACTTAAACTCCTCTCAGGGTGCTTTATAAGCCCTTTTTGGACCTACCCATAAAGAATATAAAACAGAATTACGGTCCTGCAGTCTCCCCTTTGCTTGCAGCCTACATGCTGTCTGAGGTCAGTCAATGTTGAGACCTGGCAGAGGGCACATCCTGGCAGGAACCTGGAAGTTCTCCCATGTCACAGTTTGTAGTGCATAACTTTTTTAATTCCCAGGGGTACTTCTAAAGCACAGAGGACCTTGGGCTAACTTCTTGGCAGTCACTTGATAGCAAGTAGATTATCTTCATGTCAGCTTCCTATTTGTGAGTCCGTGGATGGCTGATCAGCCCAATTACGGAACCACAGATCTTATCACAGAAGAGGCAGGTGTTGGTAGCTGTTGGAGGGGCAGTTTTTGACACTTTTCTGACTCTCCTCCTCTGTATTGTGGAGGGATGTCCCAAGTTGCGCCACCCACTTACAGATTACTGTTTTCCTCTGGGGACGGTCTTGGGCAAGGTTCTCCCAAGTGTCGACACTGATGCTGCACTTTTTCATGTGTGCCTTCAGCGTCTCCTTATATCACATCTGCTGGCCCCAATGCTCCTCTATCCTTCTGCCCGCATGAACATAGGCATGACGCTCTGTCAGTGAAGGCAATGGAGAAAAAGCATGATGGAGAATGTTTTCAGCATTGACTTCTGAACTAACCTGGTCTATTGTTCAGAAATGAAGCAAAATACCAGTATTATAACCACCTGATTTGAAAAGCTGAAGGCTTCTCCTCATCTACTCCATAACAGATGTTGGAGGAATGTACACAGGTCCATTTTCCATTGGAGGTAATGGAGTAGCAGAGAGGTTGTAACTTGCTAAAAATGTCACAGGAAGTTTGTGTTAGAGCTGTGAATAAAGTCCTTATCCAATGTGCTCGACTCCTGCCTTATTCATGAATCCATAAGGTTTTTCATGAAATCTGCTCTAAATCTCTATTCTTAGCTATAAATAGGGGTAGTTTTGCCCATCCATCGTTGTGCAGACACTAACTGCAAAACATACTTATTACCAAGACTTTTTCAGATGAGTTTACTGGGAAACAGAAAGGATCATGAATTAGTTGATATTCACTAATAACAGAATTTGTATTGGCTGTGGAACCAAAAGAATCCCAGTGGCAAATTTTCAAAAAAGCAGACTGAAAACTTGACTCCTAGACTTCAATTATGCCTCAAAATAAGTGTGCAGTTTTTCAGTTACTGAGTACATCCATTGAAATCAATAGAACTTGCTTGGTGCTCAGCATTTTTGAAAATTGCACCACTTATTTTGAGGCCTAAATCAAGTTTTACTTCAGTGGAACTTGTATTTCAAGCCCTTAGTCCCTTCGGCTACGTCTACATATGAGGCTTTTCCTGGCAAAACTGGCCTTTCATCAGGAAAAACCACAGAATATCTACACACAAAATGTGCTTTGTTGACAGTTTGTCAACAGAGCCCAGGATATCCTATTTTGTTTCAGGAAGAAGGTTCTTTCGAATATGGGGTTTATTTTCGAAAGAGCTCCATCTACACTGCTTTTTTTTCCCTTTCTAAAGAATCTATTTTGAAAAGAGATTATGCAAATGAAGCATGAGATATGTAAATCAGTGCCTCATTTGCATTTTCAATTTCCCTCATTTGCATTCCTCTTTCTAAAGAGGAGTGCAAGTGAAGACACAGCTAGGCCATGTCTACACTAGCCCCATTCATTGAAGGGGGCATGGAAATGACAAGGACTGGGGAATATTATTAGCATAATGGCGGCTGCGTGAATTTTGAAGATGCTTACTTTGAAGTGCTGACAGGCAGTCTAGCTGCGGGCGCTTTGAAATACGTGCCCAACTTTGAAACTCCCTTACTCTCAATTTGTTTTGCCTGTCAGCAATTTGAAGTTAGCAGCTTCAAAATATGTGTAGCCGCTATTATGCAGCAGCTCATTGATATTCCCTGGACACAGGCCTAGAGTCTCTACAATGCAACAGCTATTTTGAAGTAATTTCAAAATAGCATTTCATGATGGATAACACCTATTTCAAAATAGTAAGAGAGAGAGAGCCGTGTTAGGCTATATACTATCGAAACAAAAAAGCAGTCCAGTAGCACTTTAAAGACTTACAAAATAATTTATTAGGTGGTGAGCTTTTGTGGGATACACCCACTTCTTTAGACATAGGTGCTGTTGAGACAGGGAATATAGCCTATTTCAAAATAAGTCCTAGTGTGTCCAATGGCTCTATGTCAAAATAGATTCTGTCTGTGTAGATGCGAAATTCAAAATAGCTAAGGGCTATTTCAAAATGCATTTTGTGTGCAGCAGTGTTTTTTTTGTTTTTGTTTTTTTGAAACAAGGTATTCTGGAATAGCTATTCCAGGGTAGCTTATTTCGAAATAAGGCCGATGTGTAGACATAGCCTTTGAAGATACTTTTGAAAAACCCTTCCTTGGAGCCTAATTTCGAGTTTTGTTTTTTGCATATCCTGGCCCTCGTTTCAAGTCATGAAAATTACTTTGTTTTCATTTCCTTTTCCTTTTTAAAAGCAACTTTTGCCAGCATTCAGTCTGAAGGTGGATTGTACTGTGCAGGCACACACGGCTAATTTAGGCACACAGTGAAAATGCAATAGTTATCAGGTACGCCCCGAATGAGGCAGGTCTTCATACGGATTATTATCAACTTGGCCAGCTCAACTAATTGTTTTTAGTTTACTAGTATTGAAAAATTTACTCTAATTAATTAAAAATGTAAATAATGACAACGCGGATTTCATGAAAACACTTAAGCACCTTCTGAGAAGGCACCCTAAAATCACTTAAGCCCCATGGACTTCAGTTGGTTTTGACTATGATTTGAAATTAAGTACTTGCTTAACTGTTGCCCTAAACAGTGATGCTTTTGTAAATCAAGCTCAAAAACTTCAGATACCTGTCCAAACAAAGACGAAAAAAATGAAACACATGGTGAGGGAAAAACTCCCAAAGGAAAACTCCCCGAAGGAAAAATGTACATTTCAGTAGACAGCTACAGTTCTGAAGTGACACAGTGAAGTTACCTGTCTCATGACTTGCACAATCTGAGCCCTTATGGACAAGAATGCTAATAGTTAAGAAGATCATAAATCTTACATTATTCAGATAGTAAACAAAGATATTATTTGTTTCAGGTATAAACTTATCAAGTATTGAACTCCATCTGCGACATTTTAAGTGTTTCTTTATTACACCAGAAAGACGTTACAAAAATTCTGTTTTCAGTAAATAAAATATATCACTGGTAACATTTCCTCTGATTATGATAACAGAATGAATTAAATTAAAAAACAAAACAAAAAAAACAAACAATTGAATAATTCAGGGATTATGGCTAAGGTTTTGTTTTGCAATGAAATATGCATTCTTTTGTATGTGAAAAGAATAATTTTTGTGTATGTTATGTGGACAGCGTAAGACTACTTGTGTCCATAATATTAAGTTCTTTCCTTTTAAATTGCTTGAGTTGTATAAATAATGTGTTGAGTAAGTAAACAACTGGTACTTAAAAGCCATAACATACTTCTCAGACAAATCTATCTTTTAGAATTAACAGTTTGAACCAATATCCAATTTAATAAAGCCTTCCAGATCCACTGCAGCTATCCCCGAACATGGAAATCTCCCATTCCACTCCACATTTCTAACTGCCCCTCCCCAGCAGGAAAAAAAAGTGGCCCTGTGGGGTGACTCAAAGGTCAACGAAATTGGGCGTTTGCAAACAGTTGGGAGAATGGAATTCCATAATGAGGGACCCCTTCCTGAAAACCACCTGCCTGTACTTGGCTCATGGTTAAGTCAAGGCGCCGCTAGCTTGTGGGCCTGTTGATCTTAAATGCCATGGCATTAAAGGGAAAAAGGTGCTCTGTAGGATAACTAGCATACAATCATTTTAATGGCAACCATATTAAGGTTCAAGGCAATCCTTTAAACTGCAACTGTAATTGAACTGGAAACAAGTGCAAAGCAAGTGTCTACAGTCTCTGTGGGTATTTATAAAGTATCTGGGTACATGTGCATATAGCAATACACACAATTGAATAATAGATACACAAGAAGTAATTAAAAGTTTGCATACATTATGTTTGGTCCGCCCTTCCCCAAAAGTCTGATCATTGGTGGAAATAGCGTTGAGGCATTTTTATTCCCGACGACTGGTTCAGGTCCATGTCTTGTAATATGTATCTATTCATCTTCTTCTATGCCTACCATAGTGTATTTCATTTCAGCCATGGAATTTGTAAAGTTACGGTAGCGGCAAACACTAGGCACTGAGCAACAATAAAAATTTTCTCTCTTTTCTCTTTTACTTTTGCTCTTACAGAATAAAGAACAAACCAAAACAAATCTACATGACCCTGCATGAGAGTTCTGGGAAAGGAATAATAAGCAGTACCTTGCTGATATGTTTTAATAAATACTAGTTTACTGCATCCAACAACAGAGAGCAAATACATGCAATTACTTGCAAATTTCTTCAGTGTTTGTACTTATAAATCTCTGCCTAAATCTTCCCAGCTGGGAGTTGGGCTAGTCTTTTTGCCGTGGAAGCAGGCCTTTGTTCTCATGTTCAGCTTCAGCTCAGTCTGGAATAATTCAGAAACGTATTAGATAGATTGCTGCTCCCAAAAGGCATAATGAAATAACCTTCACTCCCAGCCTTAGGGAAATTAGCACACAATCAGGGTTTAGGCAGATTTCTCGATTAAACAAAGAACTAACTGTGCACAAATTGCTCCATAACAATTTGTAAAGAGTCCACTTTATAAATTTCTTGCAGATGTAAAGCTGATATTTTTTTAATCAGAGTGGCAGGGATGCTAAAGTCAAAACGTCTGCAACATTTTCCCTTTGCTCAATAATTACTATCAAAATAGTTAAATTTAAAACTAAATTAATACCCATTCCAGGGTGGTTGTTTTTTGAAAATCAGTGAACTATAATGTCAGACCCAGAGAAAGATCCCCATTGAATATACTTAATTAACTCAGTCCAGCTGGAATAGATATAGGATAACTTAGTGCTATCAATTTTATTTTGGTAAATTCATATTGTGTACAACAACAGAATGAAAAGTTATTGTGCTTTAATGTGGTTGTGACTTAAGGTGTTCTCTGGTTAAATTATTCAATAAATCAAAATCAGGTTATTTGTTGAAGCCACTAAGCATTGTTTAGAATAGGATATTTAGGAGATGTTCAGTAGCTTTCCAGTGATTGAACAAGACACTCATGTCAGGCAAAAAGCATGCCATATTTTGATGAATTGCAGTATTAGATGGCAAGTCTAGGGACCTAGTGAGCTGTGGTTCAAATTTTACTTGTCTCCATTTTTAAACTTGAAAGCTCATATGGCAGGGAAAAATACCACTCAAAAATTCATACTGAAACCAACTGCTTATCTAGAAACCATACTTTAGTGCTGTGAAATCTCCTTGGGCGTTTAAGAACACATGCATATTTGTGTACATTAGCTTGGAACAGGTTACCTCATTCCTCAGCTAATTAGAGAGTCCTCATTTCTATGCTAACTTAAACGAATAGCAATATAGTGCTATACGCTCTTCAAAATGTCTGAGAATATCAGGCTCCACTTTCCATGAAAAGAAATTACATTTCTCCGGTCCAGTCCCCATCTGATTCGTAGGGCTACTTGCATCAGTGTGTAGATCAAAAGTGACTGAACTGAAGTCTATTCACTTATATTGGTGTAAGTGGTGAAAGAATCCAGTCCTCTGTTCCCCACATCACATTTGGAAGTGTAGTTGTACCTTGCTTTTTGCTGTTTCTAACAATAAAAGTGTTCAAGTAACGATTAAAAATAGTCTGATAGAATCTGTTTAATGTGAATTTAGGTACAGTAGAATACCTTGTAGGTACAGGTACTGGGCTCTCTGCCCACAGGTTCCCAACCTTCTTTCCCCTCACTCAGGCTTCCCAGTCACTGGCTCCCAGCCCCAGCCACCCATCCCTGCCTGTGACTTCTTGGGGTTGCAGCTTTCCACATAGCCCAGCAATGAGCTGCCAGCTTACCTTCCCAGGCTGCTACTCCCTGCTATTGCTCTGGCTCAGGCTCCCTGGCTGTGCTGCCTCACCACACCCATTGCAGCCAGAACAACTGCCCTGCCCTGAGTTCCTGCTGTTGGTCTGGCTGGCCCCTTCTCCCTCCCAACCCCAGGACTCTCTGGTCCTGCAAGATCTGCGGTCCAGCTGGACAATGGATATTGCTGGATGAGAGAGTTCCAGATTTGGGAGTTCTAACCTGTGTGGGTAAAAAAAAAAAAAAAAAAAAAGTTGTGACAAGAATAACAGGGTTCCACTTAAGCACCATCATATGGATACAACAGCATTCACTGTTCATAGGGGTTGTAGTATTTTAATCATGTTGGTTTCTAAACTGATATACAGTAAACTCTTTCATATCTGGCAGCCCTGGGACCGAGAGGTTGCCAGACATTCAAATATTCTGGATAATAGAGAGGTATACCTAGCAGTGCATAACACTAAAGGTAAAACAAGATTAGCTATTAAGGAATAAACAAAAATGTATGCAGTGTGCTTTATTTACCAACAACAGTAGTAGTGTACACTGTAAACATATAGACTGTGTCCACACTACATTTCTCTTTTGAAAGAGGAATGAAAATGAGGGAAATAAAAAATGCAAATGAAGTGCTGATTTATAAATCTTCTGCTTCATTTGCATAGTATCTTCTGATCACATTTTTGGAAGATTTTTTTTCAACAAAATCAGCCTAGACAGAGTTCTTTCAGGAAAAAAAACTCCCTGTTTTTGAAAGAACCCTTCTTTCTGAAACAAAATAGGAAGAAGGGTTCTTTCAAAAATGATTTTTTTTCCCTGAAGGAATCCTGTCTACACAGCTGTTTTTTGGAAAAGCCTCTTCTGCAAATGCTATAGTGTGAGAAAATGCAAATAAAGCTGGAGATTTGTAAATTATCAATTATTTTGTGTTTTCAATCTCCCTCATTTGCATTCCTCCTCAAAAAGGGGAATGCAGTGTAGATGTAGTCATAATGTATTTGCTGTATTTTTGTATTTATTTTCACTATACTGTATTTATGGGAAACATATCTAAAATTTACTTATGGCTAAAATGCCGGTTGTTTGAGAGTTCTGGATGATAGAATTCTGGATGCGAGAAAAAAAAGCAGTCAAGTAGCACGTTAAAGACTAACAAAATAATTTATTAGGTGAGCTTTCATGGGACAGACCCACTTCTTCAGACCATAGCCATACCAGAACAGACTCAATATTTAAGGCATAGAGAACCAAAAACAGTAATCAAGGTTGACAAATCCGGTCACTAGTAGGCTCTCATTTGGTGTCAATTGCCCAGATGCTTTGTAGATTGGACAGACTTCAAACTTGAGCAGACGAAGATTTAATGGGCACAAAACAGACGTCAAAACATTCCTGATCCACAAAACAGTTAGTCTACATTTTAATGGAGTGGGCCATTGTGTTAATGACTTTAGAGTTTGTGTCTTATTGAAGAAGAATTTTCAGTCTGCTTTGGAAAGAGAAACTGCTGAACTCTCTTTCATATTTAAATTCAACACATTAACATGTGGTTTGAACCAGGATGCAAATTTTCTGGGATATTATAGGGCTCTTTTGCATACTTGGCTTAATCTAATTCTTGACTCCCCCCCGCCCCTCTGCTCTCTTATTTGCTCACCTTGATCTTTTTTTTCTGATTTGTCAACCTTGATTACTATTTTTGGTTCTCTGTGCCTTAAATATTGAGTCTGTTGTGGTATGGCTATGATCTGAAGAAGTGGGTCTGTCCCACGAAAGCTCGCCTAATAAATTATTTTGTTAGTCTTTTAAGTGCTACTTGACTGCTTTTTTGTTTTGATAGTATATGGACTAGCACGGCTCCCTCTCTGTTGCTATTCAACATGCAGGATACAAAAGAGTTTACTGTGGTTAAAATGGTGCAAAACCATGGTGTAGACCAGCCCTGAAAAATAGAAAGGTGGAAATACAACACATTTCAAAGCCTGCTCCTGTAAGGTGCTGAGCGCTTTCAACTGAAGTCAGCAACACACAGGAAGTGCTCTGTATTTCATGCGTTGACATCATGGTATTAAACACAACAAGAGTGTTTATATTTTGGCCCTAGTACTCTTTGGGGCCAGTATTTTACCTTTCATAGGTCACTAGTAGGCTCTCATTTGGTGTAAATTGTCATAGCTTGGTTGATGCCTATCCCATTAAAATGAAAAACAGCAAGTAGCAGTTGTCATGCTGCGAAAGTCCAGATTTGTTAGGAACAGATGTATAATCCCCATTGTTGCCTATTGCTTAGTAGCCTGCAACCCTTGAGTTTGATCTTATTCCCATTGAAATCAATAGTAGAATGGCAGGAAAATGTGACTCCTAGTTGTGGTAAGGTTAAGTATGATTTGTGTGTGAGAAATGAGAAAATGAAAGGAACTATATAAATATTTATACTGAAAGATGAACAGACCTATTGCTCTGTAAATGTGTGCATACATGGATTATGTTTACTTCATGCATGTGAATCAACTCGGTTCATCTTGCATGAAATAATGGAATATTGCAAATGATTTTTGGGAAAGGAGGGTAGTAAAACTGTATTGTTAGAGTAACTGAATTGGAATGAAGGAGACAGCAAAATATTAACTAGCATTTTGAGTTTGAGTTAAAGGGAAAAACCCACTGAATTTACTGGGAAATTCATCTTATCCCTGACGCTGTTTCATGTTTGACAGGATTTTCTGACAGCTTTTACCCATCAAGCAGATATGAAACGCTATTCAAACACCTCCTGTTTTGATAACTGAACCCAGTGCTAGGAAATGAACTTTACAGTTACACTGGACATTTAATTAACTACAGTACTCTTCTTCCAAAAGATATAGTAACAATTGCTTGAGGTGCTGTACATTTTTGCTAGAGAATCTGCAGTGGCATGTTGAACAGAAAGGCTCCAACTTGGTTTTCTTTTCAAGTTGCGTTTAAATATACACTAGATACACATTCATCACTTTAATCTAAATTCTACTGTAAATTAACATGTATAGCCTCTGAGATCATACACTTTCAGAGAAGTACTCTAATGAAACTTGGCAGGTTTTACTCAGTAACATCATTTGTTCCATTCACCAGCAAAAGCAGACCTGAAACAAGTCAAAACTGTTTTCCGTAATCACTTCCATTTTTTTTAGTCTTAAATGTCTCCTGTCTTGTACCTATTTCATGTTAAGTCAAAAGCACTACAAGCCTGCATGTGTATCAAAGGAAAGCTCCCGTGGGTGAGATCCTAAGATGTTTGTCATTTACCAAGTATAGAAGCTCAATTAGCATGTGAGTGACTTGTTGTCAGTAAGTCAGCTTTTGTCTCAAAACTTTGATTACGGACTGCATGCTCACAGTTGTTGGAACATGTAACATGGCCTGTCGAATGATTCTGTCACAAAGTTCTTTACATACCAGTTGGCTGAGTTGAAAACCTTATTCTGAAGTATTAAGTAGTGTAAAATATTGAAATATAAAGGTTTTACTTGTTTCAAAACTTTTTGTTGACTTGGCTAAAGTCACATGTGTTTTATCAGAGCAGCGCCATGGGGGGTTGAGTTGGTGAACATTTCTGTTTTGACCACCTATTTTCAGAAGCTTGGGAGAAGGCCACATTTTGATGTTCTTAGATGGAACTTGATATACAAGGTTTGCCAATGCAGAAATTATTTTTTATCTTATTTGAAAAAATGTTGGCCATTTGAAGGTATGACAATTAAAATGAAAGAGACGGCCATTTTTAGATAGCTTTGTGTGACTTCAAATAGAAAAAAAATCACTAACTACTCCTCTGCTCCTGTTCTGAGACTGCATACCGTCATAGCCTCTTCTCCTGTGAAATCTTCTCCATTCCATGGCTTCTGCACCACACCAAGTCCATTTCTCACCCTTTTGTATTCCAGAGTGGCTGTTTCCTTCTCCTCTTCCATTCTGTCTGGGGCCAGAAAAGAGGTAGAGTAGACTGCATTGCAACCAGCGGAGACACTGTGACCCTACCCTTCGTTCTAGTGCCTGATGGCGCAGTGGCCTTGATGGTTGGGAGCAGTGTTCCCTCTTATTTTTTCCATCCATTGGCAGAATAAATTTAATATGTGCGCCAAGGCACATGCAGATGTCCACCACCAGTAGAAACACCCTATCTACTGCGAGTGGCTGTGGGTGCTCTGCCAATCCACCGGGCAGCACCCAAGTTTCTCCTGGGCGGCCATTTAAGCTGTCAGCTTCGAGGGAAGGAACACTGCTTGGAGAAACGTTTGTAGAGAACAGTGTTTACCAAATGGTGTTCCGCAGAACTCCAGGGTTCTGCAAAGTGAAAATATGGGTTCTGCAAGAAAATTTCATTCCAGGGTTCCCTGCCCTACTGCAGCTGAAATAGGAGAACTAAATTTTACTGGTTTAACGTCTGGCAGGGCAGCGGGAGGGATCTGGCTGCTAAACCACCTGAATTAAGTTCCATTATTTCAGTGGTGGCAGGGCAAGGATGTGGGGAGGGATAGAGCTTGGGGATAGGGGGTGGATGCGGGGGGTGAAGGCTGAGGCAGGTAAAGTCTGGAGATGTGGGGAGTAGATTTTGGGGCCAAGCGAGGTAGAGCCTAGGAATGGGGTTCTGCAAAATTCTTTTGAGTTTGAAAGGGTTCTGTTGCCAAAAAAAAAAAAAAAAATTGGGAAACACTGGTAGAGAAGGTGCTGCACAGCTCTACAACCCTGGGCTAGACCATGCTCAGTTCACATAGAATCTTCAGAACCTTTGGATGCCAAACCCTAGCAAGTTTCTTTGGAGCATCTGCAAATGAAGATGTCTCAGAGCTTGGATAGATTTGGGATATGTTTCAAGGCAATAGAAAAAGATTCGCTCCTGGTTGTAGGCTGATGCCCACACTAAATTTCAAGCCTATGTACCAAAGCATAGGAATGCTAGAGAATCAAAACAAAACTGTTGGCAGAATCTGAGCAAAACGATACATTTATCCCTCATTTCATTCTTAAGCCAAAACTTAATTCTTCTTTGAGTGGTCCCCCGTGGGTGTTCCACATTAGGTGTTGGGCTCACCCTGGTGCCGCAGACTGGAGATTTTCAAGCCATATCTTGTAGGGTCGTGCATGCGCCAATGCGCACCAGTCCTTTGCGTGCTTTCGGTCACGTGCGCAATCCGGTCCATGCCAGTTCCTCTCAACTGCCAATGGTTGCCGACGGAATTCGCTTTGCCTGCAATGCCTAAGATGGATAAATACGTTACTAGTACCATTATCAGTTTTTCTCATTGTGTGTTCTCTTATAAACTGTTTTAAAGTTCTTCTGTATATAGTTTAAAAAAAAAAAAAAAGAAAAAGAGAGAGAGAAGGAGGAGAAGAGGCAGCTGCCCCTGTGGCCTGCTATCTCTACAGACTGTTGAACTTTATCTGTTTACTAGCTATTAGCAGCTGTTAAGTACCTTGTTAAAGTTACAAGTCGTTAAGTATCTGAGAAGGAGATGTCTCCGCCAGGGTTTAAGAAATGTGACTGCCACGAAGCTATGCCTGCCTCTGACGGCCATAGCACGTGCATTTGCTGTTTGGAAGAGGCTCATGTCCTGCAAAAATGTCCTCACTGATGGCCAGAGGGAGGAAGGACAGGGAGATGAGGCTAAAAATGATTTTATTTGACAAGGCTCTTCAGCCTGAGCCATCGGAGATGCCCAAAGGGGAAGGGCCCTCAGGGCCGCATAAGAGGAAGGCCACCTCCTTGACTTCCTCAACACATAAGAAAAAGAAGATATCCCCTGCTCGATCCTTGGCAGTATTATCTGTGAGCAGGACGAGTGAGGCACAGGGCTGAGAAGTGCTTGCTATCCAGGGCAACACAAAGGCCACAGAACGTAAGACAGTGCCAGGGGCTCAGACCGGCAAAGAGTCAGCACTGAGGACCCTGCAGGCACCAAAGCAGCAGGCACAGGAGGCTGCAGCACTTTGATTCCTGGCACTGAGAGCACTGGAACTGGAGGCTCCAGCACGGGGTCCGACTGTGCCGGAGGTTGCTGCCTTTGTGGAACTGCAGGCAGAGGCACTGGGCGCGGCACCGAGATCTCAGGCACCGGATGCATCAGCACCCACCAAACAGCCACACGGGCTGGGCAAGGCAAGGTCTAAGACCCGGCACTGGAGTCCATTGCCAGACTTTCTTCTGATGCCACTCTCGCCCAGTTCTCTGCCTGAGGTGTGCATCCTGGAATGGCCGGCAACACCACCAGCCTTCCTGAGGCCTCCATTTCCATTTTTACAACCACCTTCTCCATGGCTTAGGCATCCCTCGCCGGTTGCCTCAAAGGAACTGTATGAACATCTCTATAGAGCATCTCCGCTGATGTCCACGTCATCTAGGAGTTCACACTCCTCTCGGTGCTATACATACGGGCATCAGTCATGGTCCAGATCTCCATCACTGGGTCCCTGTCCTTGCTACTACAGTCACTTGTATCATAGTGAACATCACCGGCACTGGGGCTCAAGGTCACGGGATAGATCCCCGCTCCAACCTTCATCTCACAGGCATTTCTCCCCCCTCCCTTTAAAAAGAGCACACATCTCTCCACCAGGGACGGGTCCAGAGTCCTTAGACGTTCCCCTGGAATCCCTAAGGGAGTGGACACAGGAGGTGACCGAGGAACAAGGAGAAGCATATCACACCAATGCCTCCTCATCCTCCCCAGATGAAGTGGTCATTTCAGGGGATATACCTCCCCCAGATGATCTCATGCAATTTCAAGTGCTCTTTAAAAGGGTAGCCACAGACCCAAGATGTACAGATCGCAGAGGTGCAGGAAAAACAGCATAGGCTCCTCAAAAACCTGAGACCCCACCCCCGCCCCCGCATCATCTAAAATTGCCATCCTGCTAGATGAAGCCATTATGGAGGCTGCCACGAACATATGGCAGACCACAGCCTCCATTCCACCTATGAACAAGCGAACAGACAAAAAGTACTTTGCCCCATCCAGGGGGATGGAATTCTTGTTCAACCACCCCGAACCAAACTCCCTCATGGTGGAGTCTTCTCAGCACAGGTCAAAGACACCACAATACAAATCCGCAGGGTCAGACAAAGACACAAAAAAGCTGGACTTATTCGGAATGAAGGTATGTTCCTCCTCCACCCTGTTGCTGCACGTGGCAAATTATGCCACCCATCTTTCAAACCACAATTTTGACAGCTATACGAGACTTACCTCACTCATGGACTTCCTCCCGGCTGCTAAGAAACCGGTCCTGAAGGCAATAGTCCAGGAATGCTATGTGGCCTCACGTACAGGTGTCCAAATTGCCTTAGATGTGGTGGACACAGCAGGTCGCTCTACAGCCACCGCAGTGGTGATGTGCAGAGAATTGTGGCTTCAAACATCTGGCGTCCCCAAGAATCTGCAATCAAAAATCGTAGACCTCCCATTCGATAGGGAAAAGCTGTTTGCTGACTCTACAGACTCAGTCCTCCACTCCAGCAAGGACTCGAGAACTATGCTTAGAACGCTGGGAATGTACACCCCTCCTTACAGGAGGAAAAGAGTTTACCCACAACAAAAACACTACACCTATCACTCCCAGTGCCCACAACACCAGCGAGGCTACGATCAAGGACGCCACCAACAACAGCATCAACAAAGGCCACCTAGGTGATGTCCCAGCAAGGCCACACATCAGTGGCGCAGACCCCTAGGCAGCAAGTTTGACTGCTATGTCGAGGACCACAACACCACGAACATCCTTCAGTGCCATTCACAGCATATGTTTCAGCACCGACTCAGACCATTCTACCATCAATGGGAAAGTATCACTGCGGACAAGTGGGTATTGGAAATTGTTGACATGGGGTATGCCATCCCATTTCGATTCATGGCCCCACCAAAACCCCCTACCCAGTCCCTCTTCAGGGACCCCTCTCATGAGATGACGCTAAAGCAGGAGGTAGACCACGTCATATCCGTAGGGGCAGTGGAAAGAGTCCCGGATGAGTTTCAAGGGAGAGGTTTTTACTTCTGATATTTTTCTCAAAGAGAAGGAAACAGGAGGCTGGAGACCAGTCCTGGACCTATGGGCTCTCAATCGTTATCTCTGCAAACAGCGTTTTCAAGATGACCACAATCGCTTCCATAATCATGGCACTGGACAGTGGGGACTGGTTCACAGCCCTCGACTTACAAGATGCGTATTTTCACATTACGATCCACCCAGCACACAGGTGCTTCCTCTGCTTCACAGTGGGCACAGGGCACTTCCAGTACAGAGTCCTCCCCTTTGGCCTTTCTTCAGCACCCAGTATCTTTACCAAGACACTTTCTGTAGTGTCAACTTACCTGCATTGACGGGATGTATTCATTTTCCCGTATCTGGACAACTGCCTACTGAAGGGTGTCTCATGGGGAGATGTTATGCGCATAATAGACATTACCACAAAGACGTTCCTCTCTCTGGGCCTAGTCATCAACTTCCAAAAATCAACGACAGAGCCTACGCAAAACATAGAATTCATAGGGGCACGCCTAGACTCCATTACGTCAAGGGTATATTTGCCCGACGCACATTTTCATGCCATCTGGTCCTTGGTGCAAGTGCTGATGTACAGCCCCACAGTGCCAGTCCTAATTTGCTTGCAGCTACTGGGACAGATGGCCACCACCACCACGTTCGTGGTGCAGAATGCCAGACTACATATTCGATGCCTTCAGCACTGGCTGGCAATGATACATGCCGCTCACAAAAAGGTATCACCCCCAACGGAGGTGCAAAAGTCTCTGGCATGGTGGCAGACCCCAAGAATTTGCTATCAGGGTGCCCTTTCACCAACAGCAAATCGTGGTTTTTCTCACGACATGCCTCCCACATAGGATGGGGGGCGCACGTGGGCAGCCCATCAACACAAGGGCGATGGTCCCCCACAGAGATGGCAATGCACATAAATGTACTGGAGCTCGGGGTGGTGTTCAATGCATGCAGGCACTTCCACAAATTCCTGCGGAACAAGGTAGTTGGGGTCAATACCAACAACACTTCCACAATGCTGTATATCAATTGCCAAAGCAGAGCCAGATCCCGTGCATTATGAGCAGAAGTGGGCTGACTGTGGAACTGGTGCATTGCGAACAACATAATCTTAAAAGCCTTTTACTTACCTGGTGTCCACAATGTGAGGGCAGATCAGCTGAGTAGGCATTTTGCTCGCACGCATGAATGGCAGATCCGCTCCGATCTGCTCCACAGTATATTTGACATATGGGGGTTCCCTCAGGTTGACTTGTTTGCCACCTACACCAACAAGAAATGCCCTCAATACTGCTGCAGAGTGGGCATTGGACAAGACTCGTTGGGGGATGCCTTCCTGCTCTCATGGAGGGGCCCCTTGCTGTATGCATTCCCTCCCACAATACTGATTCACAAGGTCTGGGAAAAAGCAAGGAGGCAGAAGGCGCGCCTCATACTTATAGTCTCAAGTGGGACCTACAGCATTGGTTCCCTCTGCTGCTACGCATGTCATGCTGCCCACCACTCCCAATCGTACCGGACCTCCTCATGCAAGACCAAGGGACCATAAAACACCCTCATCCTCAAACGCTCTGCCTGAAAGCAAGGCTAATCCATGGCTCAGTGCCTAAGAAAGAACATGCTCAGAAGGAGTAAAAGAGGTCCTGGAATGCAGTCGATGGGCCTGTACCAGGAAAGCTTATGCATACAAGTGGAAACGCTTTACATCCTGGTGTCTGTCCCAACATTTAACTCCTCTAGAGGTCTCCATTCCTGCAACTTTGGAGTACTCACTGGACCTGAAACAGGGCGGACTCACTTTATCATCACTAAAGGTCTACCTTGCAGCTATATCGGCATTCCGACATATGGTGGATGGGTCAGCTGTATTTGCCCATCCCATTAGCACACGGTTTCTAAAGGACCTTGCAAACCTATACCGCCCGCGGAAACCGCTGTCGCCTTCATGGAGCTTAGATCTGGTCCTTGACACACTGTCAAGACCACCCTTTGAACCATTGGCACCGTCTCCCTCTGACTACTTACCGTAAAAGCAACCTTTCTTCTCGCGATTACATCGGCTCGCAGGGTGAGTGAGCTGGCAGCGATAATGGCAACGCCACCCTATACAACCGTCCAAAGGAAGTGGTGGTTCTGCGCCTACACCCGGTGTTCCGTCCAAAGATCTCCTCGGAGTTCCACGTTAACAAGCCAGTAGTTCTACCATCCTTCTACCTGATACTGCATACCTAGAGTAGGGAAGTACAGCTGCATTCACTCGATGTGAGGAGGGCACTAGCCTTTTACATAGACAGAACTAAACCCTTCCGGAAGACAGACAGGCTCCTGGTGTCTCTTGCACCCAGATCGAAAGGGGAAGGGCTGTCATCACAAAGAATTTCAAATAACATTGTATCCTGCATAAAAATGTGCTATGAGCTCCATAAGACCCCTCTGCTAGTTCCGCCCAGGGCTCACTCCACTAGAGCGATGGTGGCCTAGACAGCCTTCTTTAAAGGAGATGCACTAAAGGACATCTGCAGGGCGGCAACATGATCATCCTATGACACCTTCTCCAGACACTATGCAATTCACTGGTTGTTGGATGAGAATACACATCTATCGACAGCAGTCCTTTCAAGGGCAAGCTGCACATAAATCCGGTACCGACCTCCATTTTTCTGGGGTCACTGCTGGGTGGTCACCTAATGTGGAGCACCCACGGGGACCACTTGAAGAAGAAAAAGAAGCTACTCACTTGTGTGTTAACGATGGTTCTTCGAGATGTGTCCCCATGGGTGCTCCACTACCCACCCATTTCTCCCTGCTTTGGAGTTCTGCTTTATGTTTTTCAGGAGCACCTGGGGCAGTTAGTCAAGGAACTGGCATGGACTGGATCGCGCACGTGACCGAAAGTGTGTGAAGGACCAGCACGCATTGGTGCATACGCAACCCGACGAGATACAGCTTGAAAATCTCTGATCTGCGGCGCCGGGGCGAGCCCAACACCTAATGTGGAGCACTCACAGGGACACATCAGATGTCCTTTAGTGCAACTCCTTTAAAGAAGAACCATTGTTATCACACCAGTGAGTAACTTCTTTTTCTGTTTAAGCCTTAAGCAAACATCTTCAGCAAATTCCAGCCCAATATGTCCAAATGGTTAAAATTTACAAAAATTACAAGTAGCTGAACACAAAATCTTGTAATGGGAAGTGTTGGGTGACCTTACTCAGAGATGCAGCTAGTAGTGCCCAGGAATAATAATAAACCATGCAAGCCAGGCCTTGATGCACCAATAGTCTTCATGGGTTGAATGTCTATTCTCCCCGCCTCATTTGGACAAACCTGACAGAGAACTTCTTTCCTTGGTTTTTCTTCCCTCTTAGAAGTTGCAGGTCACTAAAAAATGAGTACAAGTGTAGTATTAAGACAATAGCTAGTAAAATAAAAGCCTGGATTCTTAGCCTGTTGTGAGATTATGTAATGAGCATGATGGGGGAAAAAAAATCAAGTGTGATTACAACAAGCAAGTTCCAAGCAATGGGCTGAGGAGATGGGAGGGTGTGGTCTCTTACTCCTCAGCATGGCTGAGGAAGACTCTGATAACCTAGTCCAGTGCTTTTTTTTTTCCTATGAAAAAAGGTGGTGGAACTCAGTCCCCAAAACCCATCCCCCCTCACCTGCCCCTCACGAGAATTCAAACCCCAAACCGCCCCCCTCGTCCCCAAGCTTAACCACCCCCTCTTGCCCCCAGGGAGCTTAACCCCCCACAGCCTCAAATCACTCCCAGGCTTCACTCCCTTGCAGCCCCAGCTCACCCTGCTCTAAATGAATGCCCTCCCCTTCCCCCAGAACCAGGACCCCTGGGTTCTCCTCTAAGTCTATCCCCCAGTCTTCTGCTCTGACCCCAACCCGCTCCCCTACAGCCAGGCACCCCCCAACCCCCTCCCCCAGAGCCAGGCATCCCCAGCCTCCTGCTAATCCCACCCCCTCTCTTTTCTTAGATCCAGGCACTCTCAACCCCTGCTCTTACTCCAGACCCCCTCTAACTCCATCCTCCTCCCCCAGATACAGGTACCCCAGCTCCGCCTCTAAGCCCACCCCCCTCCCCCCCCCAGCCCCAGGCACCCCCAGCCCCCTGCACTTACCTCATTTTCCTCCCCCAGAGCCAGGCACCCTGAGCACACCACCCCCTCACGCTCTGAACTGTATATTCCATCAACTCACCCATGGAGTTGCTGATGGAGCTGGGGACAAAAAAAGTCCTTCTGGGCCTCCGGGGCAGTGCTGTGCCAGACCGGGGCAGTACTTGCCACATTCGGCTGCAGAACTCACATGGCTCCTCGCTAGAGGGGCAGGAGTTGTGCTGGAGAGATGGTGGTGACAGGGGCTGCCTCCTCTGCCGCCACCACAGTTGTCCCAAGAATGGTGGAACGCAGATGCAGAGCGGCAGGAGGGGGCCTCACGTGAGCGGCTCTCCTGCACGCTGCTCCAGGGGGCGGGGGCCGGCGCACAGCAGGGCATCACACAGGTGCCTGGCACAGCCTCAGAGTGAGCGCTGGCCTCAGGCTATGCCGCATCAGCTGCCTGCCACCTAGCCCAGCCCCACTTTGCTCAACTCACCGCCATCAAAAAAGGTGGTGGAACGGCGTTCTACCAGAAAAAATAATGCCGTGACCTAGCCTCTGCTGACTGTCTGGTAGTACAACATAATCTGTAGAAATGGTAAGGGTTTGTAGTGGTTTAGTGTTAAAAACATAAAATGACCAACGCTTTTCCTCATGCTTTACGTGTTCAAAGTACTTAACAAACATAAACTAATTAATTAGGGCAAATGTTGCCCTAGGACAAAGGGCAGGCTCCGGGTCTCCCTTGTCCATTAAATTCTATAGGGGGCTGAGGGAGTGATTGGATCCAGGAGGAGTATCTCTCTGCCCGGATTGAGCTTCACATTCCCTGCGTGCCACAGTGGTGGTCTAAAATGGGATGACTCCCCCAGGGGGGGCGTGTATTAGTACAGGTGGAGTGTCCCTAGAACCCAGGATGTCTGAGATCCACTGGCTCAGAAACCCCATGGTGATGTTTCTAGTCAGCAGGCTAGAATTGAAGTTGTGGAGAAGTCTTGTAACCTACTTGTGGGTTAGAGTGAAATTCTTTAATCCCCGCTCCCTGCAGTCAGGACTTGAGGGTACATTTCATCCTTACTGCTTGCCTAAGAGAAGATTGTTCTTTGTTTCTGGTTTCATTTTCTCTTACGGCTCTGCACAATTGCAGACACAGGTCACAAATTTAAAAAAGGGTTGCCAAATGCTCTGCCTCTTCTGTGTCCCCATTGTGGCCACTGGCCCCTGCCCTGTCCCCCCACCCCCGCTTCATTATGTCTGTGAGACCTTTGCCCAAAGCTAACCCTGCTCCTCTCAGTTGCCAGGGAGCTACACAGTCCCAGGTCCCCGCCCCCCCGCAGCCTCCTGAGTGCCAGGCAGCTCCACTTACCCCCTTCCCAGAAAAGCCATGTTGTGCCGCGGCCCCAGCCCTGGCCTCTGGAACAGTTGGGCAGCCATACCACAGCTTTCCCAGCTGGCTAACGCGTGGGTGGGGCCATCCCAGTCCTTTTGGAAAGACAGTGCCTTCACTGGCCCATAATACCTGCTGCCTATGATGAGTGCCCAAAGTTAGAGGGAAGTACTTGGTGCCCAGTCGCTGCCATTGGAGGTAATGGCTGAGTTGGGGGTCTGCAGCCTTTCAGAGAAGAAGAGGATTTCTTTGTTTTTGTCTGTGACCAAAATATTTTGAGAGCCATATCCTACTCAAAGCTATGTGTATGCATACACACAGGTAATGAGTAAATGGCAGATGACAGACAAATTCTGGCTCAAAATTGGTGATGGAATAAATTATATCTATTTAGGGTTTTTTTTCCCCTTGGTTAATTCATTAAGAAAACAGTTTGACTGCACATTTTGTTATTGCTGGGACATTACATAGTGACCCGTTCCATCTCCTTTGTCATGAATTGCTTATTGTTTTTACATTTTTATATTTAAAGGTTTGGGGTGTAGCAGAGGGTTTGAGGTCTGGGAGTTGGTACGCAGTCTCCTGGTGGGCAACACTTACCATGAGCTCGTCCTGATTGGTGTTGCAGCAGAGCTAAGACAGGCTTCCTGCCTTCCCCAGCCTCAAGTTTGCTGCACCTGAAAGGGGCCAAAGTGCCCCTGTGGCCCCGAGGATGGGCAATGTTGAACATGGGGCTCTGCACACTGCCTCGCTGCTGGCATCACCCCCTCAGCTCCCATTGGCCACAGTTCCCCATTCCCGACCAATGAGAGATGCTGGGAAGGTACTTGGCAGGAGCCTCCACAAAGACCTCAGCCCCACCATGAGGCTGAACTGACTGTTTAGTGGCAGCTCCACTCTGCCACTGAAGCTCTCAAGCAACTGGGGAAGGGGCAACCAAAGAGCTACATGCCTCTCCGGAGCCCGAGGTTGCTGACCACTGGTCTGGGTAATCAGGGGTGAAATCCTGACCTATGTTCCCTCTAATCTTTCCCATCCATGTGTGGAATAAACTTTTTATGTACACCAAGGCATGTGTGTATGTGCATCGCCAGCAGAAACAAACAAACAGAAAAACCCCAACCCCTAGCTGTTGACACCCTGCTAATCAACTGGGCATCATTTGTATCTCTCCTGAGCGGCCTCATGGAAGCACAGTTTACAGGGAATACTGATTCTGGCTCAGTGAAGTCAGTGGTAGTTTAAGTTCTATTAAGTACATAGTCGCACAACAAAAGAAGTAAACCTAACTCTAAAATTGCAGTATTCTGGTGGCACATTACATGGTCATTTCACTTGGAATATCTCCATCAAGTTATTTACTTTATAATTTTGAAATATTTTAATTAAACTCTAGATCACAACAATGAAAAATAAGGACAAGACTAGACCAGGGGTCTGGGTAAACATCAAGAGTAACCATGCAAAAACCTCAGCACATAAGAGCATGTATCTTATTCTCCCATTTAGTTTGTACTTTTTTTATCCTCAGATGATTCTTTCTCTGAACCCCCAAGAAATGCATACATCTACAGGTATTTTGGAATAACTGTAATCTGCCACTTGTTGCGCATATTTCTAGAGAAGATGCAAGCTCTGTTTAAAACGAAAAAAGTGGGGAGCATGAGAATTTAAGATACATCTTCAGCCTCTGAAATCCAGGACGCTCTGGTCTGGCTACATTTGGGGTTCATCTGCGGCTAGTGCCAGCACACAGCAGGGAAGGAGAGACCACCCATGGTCCAGCAAAACCCCTGTTTCTGGACCACTGAGGTCACCAGGGTGCCAGACCAGGAAGGGGCAACCTGTGGTTAAGATACATTACAGGGTTTTTCCTCCCATAAATGTGATATTTTCTCACAAAGTGTTCCTTTTATGAACTGATGTGTAGTATATTAAAATGGAGTGTGTTCAGTGCCTTATGAAACAATGCCTTCAGTGGAAAGCAAAATCAGCTATGAGAAAATACCTGTATTACTAGGAAAAGGAATCAAATTAAGACAGCAGTTGCATGTGTTTCAAAGCTGTGTGGCTAACCTAACACTGCAAAGCCTTTCCCTGTTGTCTCCCTGCCCTCCCCAGCTCTGAGGAAGTAGATGCTACACACCAGCTCATTCACAGAAATAGCTGGCGGGGGGCCAGTTTCCCTCGCTCTTCACTCTTCCTTGGCAAGTTGAGCTCCAGCCTCTCTTCCCCGTGTCTCTTTCTCCTGCCTTGCGGCCCCATGCAGTTTTTGCCTGCCAAATCTGTACTTACTTCAGCAGCCAATGAAGATCTGAAAGGCTCTGTTTGCTTTCTCTGACTTTTTCGTCTGCCGCAAACTGTTTTTCCATGACAGCTTTAGTTAGTATTAGCTTCGGTTCTGCTCTTCAGAGGTTTGCTTTTAGTTGTCATGCGCACATCGGGAGCGTTGTTGTTTTTCGACCCAAGTTACTTTATTTCACATTTCTTTTTTTTTTTTTCTTAAAACTATCTTTCTGTTCTTGATTACTGTCCATCATTTCAAAGAGACGTGTTACTACAGGCTGCTGCCTACAGTGATAAAGTACAGAAGACATCACAGACTTCTGTATGCCCCAGATTCGCCAACACTTCTTCCCCATCTGGTTTGGCAGTAGAAGTATGACCTGTTGCAGCTGTGGTGGCTGCTGCTGCAGCTGTGGAAGCACGGCAGGATTAAGATGCATACTTCATCATAGAGCTGTGCCAGTGCCTGTGGGTTGGAGTCAGAAGCTGTACACTGAAAAATAGTGTGGGTTGAATTGCTCCAACAGTGATTTTCAGCTGCTGTGAAAATGTGGATTTGGGCAAAATCCAAGCTCTGAATTCCTGCACATTGGGGTAGAAATATATTAAGAGGCACCAGATATTGAATAGAAAATGTTGCCTGCAAAGATTAGAATGAAACTCCAGGGGGGTGGTACAGCGCTGAGCTTCAGACTTTCACATTACAGTGAGAGATGTTACCATTGGTCAGAGTTTGAAAAAGACCTCAGCCCACTGAGTGCTGAGGTCGTTTGGAAATCTGGCTGAATAAGTCTGTGCAGTGCCTAGTATGAGGAGGACCTTGTTTTGTTTAGGGCCCTAGGCACTACTGCAGGGACAATGTAAAATGGGCTACTGAAAAATTGAGAGTTAAACATTCACTCTGTTAAACTCATGCACGTAAAATTATCTCTGTTGGTTTAGTAGAGCGGCTCTACATTTACACTGATATATGTGAAAGTATAATTAGGCCCAGATAGAAATGCTTTGACTAAAGCTTCCCCCTTCCTCAAGCACAACCTTCCCTCCCTCTCCTCCCCCCTAAACAAGCAACCCCGATTGCAACCCTTGATCTGAAAAATCTGGCATCTGGTTTAAGATGTAGGTAGCATTAGTTAATTCTTTGTTTGGAAACTAGTGCAGATTTGTGAGTCGCTTATGTGCATTTAATGCAGATGTCTCTTGTCCCACTATTTTCTGATTCCTTATTACAAACCACCAGCCAGTTCAAAAAAGGGGGAACAAACAGTTTGCCTCTGGTCCAGTGTTCCAGTTAACAGTTTAATTTCCGGTTGCTTATAGCAGCTCTCTTGCCTCCCCAGTGCCCAGTATTTGTACTTCTCAGGAAGTTTCCAGTGCAGTTGTCAGCGCTGTGTTTCCTATTTGAGTGAACTCCTGAAAAAGGGACCTGTCCCTGTGCTCTGAAGTTTTCAGAAAGGAAAAACAAAGACAGATTTGTAGCTGGAGACAAACAGGAATGAAAGTCAAATACAATGTGTCGAAGGCAGTTTTTCATCTTGAAAACTGTTTCCCCACCTGAGCAAAAAAATCCAAAATAACGAAATATCTAACAGAGGCGGAATGTGGTAGTCTGAGTCCTAGTCCTTTAATAATTCAGGCCCAAATCCTCAAAGGGATTTATGTACCTAACTATCATTGTGGTTTTGGGCTTTACCGCCCCTGCGCAAATTTCACTGGGAGCCTGCTGTCATGCTCTACCTTCCATATTCAGACGCTTGTTCTAGCCTTTGATATTTCCTGGCTGCTGCTGCCTCACTGCATGCCCCAAAACATCTTTCTGAGCAGAGAAGAGGACATGAGTGTGGCCCATGTCCTAAAGATTTACATGCCACACCTGCTCAGAAGGGAGCTTGGTGCCTGAGAGTTGTAAATTACTTCTCAGACCACTAACCAAAAAAGCAGTCACGTAGCATTTTAAAGACTAACAACACTTCTTAGGAGATGAGCTTTCATGGGGCAAACCCACTTCAGATCTGGTAGTAGTGCTGAAAGTCAAGTGGCACGACCAAGATATGACAGAGAGAGAAAAAAATTGAAATGAAAACCACCCAGACCGCTATCAGAGCAGACTGACTAACCACCTGTGAAGTGCTACATGACTCTTTTTTTTAATCTCCTATGGAGTTGCACAAACAATGGCTATTCTCATTGAGCCTCTTCCTGATAGATGCTGAGCACACCATTCCCCCTGTAGTCAAAGGGGAATTTCAAAGAAGATGCTCATCATCTCGTAATTTTGGGTCATTTGTTCCTATTTGTGCCAATATTTTTTTTTCCCAAAATCTTCACTTTGGGGTCCATACCAGGCTCCACTGATAGCGCTTGTCATCATATGATATTCTAGTGCCCATAATTTCCATTTTTCATCTATTTCAAAAGGTACAAGTTTTCCAACAATTTCTTGCTGTACATTCAGATGAACCAAAAAATCCTGGACGTTCATGTGACTGCATTGTTGTTGCAGTGTCTACGCACAAGGAAGGGCTAACCCGTCATTGCTTGTTCTTGATCTACAGCAAGAGGCAGCTTCTAACATCAGCATACTGCTGCCATCCTGTTTTGATTAATAAGAATGTCACTAAGAGACGTCTAAGGCCATATGTTATTGTTAATTCTGTATGTTCACATTCCACTACCAAGAAGCACACTGCTGAACTTAAACCTTCTTGAGATTCTCTTGATGATGACCCTGAGTCCATGTAGCCAGTGTGAGGTCACGGTTACCAAAGAAATGTGTCTGCAAGTGAAACATGTAGGCCATGTCTACACTGGAAGCCTCTGTCGACAGATGTCACGTTGGAAGGAATTTCCCAGAAAAAACTTTAGTAGACCGATTTTGTCTACACACAAAAGCAGACCAAAAGAGCAATATGGTCTGTGGGCAGAGAGCAACTAGACTGCCTGGCCCTCTCTCGACAGAATGACTAACCAGAAGCTCTGCAGAAAGGGCTGCCCGGTGAACTGGAAACCCTGTCTGTGAACAAAAGGACCCCAGAGCGTCTACACATCTGTTTTATTGACAGAATACTGTCAAGAAAGGCGTTATACCTGAACGGGGAGAGAGTGAACACTGCCAACAGATGTGCTGGGTTTTGTCGACCAACTGTCAACAAAGCGCCTTTTGCGCGTAAACGCTCTGTGGCTTTTCCTTGACAACAGCCCAGTTTTGCCAGGAAAAGCCTCTTGTGTAGACATGGCCTTAGACTTACAGAATAGTCAGTGATGATTCACATTAGTGCTTAACTGGATATTTGTGTTTTTTTAATGGGAATTTTTCATGTATATCCTTCTTCAAAGCAAATTCTCTGTATCTTTACATACCCTTATTTTTCTTTACTTAGATGGGTTTTGTTGTTGTTGTTGTTGCCATAAATTGGATGAACAGAGCGCCACTAATATAAGACACTGAAAGAAAGAAGCTCTCTTAGAGCAAGAATCTTGGTTAGTGTTTAGAACTGGGAGGAATCGTAACTCTCATTCAAATCCTGTCTCTTGCGTACCTCTGATTGCCTCCAGTGACATGGCTGCTTTGCTCTCCTTCTTCCCATATTTAACAGATTAATTTTAAATAGAAGGGCAATCTGCTGCAGAAGCTGATTCCAGCTGCTGCTGGAGTATGTATTTATCTGTTGTGTTTGTTATTAATTACTATTTGTCACATTACTAATCTGAGCACAGAATCCCTTTTCAAACACACTTCATCCACTATACCCATAAAACATGAGTTTTGATTCTCAGAGATTGCTTGGTCTGCAGGGAGAAAGTCATTATATTCACTTGTGAGTTTTCTAGTGCATCTTGTCTGTTATAATCTAAACTCTTTTGGGCAGGACATTATCTTAATGTTTGTGTATTGTACGGAGCTGAGCTCGTCAGTGGTGAACAAATAATAATCTTTATTGTGCTATTTGAAAATATTTCAAAGTTACACTTGTCCAAATAAACTGCATTTCTTGGAGCTAATAGATCCCCTGAGTGCATCCAGCTTTTTGTTTGTTTTGTTTCTTTGTTTTTGGGGGGTCAGGCGGGTCAGGGGAATCATTTTTACGAAGTTTAGCTTTCTCTTTTTAAATTTTCTTCCAACTATTTTACTGTATAATTTAGAATATTTTTTAAAAATGTAAGTGCCCGAAATGGCCATCCTGTTAATTTACCCCTATACAAAGATCTTTCTTTTCTATTAAGGCAATGCAGGAACCTAAGTTTGTTAAATGGCAGCAGTTTCAAGTGGTGTCATATTTTTCCTCTTCTGTTCTGTCCAGTTTGGTTAGCCCTTCTTTTTCCTCACACCTTCTGCCCATTCTTTCTCATTCGTATTTCTCATTTTTTTTTTCCCCCTCTTTGGAGATCCTTTTATAAAACTTCCTTGAAAACAACTATCATCTTTCCCCACTGTTCTCTATTTTGTATTTTACTCTTCTGAGCTTGTCTACACTTGCTCCCAACTTTGACGGGGGCATGTTAATCAGGGCGATGGGAGAAGATTACTAATGAAGTGCTGTGGTGAATACACAGCACTTCATTATGCTAATTCTCCCCCTCAGCAACTTCTAAGCGTCAAACTTCGAAGTGCCAGCAAGCCTTGAAGTGCCTTTACTCCTCAAAATTTTGGGGAGTAAAGGCACTTTGAAGTAGCGCAGACACTTTGAAGTGCCTGTGGCTTCACATATGCTAGCACTTCAAAGTTTGACACTTCGAAGGTGCCGCAGGGGAGAATTAACCTAATGAAGTGCTGCATATTCATTGCAGCACTTCATTAGTAATCTTCTCCCGTCACCCTGATTAACACACCCCCATCGAAGTTGGGGGCAAGTGTAGACCCAGCCCTGCTGCCTTTTACTGAGTCATTGTGTTTCCCCCCCCCCCCCCCGAGTACACTGTCTCTTCTTCCTTGATCCCTTTTGGTTGATCTCTCATTCCTTTGCTCCTTCCATTCTCATTTCTCTGGCCCCTACCCCTAATTCCTTTTTATTACATTTTCTCTTGCTGATTCTGCTCTGCCTCATTTCTCCTTTGTCCCCAGTGTCTCCTTAACCACTCTGGTAGGTTTACACTAGGAAATTAGATCAATCTAGCTTGGTTACTTAGGGCTGTGAATAATCCACCAACACTGAGGCTGTGGCCACACTAGCAGCTCCTTTCGAAATAATTTTCGAAATGAGGGGCAATTTTGAAATGAGCCAGAGAGCGGCTACGCAGCAATTGCTCATTTTTTGAAATTAATTTCGAAATTAAAAGGCTTTCATTGTGAAATTGTTATTCCACTCCTGTGTGGGGAATAACGCCTCATTTTGATGTTAATTTTGAAATTAAATGTGTGTAGCTGCTCCCTGGCTGCCATTTCGAAATGAAAAGTCCTCCACAGAGCCAGCCCCTCCCACCAGCAGCCAGAGCTCTATGGCTGTCAGCTGTGGGTGCCTTAAAGCTGCAGGGACACAGAAACCCTGTGCAGGAAGCTGTGTGTGTGCTGGCAGCCATAGGAGCGCGAGGTGGCCAGATGACACTCCCTAGCACCCCCGGAAAGTGACACCCCACTGTGGCTGGACCGATGTCCAGCAGCCAAGACCCCCCAGGATCCTCGTGGAGCTAAGGGGTCCGGGCAGCGGGGCTCCCAGGGCTCTGGGCAGCCCCCAAAGAGGAGGGGGAGCCCTCTGGCTGGATGTTGAAGTCCGGGACCTGCTGGCTGTCTCGGGGGAGGAGGACATCCTGCTCAGGACGGAGGGGTGGAAGAGAAATGCAGATGCCTTCGCCCGCCTCGCCAGCAACCTCGCCGCAAGGGGCCACCCCCCCCGGACCCCAACCAGGTCCGCTGCAAAGTGAAGGAGCTATGGCAGGGCTATGCCTGAGCAAGGGGCTCATCCAGACAGTCAGGGGCAGCACCAGCCACCTGCCCCTACTTCAGGGAGCTCCACCAGCTGCTGGGACCCAGGGAGGCTGCACCACTCGGGGAGACCTTGGACACAGCAGAGCCGGCGGGGCAGGGAGAGGAGCCCCAGCCAGGACCCTCAATGCCCCTCCCACAGTAGACCCTGAAGTACCTGCTGGCACTGGGGACAGCAACAGTGGGAGCATGGGACCACAGTGCATGGCCGAGCCCTCCAAGGGCCCTAGCCGGGCTGCCTCCATCCAGGCCTCCCCTGAACCACCCGAGGAAACCTCAGGTAGGACCGGGCATGGGGTGCTCTGGTCATGTGGTGGGGGGGGAACGGTCCCTGATGCAGCCAGTACAGGCCTGGGCACACAGCCACGGGTCAGGGACCCAGGGATGGCCGTCATCACTGCCGGGGGGGGGGGGGGCCCGCACGGGGCCATGGGCTGCCATGAGGGTCAGAAGCCTGGGAGGGCTGGGGCAGCCACTCTAACAGCCCCACGTTGGTGAACCCCACAGAAGACAGGCCGCCCCAGAGCCCCTCACCACAAGCAGAGTGGGATGGTGGTGGGGACAAGGCCACTGCCCCATGGTACCTTGGCTCATGAATGACGGGGCACCACCCTCTCACCTTATGTCTTCACAGCCTCGGCATCTGCCAGCCACTTCAGCCCTCTGGAGTCCCGCAGCAGCAGAGGAGGGCAAAGGGGCGACACCTCCCCAGACCGGGCACCATGGTGGGACGAGCCGCTGCTGCAGCTGGGCAGATGATCTGGCAGCAGCCCACATGGCTGCATGGCGAGAGCAGAGCCACTTGCTGCGGGAATAGCACTTTTTGGAGCGGGTGGCCTGGGAGTGGGGGCCAGATATCTTGACACCCTGACCGAAGCCATCACTAACCGCCTGGCCCAGCCGCCCGCCCCATGGATGGCCTTTACCACAGTGCCCCCCCCTTCCTCCCCGCCGCCCTCCCCTTCCTCCCCACCCCCCCCACCCCAGCCTCTCCCTTTTCCCTGCTACCCGCCTCTGCCTCAGCTCTTCCCTGTTCCCCAGCCTGCCCTCCCTGTGCCCCTTCTGCCCCCCTGGCCCTTGCAGCTCTGCTCCCAGCCAACATGACCCCGGCTGAGCGGCGGGAGCTGGCGCGCTGGCTGTGGCCAGGCAAGCCCTTCCCATCTGTGGCTCCCCACCTCCTCCCTGCAAGTCCAAGCCCCTAGATACCGCAGTCCAGCCCTATCTCCCTGTTCTATGTGGCCCTGCCGTGGTCCCTGGACCTGGGGCGGTCGCAGCTCCAGGGGCCATGGTGGCTCCTGACCAGCCATGCCAATGGAGGATTGAGGCCCCCCACCTCCCCATGTATATAGTTCACCCCCGCTCCCCATGTAAATAGTTTCCCCACCCCATAAATAGTCACATGTTCTTTCTGTTCCAAACATAGCAGTTTAATTCATTTAACAGTGTATGTGTGCTGCCTCGGGTGGGGATGGCAAGGGCGATACTGGTGGGGCAGGGGTGAGAACCAGGGGGGCACTGCATGCAGTGAGCAGGACCAGGTCATGGGGGCCCCTGGGCAAAGGTCTCCCGGAGGGTCTCCCGCATGCACAGCCAGTCCCGGTGCACCTGGTGACACAGGACTGCACCTGGCTGCTCATAGTGCGGCACAGCCTTGGCTGCCTGGTGTGCCACAAAGAGCTCCTGTTTTCTCTCCACGAGGTTGTGCAGTGCACAGCAGATGCCCATGACTGCAGGCACGCTGGGCAGGCCTACCTCCAGGAGCATCAGGAGGCACCTGAAACGCGCCTTCAGACAGCTGAATGCCTGCTCCACGGTGTCCCTGGAGTGGTTGAGGTGGGCATTGAAGAGGTCCTGGCTCTCATTGGTGTGTCCTGTGTAGGGGCGCATTAGCCAGGGCTGGAGTGGGAAGGCAGCATCCGCAATGATGCACGGGGGCATGGTCACGTCCCCCACTGGTAGCTCCCGTGGGGGGATGTAGGTGCCCTCTGCCATCCTGCAGTCGAGCCACGAGTACTGCAGGACGCGGGCATCATGGGCCCTGCCTGGCCAGCCCACACAGACGTCGGTGAAACATCCTTGGGCATCCATGAGGGCCTGGAGGACAACGGAGTGGTAGCCCTTGTGGTTGATGTACCGTCCCTGGCTGTGTGGTGGGGCCTGGATGGCAATGTGGGTGCTGTGCAATGCACCAATGCAGTTGGGGAATCCCAGCTGTTGGAAGCCAGCCATGGCAGCGTCCATGTCCCCAAGGCAGATCACGCAGTGCAGGAGGATCCTGTTGATGGCAGCAACAATCTGTAGGGTAGAGGGCACAGGTGCCCATGAGTGTGTGGTAGCATATGGGGGCCCCGCTCCCTGGAAATCCCCTCCCAGGGACCCCACTCCCCGGGGCCCCACACCTTGGGACCCCCCTCCCCAGGAACCCACTGTGGGTGTGTGGCCCTGGGTGTCTTACTTCAAGGAGGACAACCCCCACGGTGGCCTTTCCCACCTCGAATTGGTGGCCATCTGAGCAGTTGCTGTCTGGGGTGGCCAGCTTCCACAGAGCGATGGCTACTCATTTCTCCAGGGGGAGCACGGGTCGCATGCGGGGGTCCTGGTGGCGAAGTGCTGGTGCCAGCCAATGGCACAGCTCCATGAAGGTGGCCTGAGTCATCCGGAAGTTACGGACCCACTGGTCGTCATCCCACTCTCGTAGGACGCTGTTGTCCCACCATTCCCTGCTGGTGGGGTACCACCAGAGGCGACGGTGGGGCTGGAATAGGGGGTGCTCCGGATGCAGCATGGGGGGAGCCTGCAGGAAGTTGGCCATGTGTCGGGCAGCACGTAGCCTCATATGGCAGGCTGTCGGGATGGCCATCAGGCTGGCCACGATGTCCAAGGTGTCCCCGTCAGTGAAGTGCTGCGGGTCCATGGCAGGCAGTGGTGTGGTGGCTAACCAAGGCTCTGCTGAGTGCTGTGCTGGAGGTCGCATGCTGCAAGCAGCCAGGGTCCTCAGCAAGTGCATGGGGGATGTGTTTGGGAGGAGCCCTTTAAGGGGTTGGCTCGCCCATGCTCCAGGAAGGGCTTGTCGTCCATTTGACCCTGCCCTCACCATTTCCTGCCCTGTTATTTTGAAATGAAGCTGTGGCAGTGTAGCTGCCAGAGCGCAACATTGATCCTCATTTCGTGTGTAGTTGCTTCCATGCCACTTATTTCGAAATAACAGATAGGGATAAGGCATTTCGAAATCACACTCTAGTGTGGCCACAGCCTGAGTGATATAACCCAGCCTGAGTTCTTGAGTAGATGACACAGGTTAATGGAAGAGTTCTTCTTAGCTATGGCCTCCTGTTGCTGGTGTTTGTATCTACAGTGGTGCAAGTGTACCACTATAAGGTATTAAATGTAAAAATAGCCTAAGGCACACCCCCCGCCACACCTCCTTTAGCGTCCTCGTGTAGCCTTTATCTTCCATCATTTCCCTTATGGCTTTCCACATTTGATGCCTCTTCTCTCCTTTCCCCCTTCACTGGAGTTCCCTGCTTATTCCTCTTCCCAAAATGCCACATTTCTCCTCTCTCTAGTGGTGAGTTTGTGGAAGAGGCTGGGCCTCCAATATTTCTAAGTGCATTATATTTACATTTTTCTGTTGCTTTTCACCAAAGCTATACATCCTTCGAGAGTTGGAGGGGAGTGATGGTTCCCTCTGAAAACTGAGTGATTCGTCATAGAGAAATAAGGCCCTCATCTTCAACACTCTTTGGTTTTCACAGTTGTATCTGAGGGTAGAATCTAGCCCCATAAGTGCAAAGTAGTATTACCATTATTATTTGAAATAAAGAGTGGGCAGAGGGTAAGGGAAACAAATAGAAAATCTTAGTTGTCCAAGAGGCTGGAAGCTTCCTTCGGTCTGGTCCTCCACTGTTTTGTGAAGACCAAGGACACTTTAAAGATAAGACTTGGGCAGATTTAAGCTCATAGCTGAATCTACAGGGGGACTAAGGGCTGCAACAGAGGAATAAAGAAAAAGTTCTACAGAAGTCGCCTGTTTCAAGTTGAAGGTAAGGGAATGGCATAATAAAAAATAAATTGGTTTTCCCTTTTGAATTAGAAATGCCTCAGGCTATAAGCATCTTGAAAGAAATTAATTTATTTTTCTTTTACCTTTCTGAACAGACCAACCAGAATTGTTTGAAAAATAATATTGCTCGTAAGTAACCCCTGAGAGTGGCAACATATGGCATTCCCATTGTCAGTATTACTACGGCAACCCCAAGGTGTTACACTGGAAGTCCCCAAATCCTGATGCAAAAGGAGTAATTTTATTAGCTCTCAGAGAAATATGTTCAGAAGGTATTTTAGCTGTTACCATGTACATTTTCTATTTGCCATCAGTTTGGGGCCACTCAAACTGCTGAGTTAATCTTTGTTATTGAAAGGTCCTAACATATCTCTCCTGTTAAAGGTGCAACTTATTTTCCCTTTTAAACCCGAGAACAATATTCCCAAGAGAACTTTTCCATTGTGATCTCAGAGGCCTTGATCATTAACGTGTTAAAATCCCTCAAAGTGTAATATAAATATGACCGCAAATGTCATACTTGTATTGAAGAAAAGTCTGTAACCAAGTATCTATGGTACATGAGTTTGATACTCCACCAAAAAGGTGTACAAATAGTTACTTTGTCTAATGAAGATGATCTCAGCAATGGTCCACAGATGTCGTAAGGATCTTAGAAAAAGTATCTTGATGGAAAAAATTGTACAGCTAATATGCTGTCCTGCCTACCCTAAGTGTTCAGAAATCATGAGACTGGCTTAAAAGTGGTGGGTGTTTCTGAATGGATTTTTGAAATCTTTTTTTATTTGCCTCTTAGATTTGGAGCCTCAAAGGTTCACAGCTCATCTTTCCTCCAGAACTATAAGAGCTGGAAACTAAAGTTTAAAAACATATGAACCCAGAGTTTATATGATTACCCAACACTGGATGCTGAGACCTCAAACAAAATACCAATAGAAATATTGCAAGATTTGCAGTAAAATTACAGTAAAACTTCCACTGATGTTAGTGTGGCCCAGATTTTACTCTGGGCATGAATGGAACAGAAAATGAAAAATGTGGGGCAAAATGTTCTAACAAGTGTACAGCTCCGGTTGACTGGGTGATTCTACTCTTAATGTCCACACTTTCAAATGTTTACTTTTTATAAATATTTTTTTCTGCCGGGAAGTTACTGCTGTATGCTCTCACCCGTAACTCCCTTTGTAGGCCATTTGGTGTTGTTTTGTTTTGTTTTGTTTTTGGAATGTTTCTTTTGCATGAGAGTGGAGAACATAGCTAGCTGATTATCTACAGTTTGAAGTTATGCTAAACTTGGACAACTCTGAAAACAAAAGCAGTCCAGTAGCACTTTAAAGACTAACAAAATAATTTATTAGGTGATGAACTTTCATGGGACAAACCCACTTCTTCAGATCTGAAAAGTGGGTCTGTCCCATGAAAGAGCTCATCACCTAATAAATTATTTTGTTAGCCTTTAAAGTGCTACTGGACTGCTTTTTTGTTTTCATAGTATAAAGACTAGTACGGCTTTCTCTCTGTTACTATTGGACAACTCTGTGTCAGTTGTCCTGTGTTTCATGTCTGCTGCTGAGTGTTTCTATCTTCTAAGCTTGGGATGGCTGTGTCAAGTATAGTGATAGTGACTGGTGCTATGAGAATTCTGAGTTTAGGTGTAATGAGCTGTCTTGTGTCATTTCACTTAAACACACAAATACTGATATTTTGATCAAAAACTTTTCTCCTCCTCTGACAGAAGGCAGTAAAAGCAGCAGGGAATGACAGCAAATTCACTAGTTCTGAAATGCCTTGCTCTCTTAGGGGTATATTCTCTTCTTGATAGGTGAGTGAGAGTCCCACATGTGTCAGCAGGAGTTCTGTGCGTCTGTCCAGGGGAGCATAGGGTTTTTAGCACTGGCTATTTTCCACTGTATCTCTGTGTCCTTCTGTCCTTCTTTTCCATCACTCCTGGCCCCCATTGTCTCTTCACATAGAATTTAAAATTGACGGTTTGCCTTCCTTTCCTAATGCTTTTTAACACCCTTGTAAATGTCCAAAAAGAGGTATCTCACAGTAAACATCATTACTTCCTCCAAGTACGCAGTAAGAGGCTTCAGTGATGATTTAGCTTGCAGTTCTCCTGGTGAAGCTCTTTTTCTGCAGTTTAACAATTTAGCAGCTCGTTTCAACAGTACTGTCTCTTTTGACTACTTTGTTTCCTTTTAGATATGATCTGCATAACTTTAAATAATGCGTTCGACGCAGTAGCCTCTCTGTAGCTCAGGATGAAATGTGCTTTCTGTTACAAGGGCAGTTTTGTTACCACACGTCATTGAGGCACTGTTGATTATCCAGTTCAGCAAATTCAGGTTAAACTGTACTTTCTGTATCGTCCTTAATTTTATTGTTTCATAACTGGCTGTTAGCAGGAAACGAACAGTTAGACTTTGTGTTTTTTTTGCTCATACAGCAGCACTGATAGCCATCAGGGTCTTTCAGCACTGCAGATAATCTCATTCTGGGTTATCATTTACTTACAAATGGATGGGTGAAGTATTCCTGAAAAGGCTTTTGAAGGGAAGTTCCACATGGTTGCTGCTTAGAGCTGAAGACAAGGGGGTGTTTACACAGGGGCAGAGGGTTTCTCTACCCAGTGTGGTTCTTCTCAAGTGCTAGTATTCGATGGCTAAACTGTTTGCCTTTCTAATGAAGTGAACTGTTTGTTTGAAATATGTGATATAAGGTATTTAAACAGAGACAAAAGTAAACGGTTAGAGCTGTTCAAATAAGCCATGCAGATCTGCTTTGTGAAGTGAAGGAAAACAATTTGGCTGCAGCTTACCTCTGGGAAGAGTAGTTAGGGAACTGTTTAAATAATAAACTGGGCTGAAACGGATGTTGCTGAAACCTCTTATAGGCGTTTTGTGATAACTGCTGCTCATGTCGGGAATTCTTCAGGATACTTCCTTGAAGTGGAGGGGCTGGCAGGGGAATGCGACCTGATTATTATGATTTAAAAACAAGAATTATTCATTAGCTGTGAAAACTCAACTACATTTACATTTGATTAAAACCACCCTAATTAGAACTGGACTGTTGAGAGCCAGCATATGCTGTAGCCTTTATATCATCATTAGAAACCCAAAGTCCCTCTTTGAAATAAGATCATGTCAGAATATACAGACATCTGTTTTTGCCTAGTCAGATGGGGGCTAGGAACATAACTTACACTGTTAAGCTTCATCATAGAGAGGAGAACAGGAATCTGAGGCAGGTAGTAAGAAGCAAATTTGGCCTGAGTTTTGGGAGAGAGCTGGAGGACGGTAGTTGGTACAAGATATGGAACGGGTATCTCAGTGCAGCTTTTGACTTAACCACAAACACAAGTTTTGACAGGAAGGTTGGTTTGAGAAGATAGATGGTCTTGTGGTTATGTCCTTGGAAAGGGTTTCAGCAGTCTCCAGTTCTTTTCCTGACTTTGTCACAGCCTTTCTTTGGCCCAATCGGTTAATCCCTGCTGTAAAACGCCATCTGTAAAATGGGGTTAATACATTCCTTTCTTTCAGCCTTTGTCCTCTTTGTTTAATTTAACCTTTTCAGGATCATCTCTTAGTACAATTTGTTTCTCTACAGACCCTAGTAGAATGGCTTAATCCTAGGTGGGGGCCTTTTTACACTGCTGTAACACAAAAAAATCTACACTAAACTCTTTCATCTTCAGCAGCCCCAGGACCAGGAGATTGCTGGATATTCAAATATCCTGGACAATGGAGAGGTATACATAGCAATGCATAACACTAAAGAAAAACAAGATTAGATATTAAGAAACAAAAATGTATGCAGAGGGCTTTTTTTACCATCAACAATAGTATTGTATACTGTACAGTTACACCATGTTTGCTGTGCAGTAGAGTCGCAACATTCGTGAGGGTTCGGCATTGAGAACTCTCGCAAATGTTGAATTTTACGAGTGTCATTTCGTGAATATTGTTTTACCCTGGATTCCTGAGCAGCTGTGGGCGGCAGAGAGGGGAGTTGGAGAGCAGTGGTGGGGCTGTGGGGAGCTGGTCAGTGGCTGTGCCATGCCCTTGGCTGACTCTGAGCCCTGGGGAAACAGCAGCCAGTGCTCTTCCGTTGGAGCCCTGGGCCACCGGCGCTCCCCGCCCCAGAAACCCCCAGGAAGCAGCGGCCAGAGCTCTCTGCCCAGAGTCCCTGGGAAGCGGTGGTTGCTGGCGCTCTCCCCTTGGAGCCCTAGGGAAGCAGCAGCCACCAGTGCTCCCAGCCCAGAGCCCTGGAGAAATGGCATCCATGGGTTCTTTCCGCCTTGAGCTCCGTGGATTTGGCGGCTGCTGGCGCTCCCCGCCCCGGAGCCCTGGGGAAGAGCAACTCACCTGTAATTGAATTTGTGAACATTAAACTTGTGGATGTCATTACCTTGTTGTATTTATTTGTATTTACTTTCACTATACTGTACTGTACTAGATTCCCCTCCTGTCCTTCCCCTGGACACAGATTGGGAAAAAGATAGGCAAAAATCTAGATTTGCTTCAGTTCAGCATTAAGATAGGGAAAGATGCATGGAAGCAGATGTTCAAATCCCTCATAGATTTTGGTGCACATTATTTTAGCTGTATGATCTGTTATGTTCCGTGGCACATTTGATGAAAACAGCATGATGAAGAAATTGGCACGTTCAGATGCCTTAAAGATGATGGTGGGACCATAAGGATTTAACTTGATAGTTGTCAGAATGACAATAAACTTTGCCATCAACAGTTAAAATAATATCTCATCTGTGCTTGGTAAGAAGCTGTAAAACAAACAAAAAGTCCTTTTGTGCTCTCAGTGTGCAATAAATGTGCTAGAATTTCAATAGGTTCCAAATGATCTTCAGAAGTAGAATAAGAACTGACAGTCCCTTTGATGTGATTGATCAGAAAGGGACTGCTGTCCTCTCTGGCATGCCCATTTAAACTTTTGACCTCCAACCTTTGTGTTCAACAGCTTTTCCATATGGCTGCTAGCATATCTGTGAAAGTTCCCCTGCAATCAGTGGAGCACCAAACAGTTCTGGGTGGAAAACTTTTTGTCCCATGTCTTGGAAGTTCCCCAGGCTTGCCCAGCAATGTGGATGACAACGGACAACTCTCCCTTTATCACAAGGGTGCAAAAATAAATTCCGTGTGATGTCACCTGCTTATTTGCGGTCACATTGTGTCTGACTCGCACGTGGAAATGCAAAATAGCAGAGAGCAAAGAGTCTGTGTTCTGTGTCTCCGGAATAATTTGTATTATTTCTGTTGTGGCAGTGCCTTAAAGCCCCAGTGATGAATCAGGTGCTGTGCCTAGGTACTGTACAAACACAGAACAAAAAGGGGGCCCGTGCAGTCTGCACTCTCACAAGCTTAGAGCACAGGGTAGTCTCCTTGCTTGGGCCTCCCAGAGTATTATAGACCCACTAGGAGGAGAATGGAGGGAGAGGTGAAGTAACTAACTATTAATGGTTCTTTTTTGTACTACTGTAAATCCTAGGGTGGGGACCCATTAAGCTGGTTGAGATATACACATGCAGTGAAAAGACAGACCCTGCCCTAAAAATCTCACACATGCTTAAGCACAGTAAAAAAGCTCATGTAAATTAGTTACTTGAATGCTATTGCTTACTCATGTACCTAATTTGTCACTTTCTGCATTAGGTTTGTAAAAGCAGTGTTTTCTTTTCCTTGCAATGAAGAGCCCCTAAGGGTGCCTTTCTTTCACTCCTCCTGATCTACACAAGTTTTAAGCATAACATACAGTTGCACAATAAGAAACTCCCGTTGACCTCCAGTCAATGAGTCCTGCAAGAGTGTTTTGGAAAGTTGTCAGGGATGACAGTTTTATGGTGAGTGGGTAAGGACTGCTAGCTTCTGAGTTAAGATCTTGGTTTTTGTTGAACTCACTTACTCATTCACTCGACTGTTTTTTGTTGTTGTAAAGTAATGCACGTGCACACAGAAGCCTGTGAATCAGCAGAGATGTCACTGAAATGGTTCTGCAATTGAAGGAGCCACGTTCTCACATTTTTTGCTAATGTGGCTCCCTGAGCTGCCCTGCGGGAACTGTGGAGTATGCCCCAAGCACCAGTATTGTAGGCAATACTCCACCATCAGTTCATCAGCAAAGAAAAAACAAAAACAACGAATCTTAGGAGGAGGAAGCAGTTGAGGTGATGTCACAAAATACTGCTCAAACATTGTGGAATGAAAAGAACTTGCACAGTAAATGGAGAAGTGGAAGGAAATATAAAAAGTGTATAAATAGAAATTTAAAGATCATTGAGTGGGTCGCAATGGTGCAGAAAGCAAGAATAGCCATGAGGTGAAGCAGAATATGAGAGGCTTTTTATAAAGATATCCAGATGGAAGGGAACACAATAGCAAAAGCAAGCTCTTTAATCAATTAGGGGAGGGAAGAAACCAATGGAGTTAAATAAAAAGATGGAGCTACTGAGCTGCTTTTAAGACTGACAAAAAATAGAGATGTTGAACAATTAGAAAGTAGTGAAGATTTCTTAAATGTAGCTTTTGTTAAGAAGCAGAGGATGGAATGTTTAGAAAGTGTGCTCATATACCAGACATCATGACGAGAGGATACTCATTCTAAGATATGAAGGGAATTACCCAGGGAACTCTCTGACAATTACTGGTGGGAAGTTACTGATGATTGGGTAAGACAATCGGTGACTTGGAAAAGTAGATGTGATAGTGAACTTCCAGAGAAAAGAAGGGAAGTGTCGGAAGATACTGCCTGGTAATAAGCTCAAGCTAAAATAACGTACAGTAAATAATCAAGAGAAGTCATCAGTAAAATCTAGGGCTTTAGTAGATGTAATGTACTGGGTTTGGGGAAAAAAACAGTTTATGCAGTGTCTCATGAAATCTTACTTGAAAAAATAATTCAAAAGGGTAAAGGGTTTGTGGGGTGGATCAGAAGCTCACTGTGAATGGCAGGTATAAAGGGGACTAAAGGGAGCTATGGAAATTTGGCAAGGGTTGATGACAGCCATCTCCAGACTGGGAAGGTATGTACCACCAATTCCTATTGTCGTTCCTTGCTGGCTGGTGCACAGTTGCCCTGTTCCTTCCTCCACCTTCACTCCTTATTCTCTGGCACCTTGTACCTATGCAGTCATGCTCCCCATTCCAGTGGTGGGTGCACATGCTCCTGCGTGTCCACTGAGCATGTTGTCTCTGCTGGGAACTGAACTGAACTGGGGAGAGGAGAGCTGTCTATGCCTTTTCATGATGGTGAGGCCAATCTTATGTGCTGCTCCAGCCACTTCCTGTTCCCACTTCCACAGTGATTTAAAATAGGTCTGAACAAGACACTACGATTCCAGTACGAATGTGTCCACACATTACATTATTCAGGAATAGCTCTTGGGCTTTAAATTCACACCCTGCCTTAATCCTAATTAACTTCCAAGCGTACAGAAAGCTCTAATAACTAAAGGTCAATTTCTGCCCCTCTTTCTCACTTTGCATAGCCCCATAATGCCCTGGCAATTATAGAGTCTGTCTCAGAGAAGTACCTGTGTTGTCTGTGTCTGCAAAAACAACGAGGAGTCTGGTGGCAGTGTGAAGACATAGGGGAATAAACTTTTGTGGGCAAAACCCACTTCATCAGATGCAGTGGAGTAGAAATACAGAAGTGGGAATATACAGAGTATAGCAAAAGAAGGGAGGTGACATCCACTGGGATTTTAAGTTTCTGCCCTGCCATCAGCCTCAGCCTGAACCAGACCACACAACAGATCTACTTCTTACACACTGCAGTAGAAAAGAATGGTGGTCACATAAACACCACCCTGTACTGGAGAACCTGCTGACCTCTGTTTGTGCATACGTGCCTCTAGCTTCCATCCAGGGCACATAGTCTTCAGCCAAGCCCTAAGATACAATAGTATATGCTCCAATGCCTCAGACGGAGACAAACAGCAACGAGGTCTTTATCAAGCATTCTTAAAGCTAAAATACCTACCTGGGGAAGTGAAAAAAACAGATTGACAGAGCCAGACATGTACCCAGAAGTCATGTACTACAGGACAAACCTAATAAGGAAAATAACAAAATAACACTGGTGATCACCTACGGCCCACAGCTAAAATCCCTCCAGGGCATCACTGACAATCGATAAGCTTTCCTGGGAAATGATACCTCGCTCTCACAGACCTTGGGAGTCAGGCCAGTCTTCTGCTGGCAACCCCTCAGCCTGATGCAAATACTGTACTCATTAGCAGCCGCATACACCACAGAAACACTAACTCAGGAACCTGTTCCTGCCACACATCCTGACACCATCACAGGACCTAACCACATAAACTACAACATCAGGGATTCATCCACCAGCACATCCAATGATGTGCTATATGCCGTCTTGTGTCAGCAGTGCCCTTCTGCCTTGTGTCTTGGCCAAGTTAGACAGTCTCTGTGCCAAAGGATAAAGTAGGCAATGAGAAGGGCAATGTATATAAACAAATTGAGAACGCTTTAACCTTCTGGGGTAACAGATGTAAAAGTAACCATCCTTCTACCAAAAAAAAAAAAAAACCCCAAAGCAAGATTACAAAGGGAAACAGCAGATCCACAATTCTTTTGCAAATTTAACAGAATTACATTAGGACTGAAAAAGGGCTTAGAATGGTTAACTCACTGCAAAGGCAGCTTCCCCTCCCTTGGTATTTTCACCTCCTCATTGACTGGAGGGAGTAATCCACATCCACCCTGACTGAATTGGCCTCATTAACATTGGTCCTACCTCTGTATGTCCACTCCAATGCATCTGGTGAGGTGGGTTTTACCCACAAAAGCTTATGTCCAAATAATTGTGGAGTAAGTTATTACTTACTGTAAGGGAGTGGCAGAATATGACTCAAAATGGGAAGACGTGCAGTTAACAGTCATATCTGGGGGAAAATAACTAGGAAAGTAGGTATTCCATGGGAGAAGGAAATGGCATGAAAATTCTGAAAAACCTAACAGTCAGTTTAAGAGAAATTCCACCTCAGTATGATTTTCAGCCTGCATACCCTCGTTTAATGTTCTGGAGAAGAGAGGTGATAACTGACTCTCTCCCAAATTAGCAGGTGTTCAGGGAACAGTGAAAAGGAATAAAATTGACTGGAGTGTCAGATTTAAAGTATGAACACAGATTAAAATAATGCGTTATATATCTATATTCTGGGATAGGCAAATGGGGCAAGACATAGCCATCTGCAAATAGGGAGATTGAAGAATATAAATAGGGAGAAGAATAGTTTAGGATGTTATAAAGAGAGGCAGAATAATTAGGAGTTATGAGGTTAAGAAAAAATGGATTAACTAGCAGGAGAAAAATGTTTGACAGTGAGATCCATCTGCTTGTGAAATATTTTTTCTGTAGAAGCTGAGTTGTTTTTATATTCAAAAGTAAAAGGTCAGTGGCCTAATAGGTGCTTTCCATCTTTAATTTCCCTCACCATACAATTTACTTACCAAAGACTCTAAATATAACTTTTATAACTCTTCCAGCCTGTGTTGGCCAATGAAATAAGGGACCTCTGGCCAGAACCACAGCTGATGTAAATTAACTCAGATTCATTGACAACTGTTATGCTGTGCTGATTTACACCAGATTGGTATTTGGCCTCTGGAATTGTTTTCAAACTTGATTTTGCTAAATGGAGGGGAAACACAGTAACAATATGATTGACTAACTTTTTGTGACCAGTCTTAATATTTCGTAATATTTCGTACCTTTTTAATATGTTGAAGTCTAATAGCTGCTCCACACTGACCTCCATAGGCAGATCTATATTTTGTAGAAGGATGTCTGACACTTTAAAAATGTGTATATAATTTGTACCTTTCTGTGAGGATACTGATTTTTGGCTCCTGGACTGTTCTTTCTCTTTGTCTTTCTCTTTGTCTACACTTGCAGCGTAGTTATATTTGCAAGTACCATGTTTATACGTGCTTCTTGGCGGCATGGTGTTAACACAGCTTCCTTGGCCATTGTAGACAGGAATGAGCCAGACTATAAACTATTTTACAAAATTGTTATTTGGCAGTTCCCTATCTGGTCTGGGCAGGAAAGCTGTGTTTGCACCCAGCTACAGAGAACTGTATGTAAACATTGTCCTGGAGCTTAGTCAGGGCTTTTCTGATTTCACTCTTAATAATCTGCAATCTGGGTCAAGATTGATTTTTTTTCAATTGTTTTATTTTTTCCCCCCTTTAAGAGACTGTTTGTAGTTCATCATTCACAGTTGCAGACTTCTATATGTTTGTGTCAACTCGCTCTTAATAAATTCCCGTGCACGTGTTTTGTTTCGTTCTGTTTCGTTTTTGTTTTTTTGCCAGCATCACAGCAGGGAAGATGAGAATACAGAAGATGTCATCAGGCGCAAACAGATGGAATCAAAAGACAAGCAGCATTCCAGAGCATCTGGATTAAAGCATTTGACTGGATTGCTGATAGTTAAATATGGAGACTTTTTTTTTTTTAAATCCTTGTGGATATGACTTTTAGCCATGGTAGATTTATTGATGGCAGGGACACAAGAAGTTAGCAGGACAATGGCAGAATAGAAAGCACGTTGCAAGAGAAAAAGATAAATTGTTTTTTCAGTGCAGAAGGTACATTTGAGGTAACATAGGCAGGGATTTCTTTTGTCAGTTCCCTGGCAGAGCACAATTTGTCATTTTATTACAGAAACCACATTATTAAGTTTAAGTAGCACTGCATGGATCCAGAGGTTATGAAAAAAGGTGAGCTGTGGTATACCAAGAGTCAGTTGCGTTGTAAGAGGTGATCTTCATTCAAAATAACATACTATGTGGCCAAGATATCTCCTTGGGTTCTCTTCTTGTATGATTGGAGCAGAGACACTGACTATATGCACTTGCTGTCACATTTACTAGTGTTTTAAACAGCATATTGTATAAGGAAGGGAGGCAGCATTGTCTAGTGGTCGCAGCATTGTCTAGCCGTCACAGCATGGTACTGTGTACAGCTTTGGCCCTAAACTTATGATGTGCCCCTGTACAACTCATCTTTTCAGTGCTTCAGTCTTCTACCATGTAAAATGTGCATAATAATGATATGCCTCCTGCATTGCTCTGCTCTGCCCATACAAAACAGCCATAACCAGTGGCCAACTAAGATGCTGCCATGGCCAGTGGAGTACAAAGCAGTCTTACTATGCTGGTGCCTCTGGCCTAATAAAAGTCACGGTTTGATTGCTGGATTGTTAAAGGGCCTAATTTGTGTTTGCAAAGCATTCAGAGATTCTTGGATTAATAGTGCTTCATGCATGTAAAGTATTAATTATTGTAAGCCCAACTATTTTGTATGTGTAGAGTGTGCTGAGGGATGAATACGTGCACTCAAATAGACCTGAAACATTTAATATTCCAGAAGATAGTTTTTTTGCATTTTCTCTATAGCCGCTTCTACTGTCGCCCACCCCTTCTGGAAGGGGCATGGTAATGAGCGGAGTGAAAGATGTTAATGAGGCGTGGTTTAAAATATCTCGCTTCTGACTAGCATAAACCCACAAGATCTTGTTTTCGGAAGACCCCTTCTGGAAGTAAAGCTGCTGTGTAGACAGCACTCCTTAGTTGGCCACTGGTTATGGCTGTTCTGTGGAAGAAGGGTCTTCCTGAAGGGGGAATTTCCTTCAGAAGAACCTCCTGTGTCTTTCCAAAGGAGCCCCATCCACACAGCAGCTTTGCTTCCAGGAGATCTCACAGGGACATGCTAATGAGGTGCAAGATATTTTAATCTGCGTCTCATTAGCATCTTCCACTCTGCTCATCACCATGCCCCTTTCAGAAGAGGGAATGAGTGTAGACGTGGCCTATGATAGCAGTGTGTCAGTGACTGGGAAGAATGATAGCGTTCCAGCTGAAATCAATTCGAAACCTATTTAGCCAATATCTGCAGCAAATCTGGCATATTAAAAGGGCCAGTTGTTTAAATCAAGCCTCCTTTCTTCCAGCCTAGAGATAACTCCTCCTCCTTCAAGTGTTTTGTATGATGATTACAGAAAACAATAAAGCATGTTTCCACAAGGTGTTTGGGTTTATAAACACAGAGGTGGTAAAATGAACAACACATGAGAGATGCCCTAGAGTTTAATTCCTTTACTAAGGTGGGAATCTTTTTCTATCAGGGAATAACAATCAAAAAGTGGAGCAGAGTTCCACTTTTGGAGGTTTGTAGTTGATCTCTTTGGCTGTGGCTACACTAGCCCCTGCCTTTCAGAAGGGGCATGTTAATGAGCCACTTTGGCAGATGCCAATGAGGTGCTGCCATGAATATGCAGCGCCTCGTTAGCATAATGGTGGCTGTGTGTGATTCGAAAGTGTTGGTTTCAAAACCACACCACCCGTGTAGCTGGGGGCTTTTTGAGAGGACCCCCTGAACTCTGAAAGCCTCTTCTTCCCAAAACCAAATAGGAAGAAGGGGCTTTCAAAATCTGGTGGTCCTTTCAAAAGTCCCCTGTCTACACAGGCGGTGGGCATTTTGAAAGCAGCACTTTTGAAACATGTGCAGCTGCCATTATGCTAATGAGGTGCTGCATATTCATGGGAGCACCTCATTAGCATCTGCTGAAGTGGCTCATTACCATGCCCCTTCCAAAAAGGTAGGGACTAGTGTAGCTATGGCCCTTGTGTTTTTAAGGAGCTGTGAAAATTCAGGTTGAAGCAGGAGATGGAAGTTTAAGGACTGATGTACTGTAAGGAATGTAAAATATAAAATTTTCATGATCAAACTGAAAGTCACATTTTTCCTCTGTGGGTTTTGTCCATATTGTTATTACAAATAACACCTAGTATTGCAGGTTGAACCTCTGTGATCTGGCACCCTGGGGTCCAGACCAGTGCTGGACAAGAGAATTTGCCAAATCATGGGAGGTCAGTATTGGCTAGCAGCATTACTAATGCTTCCACTGCTTACTGGGCTCTTAGAATACATTTAGGTATAAATTACAGCTAAATAACAGCACAGAACACCAAGAGCCAGAACTAGTGGCTGGAAGCAAACTATGGGACTGTAGGGAAACCTGATAATGCTCATGATAAGTAGATGTTCAGCTAACTCAAACTATGCTAGACCACAGATGTTGATGGATTATAGAGTGCTGGGTTAGAGAGTTTGAACCTCTATAATTTAAAGAATTTAGAGGAGAGAGAAAAAGAAAAGGCCCTTCACCTCTCTGTTACAACAGTTTATTTACTTTGTCCATTTGACAATATTTTGTGTACAGAGAGAATTGTTTCCCCTCTTACTTAGAGTTCAGTCCTGAAAAGACTTATATTGACTTACATATTAAAGTCAAGGCTGTGGTCCTACTTGCAGTTCCTGAAGTTAAGCATGTGACTAGGCCTTCACAGGATCTTGATCTTATTTCTGTTTTTCCATTGATAAAGACACCCCTTGAAACAAAATAACACAGACACACATTCTGAAAGGAAAATTAATGGGCCCTCTTGGAAACCAAATTTTGTTTAAAAATTAAGGTAGTTGAGAAATATGAAGTTAACCATGCAGAAGAACTTTCCATTTAAAAAAAACCTGTTGCTGGGCAGAACGCACCTGACCGTTGCCATAAAAGCAGACAACACCATCATGGGAAGATGAATTGAAGCAAATGCATGTGAAGAAATAGTAATATCCTCCTATAAGACTATGAAAGCCAAAAATATTAGAAAATTCCCAGCGGATGGTCAGCTATGTGCCAAAGGAAACGTAGACACCTGCTGGCAAAACTATTCACAAAGCAATGTACTGAAAAAAGAGATTAAGAAAGGTTAATATATTTTTCACAATGGTGTTTTTAGTCCTTGGATAAATCTTGGCGCATTGGTCGAAAGCAAAACTCTCGTTGAGTTCCATGGCACAAGGATTTCACCCCCAATATATTATAATTAGACGTAGCAAAAATAATATTTTTAGGTAATTTCAGGTATGTTATGTTGCTGTTCAATTTTAAGCATTTGAAAATTTGTGTCTACTTAAATTTTCATAGTTGTAGGAAATTACGGGAAGGTGAAATAACTGTGGGGCAGTTGATATATAATGACAGCAGACAGTGAAATTCAAAAGTTAAAGCTTTATAATATGTAATACATACAGTACATATTTTATTTATACAGACATATAATATGAAGTGCATCCCAACATCACATGTAAAACTATTCAAAATAAAATAGCTTTTAATCAAATTCTAATAATTTTTAATAAAGCAGCATTTGTCTTATTTTGCCCATTTGTAAATTTAGATTATTAATGCTAGAAATATTTTTTCAGTGGTTTGTATAGGTGCAGTGAAATTGACATTTACTGATTTAAAAAAAAAACAACAAAAAAACAAAAATAAAAGCAACTGATCCTTCAGAGTTTAATTGTATTTTGATTAAAGTTCCGAACTTGATTTAGGCTGTGTCTACATTAGCTCCCAACTTCGACGGGAGCATGGTAAGTAGGATGTTGGGAGATTACTAATGAAGTGCTGTGGTGCATATGCAGCACTTCATTAAGCTAATTCTCCCCCGCAGCAATTTAGAAGTGTTATACTTCCAAGTGCTGGTTCATGTGTAGCCACAGCTAACCTGCCAGTACTTCAGAGTGCCCAGGCTATTTCAAGTCCCTTCACTCCTCAAAATTTTCAGGAGTAAAGGGACTTCAAAGTAGCCCAGGCATTTCAAAGTATTGGCGGGTTAGCCATGGCTACACGCAAGCCTGCATTTCGAACTTTGAAGCTGCTGCGGGGGAGAATTAGCTTAATGAAGTGCTGCGTACGCACTGCTGCACTTCATTAATCATCTCCCGATACCCTACTTACCATCCTCCTTTCAAAGTTGGGAGCTAGTGTAGACACACCCTTAGTGTTCTCTTGCAGAATGTAGTAAACATGTTTTTCTAGCGAGTAACCACTAAAATATTACGCATACTAAAAATGTTCACTGAACTGCATATTTTGTGTGCCACTGTCTCATCATACAGCTGCAAAGAGTGGAGCTTCACTTAGCCACTCAGGTTAGTTTAAACTTTATACCAGAGGTGGAGTGCCAAAATTTGGCCTTTTGACTTCTGTGTACAATCCAAGTGTGAATGATACTTTTAAAGTCACTAGTAGTCCTACTTACAACAGCTGGATTAAAGATTAAAGATGCAGGGCTTTACTGTGTACGTAGCAGTTGGTAGCATCAGCTGGTCTTTTGTTAATCCACAGGTGGCTTTTAGCAAGCTCCGGGGTGTACGGGGGAGTAGGTACAGGGCTGAGCTCCTGCCTGTCATGCTGATGAAACTTGACTCCTGTGCCACTCTTGGTGCCTGTGCTCGGGGGGCGGGGTGGTTCTGATCTCTGAAATGTGTTACAGCTGTGCAAAGCTTTTAATTCCAATTTAAGTACACATCAACCAATTATGTACTTTTAGGTTTTCAAGCAATGTTCCCTCTATTTTTTTCCATCCATGTGAGGAATACATTTTTATGTGCACCAAGGCATGTGCGAATGTGCACCACCAGCCTAAGCAAAAATCCTGCTGTAGGTGCGCTGAGTGGCAATAGTGCAAATTTATAGGGAACACTGGTTTCAAGTGCATTCTAAGTGGCACCTGGATGACAGCTGCTCTTTGCAATATGTGTTCTGTGTGACGGTATCTTCATATAAATATGCAAAGCTGCTCAAAGTAGAACACTTGAACCCACAAGCATGTAAAATTTACTACTTACTGCTATGTTGTGAAATTATCCGCGCATAGCAGGTTTTGAACTCCTTCAATAGAACTGATTCCAATGGTTCTCCACATTATTCTCCCTGTCTCCCATTTAGCATGTTGGTTTGCTGACAGTAGAGTACACAGCACTTAGCAGCTGGTTTGTGGAACCGTCAGTCAGGAAATTGTATGATAAATAGGAGGTAGCCAGGTTTAGTGGCACTTTATTCTGCTTCAGCAGTTTTAGCCAGACTTTGGAAAAATCATCATGAGGTATTTTTTGTCAAGGGTTGCAAAAGGAGATGGCTATAGTGTAGTAACTTATTACATATACATTTGAGTTATGATGCTTTATTGCTAATGTTTAAATAAGAAACTGTGAGATGGATACTTGTGGCTGATGCTGATATTTAGGTCTGTTCCAGTCACGCAGGGTTGACTTGGACATTTCTCTGTGAAATGATGGAATACTTCTGTTTCCCAGACAAAAACCACAAACAAAATGCAGCCAGGGCACATAGAGAAACTTAATATTAAAGGAGTCAGAAACATATTTTTTCAGATATCTGCCCCATTAAATGTCAATGCAAGATGACAGAGGTTAATGAAGTGAAAGTATAACACAAATACACACATTAAATACTACTTACTTCTTCCCTATAGTTAAGATAGATCTGGGCTTTAGGTAATTTAATATTCAGTTTTCCAGACAGAACATTATAGTAACTTTAGGGCTAATACTTTTGTGGCTAAATTGTGTTTGAAATAGGGAACTGCTCTCCAAGTGAAGTTTCAGCCTGGTTTTGCAGGGAAGGCAAGTCAGTTGTGCCTCTTCTACAGGCTTATTCACTTTGTGTGAGATGAGATATGGTGCTATTTGATGTAAGGGAATCAGAATCCAGACTCTCTGGACAAGCTTCCTCCATCACTTGTTTTCCTGAATTAGCTACTAAGAGAGGTAGGGGAGAGTTGTGTTTGTTGAAGACTGTCTAACACATCTGGAGAAAAAAGTAAAGTACAGCAGGAGTGAGACCAATACTGTTGCAGTTAGTCAGCTAAGCTGTGGTGCGTAACGTGCTAGCCACTAGCTACATGTGGTTTTTGTCTGTTTTTTGTGTGGCTAGATGGTGTGAAGAATAAATATATTTGCAGAATAATGTGGCTAGTTCGCTATGACTACTGCTTCAGAACTGGTTGGACACCATAAGACACCCATAAGGGTGGGGAGCACAGCACATGACATGATCCTACACTATAGACATCTCCCTCTGCTTCTCCTTGAGATGTTTCCCTCGGATTTCAGACTTCCTTGTGGCTTCTGGGGCTGGTGATTTATGTAAAATGCATCTCTTGCACTGGAAGCAAGTGTCTTCTGGTTCACCCACAACCACATACTCCTGTGGGGTGTACAGATTCCTGTGATGGACCATGAGCCCTGTAGAAGTCCATGGAATTCAGAACAACTGTAGGAACATATTACTAGAGAGTAGGTGTTTGTGTCCGGTTTGTAGAATAGGGCTAGGGTTAGGGCAGTCCTGAGGAGGAGATTTTCCTTGCTCACGTTAGGAAAATTACGATCAGTTCTCAAGCACACTTGGGTCCCAACTCAGTAAATGGCAGAAACGTGCAGTGACTGAGCACACTGAGTAATATGTAACAAATAGCTGGCACTGGAGCTGGATAGGAAATTTTAAATGTTTCAAACCTGTCAAGAAACATTGACGTTTTTTCCTCAGGGTGGGTGTGAATTTCTCATCTCCCACCCTCTCCCTGCCTTCATCTCTTACATTCCTCCTTTTCCATGAACTGGAGCTGGTTGGAGAGACAACAGAGGCAAAATCTAATAAGCACTCCCCCCCCCCCTTTCTTTTTTTGGATCATCAGCAGGCTGGATGCAATTTTTTTTCAAAGATAATATAATCTAGGAGGGGGAGGAAGAAAATACTCATAGAAGATACTCTAAGAGTCACAGCAAGACTGAAAAGGGCCTTTCTAGCTTGGTTTTCCTGACTGAGCATCCATAAGGATTTTCTCTTTCTAGAATTCTTTTCTAGCAAAACCATTCTCATCTCTTTTTAGAATCATGTTAAACATATGGGTTAAGGGAAAATTTAAAAAAATTAGTTAATATTTGATCTGGATAGGTAGGTTTTATACCCCAGGAGGCACTTGGCTTTTCAGATGTATGTTGCTGCTTGAACATTGTCTCCTCTATTCAAAACTGTAATAGTTTATTAAATATCTCCTATAAAATAACATTCTTTACAGTAGACAATTGCAAAGGTATGACAATATTGTTGATAGAGATCTACAGTATATTTAAACTGCTGCATCCCAAAATGGCAGAGAGCTTTCATTAGAAAGTTACGTGGAAGTAGAGAGCTAGATTGGTCTGACCTGTGTAGTGGAATGGCAGAGAAGAGACTCTGAGGAACTGGTCCCTCTTGTGTAACGCATATAAGGACTGTCTGCAAGTAATAGGAAGTGCAGCTGCAGCTTCAGAGTTGACCTTCCCAGAAACAACCTGCCAGATATAGGATGGGCTGTAACCATAGCCATTTCTTTCTACCAATCTACATGCTTGCCAGCAGAGGTGATCAGTTGCATGTGAAGAATACGCTGCATCCTTTTTGAGGCCTGACAAAATCAGTCCTCCACCCTGAGGCACTTACTTCCTGATAATTCCCATTGATGTGCTTCATCAGTCTCCTCTAACACAGCCTTTCTCGACCATGATTTCCATCTAACTTAATTGTAATTTACTCCAGTTTGGTCTTTGTAGGCCGGCTGTTTTACTTGTACATTCTACTATAGGGTTTTCTTTTTTTTTTTTCCAAACTGCATTTTAGCTGTAGTCTATTTTTAGGCCTTTCTTTCAACAACATTTGTATTTGTTTTAATATTAAAAAAAAAGACCCATGGATGATTATGAAAGGCTCGATGATCCTTTTGATCTGACACATCACACGTGTGCAGTGTAATTATTTGTGAAGTACTTCTTTATGTGATTTGCCATTTAAGCTATAAAAAGCCAATACTCAAATTAATAAATGAATATTCACGCTGCTGAGAGCAAATGTTGTGGGACCCTTAATTGGAACCCTTCTTTGTTTTCCAGACCCGCCTCACCTCTTTCCACCATTCCATCCTCCTGTGCCAATTGATGCAAGACATCACGAAGGACGTTACCATTATGAACCATCTCCCATTCCTCCGCTGCATGTGTAAGTATTAACATTTTCCACATTGTGGTATTATGGAGCCCAGAACAAGAGACAACTATTTGAATCCTTATGGTACTTAAAGCTCGCTGCCTGGAAAGCTTTGCAGCTCTAGCTGGAGAGGAAGATTTACGTTTGGAATGCATGGAGTTTATCTGTTCGTGGGTTCACTGAAGCAGAACCAGGCTGGTGCCTTAGGAATGCCTGTTATAATAGGTAGCTGGCAAGTGTTACCTATATATTTTTCTGATGTTTATTCTGTGCACTGTCATTTTATAAATACTAAATTAACAAGTGCAGAGCCTTGTGAAATACTGCTAAACAAACCGTGTATTTTTTCTGGATTAGGCTTGGGCTTCTTCATAGCTACAATTTCCTGTAATGTTAAAGCTTTTTTCCTAGTGGCTGCTAGGAAGCATAATGACATTTTGGGTGAATTTTCATAGTCCTTGTTATGTGTATTACTCAGTTGATTGATGGGAATGTCACCCAAACAAAATGGCAAATGCAATAGAGCACATGGTTTACACAAAGATAAAAGAATGCCAGTGATAACACACATTAGAAAAAGAGGGTAGAGGAGGGACCTCATGGAAATAAATATTATCGTATTCTCTATGTAGAGTCAGATATACAAACTAAAGCAATGATCTGTAAAGTCCAGAAAATGGTCATATACCAAAAAAGGAGCCATAAGGAGGGCTTAGTCCTTTGCTAAAAGTCTTGATATATACATTTAATTATATGTAATAATCACCCCTCATATTTAGAAAATAAAAAAAGAAATGCAGAAGTAATACTCTGAAGAATAATGCTAGTTGTTTAGATGGCAGATTGCATCTCCATGGCTATTAGTTACAGCTGTGTAATTACAGATATACAGAAGAAAAATGAAGTTGTTTTAAAACAAGTCCTCCTCTGTGAGCAGAATTAATTGATATTAACAGTCCTAACTACATGCCAAATGCGCGCACAATATTTTACCAACAGTTTTTTTGGATTAGTCTCCTATTACTGAATTGTAATTTCAAAGCAAATTTGCCTGGAGGTAAGTAATAAATCTGTGTTGCAGTCTTTCTTTCGCATTAAAGGAAAAGTGGGTATTTATAAAATGAAAGAGAGGGTACAGAAACTTATGATTTATTCTTTAGAGTTTCATTGAGGCATCAGTGAGTATGTACACCATATTCAACCATGCAATAATATACATACCAATAAAGATTTTAATTTAAACCTCCTGCTCAAAGACAGATACATTTTCAATTAAGGTGGAAACATTTCACAAATGCTCCTCTTTCCTTCTAGGTTTGCAAAGCATATGAAGCGAGATTCTATGCTAAGCTTTTTTGGGGTCTTTCACATGGTTTCTAAAATCAACCTCTGGTTGAAGTGTTAGGGCTTGAACCTGCTTCTTTTGAAGTTGGGGAGGGAGGAATTTTGTCATTGGCTTCAACAAGAGCAAGATTTTCACTACTACCATTCTTTAGTAATAACTTGTATTGAAATAGTGTATCTCATTCAAAAGGTCTCCAAAGTGCACCACAAACTAATACATTGATTCTGGGCCTGTAGTTTGCCAGGGCAAAGATTTCAAGAATGAGCCCTATTAGCTCAGATGCAATAGTATTTGGGGTGGGTGGATGAATGCAGTCTTGTACCTGTGCTCAACAATAAAGCAGAGGCAAATTGTAGGTAAATAGAATGTGATTACTCAATTTGGAATATGACTTGTAATTGGGGCTAGCCACCTCTTGTGACAAAAGCACCATGATGCCTTTAAGAACACAGATGTTAAGATCTCCATTTTATTATCTCATCTGAAATATCACAGTATGCCTTCTTTATATCACTCTGGGTCACTGGTGTTAGTACTGACTCAGAAGAGAGATTGCCACTTACTTGAATAATCAATGCCAGTAGTTCCTGCGGTACCTTGGACATCTCTCATCAGGATATAGTTCATAAGAAAAGATGAAGCAAGAGGGCCTGGGCTGCAAGCAGGTGTTTGAAATACTTGTTAAATTAAAATGTCTTTGTTTTATTTTACACAAACCGAAGCAGATTCTTCCCTTCGGTTTAGGCTGGCGCTGAAGTGATTAGGTATAACAAACAGTACATAGTGGAGCCAATATAAGCAGCGTAATTAAATGTAAATATGTAATTAGGCAATTGTGCAAAGTAACCTTTCAGACGATAACAGCTTTTTCATGGGTTTTCTCATAGGTTGTACAGTTCTGTAAAAAAATCACAATACTGCATGAACATCATAGGCTCCCAACAGTTTTCTTGTAACTTATCTTTTGAGGTGTAAATCCATGTTTAGGAACATTAGGTTTTGGCTCAGAAACGATGAGTCACTCTTTGGGAGACATTATTTGGATAGTTCTTATGACATCCTTTATCAAAATGATTTAAAGTAATTTCAGTTTTTGGGAGACAGTGGATATAGTGTAGGACAGGAGATGGGAAACCAATGGTGTGTATTTCTGCCATTCACTCTTTATGGGTGAATCTGCACTTACCTGATGATTGACCTCAGTGCGGTCAATCTTCTGGAGTTTGATTTTGCTACGTGTGTTAAGACATGGCAAAACTGATCTCTCTGGGCTCTGCCGTCGACCCTGTTACTCCGTACGATACCGATACATTGGAATAAGGGACATCGGTGTGAGCCTGAAGACCTCCGATCTACACTAGGTAAGAAAGTCAATTCAGATACATCAGTTCTATCAATGCTAATGGCATAGATAGAATTCTATATTGGAAATTGACTTTCTACCCTAGTGTACCCTGGAACTTTTCCTTGCAACAAACTCCGCTACCAACTTTGTCCACATTTATTCTGGGGATACCATCACTGGACCTAACCATGTTAGTTACAAGATCAAAGGCACATTCTCACGCACTTGCAGCAATATTACATATGCTGTTATGTGCCAACAATGCCCTGCCACTATGTACATTGGACAGACTGGGCAAAACCTTCGCCAAAGAATAAATGGATATAGACAGACATCAAGAAACTCCATACATGTAAGCTGGTCAGTGAACACTTCAGGGGAGTGGGCCATTCTGTTAAAGACCCGAGAATTTGTGTCCTGGAGCAAAAAGAATTTAAAAACATATTAGCATGAGGCATTTGTGAGTTTTTGAATTTGTATTCAAATTCAACACATTAACACATGGTATGAACAGAGACATCAGTTACCTCACACATTACAAGGACTGCTTCCCTTCTAATGATGCTCGTAATAATCTCAGGACAATTAACATCCCCCCACCTCCCACCCCCCATGTCAGTTTTTATTGCAATTTTTTTGATCATCTGTACTTATAAATGTCAGTCTGTATTGGAAATGAGATTGATCTGATGAAGTGGGTCTGTCCCACAGAAGCTCATCACTGAATAAATTGTTTTGTTAGTCTTTGAAGTGCTACATTTCGGCTTATTTGTTTTGCTAGCTTATGTGAGTCACTCAGCTTCTCCGTACTTTCTCCATATGTAAAGCTGGGGATAATAATGGTTTCCCAGCTTTGCAAAGCTGGTTGAGATCTATACATAACAACTGCTGAGTCTTATGCTAATTAGGGATCAATAGAGGAAAGAGAGGAAAAAATACAGAACATTTCAAAAAGCGCTGTTGTGCATTATGGCATCTGGGCCTACAATATCTTTTTTAAGGCACAGATAAACTTAAAAAGTGTTCTATATAAGTAAACTTTTAGTCCTACAGGATTCATGCATAGTTCCACCTTTAAAGATAGATGCATGAGATATTAGGATTGTTTAAATTGCTTTTGGGCAGAAATCTTGTATCCCAAATTTCATCAAGGAGCAAGATGGTATAACTGACTTATAAGCCCCTAAAATAGGGATTTATATTTATGATAGAATTGCTGACAGCTTCATCTTTATAGTAGGACTAGCAGGCATTGCTATAATTATGCTATCGTATCATTAAAGATTCCATTGAAAGAGGTTTATAAATTACTCTTCTTCTTAGATAAACCACCCTACATTAAGGCATCAACGATGTGGTGCAGAATTAAATTAAAATCTCATAAAATGAAATATGTTCTGTATTAGCTGTTTGACACTTAATTTGCCTCTGAATGAGGAGAGGAAATCACAAATTAACCTGCCTTTGTTTTTCCAACCATGGCTTATTAGGTGTTAGAACAACTGCAATTACAGCCCAGTAATAACCCCCCAACCATTATGAATATGTCCTGAAATGTGTCACTTTGTGTTATGGAAACCTGTTTGTTAGAACTGCTTCCGTTTTCCTAGATTTTCTACCATACATCTTCAGTTTGTAGCTTAGCAGAAAGAAGCATAACTCACCTTTCCTCCACAGCTGCACTTAAACAGTATTAATAGAAACTACACATCTCACTTTTTAAATTCAAAACATTCATCTTAAGTATCCAGATACTTCTATTAAAATGTAATGCAGTTGTATTATTTTCTGTTGAAACAACAAATTAAATTATCTTATTACTTGAAGAGTAGAGAATTAAAACAGACTAAAAGAAAACAAAGAATCTCTGATTTTGTTTTAGTAACAAAGAGGAAGTTGTTCTAGTCTATACACTATCAAAACAAAAAGCAGTCAAGCAGCACTTTAAAGACTAGCCAAATGGTTTATTAGCTGAGCTTTCGTGGGACAGACCCACTTCTTCAGACCATAGCCAGACCAGAACAGACTCAATATTTAAGGCAAAGAGAACCAAAAACAGTAAGCAAGGAGGACAAATCTTTGTCTTCCTTGCTTACTGTTTTTGGTTCTCTGTGCCTTAAATATTGAGTCTGTTCTGGTCTGGCTATGGTCTGAAGAAGTGGGTCTGTCCCACGAAAGCTCAGCTAATAAACCATTTGGCTAGTCTTTAAAGTGCTGCTTGACTGCTTTTTGTTTTGATTTTTTTTTGTTTGTCTCTTTCCTCAATTTATCAACTGGGTTTCTTCAGTGACAAACCATTGTTTGATTACCTGTAGTTTCTAGCCTTTTCCTTTTGCTGCAATATGGTTATGTGATTCCACATCCCGCTAGTCACCAGCCAATTAATGTGTAGCCATGTCCCTAATATATTTGAAGCCATGCTAGAAACTACAGTTATTTAAACAGAATGTGTCACTATCAGCATGCTACCCTCATCCTTGTTGAAGAGAACAGTCTTTTCTTGAGAACCAGGTTGCAACCATGCCATAGATTACCTTTGGTGGTAGTCAGACTGGCTGGCATTATTCAGTATAACAAATAAGCACCTGCCAGCATTGATCAGAAGAGCTGTGAGAAAGCCTTGTTTCTGAAGACAAAGTGACTGGAAAGTAGTAAAATTTTAAGTCGGTGAGCTTTCCACTTCCTGTGTAGTATGAGGATATCATTTATTTTAAGAGGAACTTAATTATTTTTAATTTAATAAATTCACAGGGTAGAGAATTCCCTAAAAGATGGTTAGAATTTTAAGGCACCTAACTTACACTTTTTTCCTGACTTCATATGTAATGAGATGCCAGTTTAGACTCCCTAAGGAGACCTTCATTTGTTATCAATGTGTAATCTATACCCCTTGGCCTCCTTAAACATCAGCCCTGGTTTTGGGCTACTGAATCTGTCTGAGGGAGTGAGTCTAGGTTGCTTTGGAGGAGTATCTACAGAGTTGTAACTTACATGCTGAGGCAGCCACAGAGGAGCGTCACGAGACAAGCAACCAAAAGGAGGCAAGGTGCAAGTTAGTGTCACCAACTTGTAACTCCTTAACATGTGACACCAAAACCTAGACTCCGGACCCTTACTCGAAATTGCACATTGGTAAGTAGGTGTAAGGCTAATAGTATCTGAGTTAGTGAAGTCCAAAGCCCCGATCTTGCAAACACGTTCACACATGCATAAATTTGCCCAAATAAGTAGACTCACTGACTTCTCTGGGACTACTCAAGTGCTCAAAGTTAAGTATTTGTGTGATTGTTTACAGGAGTTGGACCTAGTTCAGTTGAGAGAGCCTGATTCTCTGGTACCTTTTAGTCACTTATACCTGAAGATTTAATTCAATATCTGTTCTATTTTCGGGAGGAGGGTAGGACTCATAAAATATATTCCGTAAAGCAAAAACCTCTGACCTAGCCACAATAAAAAGAAATCCTTTTTTTCACTTTGTTTTTCTCTACTATTTAAAGTTTTCCTTTATGCTCAGTTCCCAAGCCTCCTTTCCCCTATTGTAATTACAATGTCTAGTGTCTTACCCTTAGACCAGTGCCCTAGAAAGTGGCTTTTCAGCTTGGTGCTGTGCTAATTGACCCTTCCCAATAGAAATGGAAATCACACCCAGTCTAGCTGATGATGATGGTGGGACAAATTTTAACTGCTGTGTGGCTTGGAAGAGAGTGCCTGGAACAGCCAAGAGCCACTGAGGAATGAAGGCTGAGTGGCACATGGACCTTTGAGGAGAGCTAATGGACTCTCAAGGGAAGTCAGAATCAGAGATGTTCAGGGCCATCTGGCAAAGCATTTAGCTGTAAGCAGGAACAATTCTTGTGTTATATAAGATGCCAAAGCAGCCTGTTTCAGGACGTGGGGAGTTACTGTATCTGGTCATCATCAGGAGCCAGTAGCCATGGAAATCTGTTAGAAGGAAACTTGAAGTTGGGCTTGGGGCTGCTGGGAGGGAAGGTTTAAGTTGGGGTGATACAAAAGAAGGCAGAGGAGTTTGGACAGAGAAGCAAGGAGCAAAAACAGAACAGCCATCCTAGAAACAACCCATGGCCCATCTTTGCCAGGATCTTGCCTTCCAAAAGTGTCCAGTGCCTTATGCGTCAGAGGGAATGAACAGTTTTGAGTGACCCATCCCCTGACATCCAGTCAGACACACCCGAAGCAAGGGGTTGCATCCCTTTCTCTCTTGGCTATTAGCCACTGATAACCTATCCGTCATGAACCTATTTCCTTTTTTGGAAATGTTCTACCTTTGGCTTCACAACGTCCCCTGACATAAGTTCAACTGAGTGGCTGAGTTGGATGAAGAACTCCCTTATGTTTGTTTTAAATCTGTTGTCTGTGTTAATTTTATCAGGTGACCCTTCTGCCACTTCCTGTGTTATTCACCTTCTCCATATCACTCCTAATTTACAAACTTCTATCATCTTGCTCTTCTTCCCCCAATCATCTCTTTTTAAAAGCTGAACAGACCCAGTGTTTAAAATGCTCCTCATATAGGGATTAATGGATTTTCATGCCCTTAATCATTTTTATTGCCCTACTTTGAATCTTTCTGAACTGGAGCAACCAGGCTGCGCACAGTATTAGATGTATGGTCATGCCATGGGTTCACATAGTGGCATTGTGATATTGTCTGTTTTATTATCTGTCTCTTTCCTATTGGTTCTGACATTGTTCGCCTTTGTTGGTGATGACTGCTGCTGTACCCTGAGCTGGCGTTTTGAGACAACTACCCAGGATGACTTGAATATCTCTTTCTTGAGTAGTAACAGCTAATTTAGACCCATCCTTTTCTATGTATAGTTGGGATTATGTTTTTCAGTGTACATAACTTTGTACTATGAGCATTAAATGTCACCTGCAGTTTGTCACCTAGTCACCAGTATCGAAATATCCCTTTGTAATCCTTCCCAGTCCTCTTTTGACTTAACTATCTTGAGTAATTTTGTATTATCTGAAAATTTGCCACATCTCATTGCTTCCTTTTCCTGGTCAATAATAAATACATTGAACAGCACTGGCCCCAGTACAGATCCTTGTGGGACCTTTCACAATTATGGAAACTGATCAGCTATTCCTCTCCTTTGTTTCCTACTTTGTAACCACTTACCAGTGCATGAAAGGATCTTCCCTTTTTTCCTGTGGCAATAATAGGTACCATGAGAATTACAGATTGTAATTCCTCATTTGCGTACACACCTGCAAAACAAGTTTAAAAGTAGAGCATATCTTTAAGTGTAGCTGAAGCCCTATAGAGAAGTTGGAAAAGCAGACTATTCTATTTGTAAATTTTAGTATGTATGTGTTTTCTGTACAGAAGGTTTCTAAGGGTTTGACTTCCCCTGTTTTCATTATTATGAGACAGTTGTAGAAGAAAAATCTGTTCAGTTTAATGCCCACGTTTATGATATGACTCCCCCTGGCCTGAATTAGGTAAGTACTTATAAATGTAGGTATTTTAAACAGTATTTGCATACTTCATTCTCTAGTCCGCTTTTAAGGCCTCTCAAAGATATTCCCTGGCCTCAAATGACCGCTGACTTGCTATTGCCTCAATCAACAAAAGATGTCCAAGCAGTACTTACACATTAGATATTGTGTCTAAGAAATGTTGTCTAATTCCTGATTGTTGTCTCTCTTAGGAATTCTGTATTCTCTTATAACCTTGTCTCCTAACTTACGGTTTTAATCAGCCTCTCTACCAGATGATTGGAGGGTAGCTAGAGCAACACAAATTTTTTTTGAAGAACTACTAGCTAGATCTACAAAAACTTTTTTTAGGGGTGGAGGGGAAGGGAGTGCATCAGCAGGAGCAAATTTGCCAAAGAATCAGGCCATTTCTACACAGGCTGCTTTCTTCGAAAGTGGCATGGTAATACACGGCCTGGAATATGCTAATGAGGCACAGATGCAAATTCCCCCTGCCTCATTAGCATACGGTCACGTCATTTGGAGCCCGGAAGACCATTCTTCCAGACTCTGCAACGCAGTATAGAAGCGCGGCCCCTGGGGAGCTTCCGGAAGGAAGTCCTTCTTCCGGAGGCCCGTTCTTCCTGAAAATTTTTGGGAAGAAGGGGCCTCTGGAAGGACTTCCTTCTGGAAGACTCCCAAGGAGCCGTGCTTCTAAACAGCTTTTTGGAGTCCGGAAGAATGGTCTTCTGGACTCCAAATGATGTGACCATATGCTAATGAGGTGCGGGGAATTTGCATCTGTGCCTCATTAGCATATTTCGGGCCGTGTATTACCATGCCACTTTCGAAGAAAGTGGCCTGTGTAGAAACGGCCTCGGTAGGGCCAATGGATGATGGAGGTGCTAAAGGAGCACCCAGGTAAGAAAATGGTTAGAGCCATTCTTTTAGGGGACACATCTTAGGACCTCTCCTAGGCCATTTCTGCACAGGCCGCTTTCTTCGAATGTGGCATGGTAATACATGGCCCAAAATATGCTAATGAGGCATGGATGCAAATTCTCCATGCCTTATTAGCATACGGTCATGTGATTTGGAGTCCGAAAGATCGTTCTTCCGGACTCCAAAATGCCGTGTAGAAGCGCAGCCCTGGGGGAGCTTCCGGAAGGAAGTCCTTTTTCCGGAGACCCCCTTCTTCCCAAAAATTTTCAGGGTCTCCGGAAGAAGGACTTCCTTCCGGAAGCTCCCCCAGGGCTGTGCTTCTACACGGCATTTTGGAGTCCGGGAGAATGGTCTTCCGGACTCCAAATCACGTGACCATATGCCAATGAGATGCGGGGAATTTGCATCCGCACCTCATTAGCATATTTTGGGCCATGTATTACCATGCCACTTTTGAAGAAAGTGGCCTGTGTAGAAACGGCCCTAGATATCAGGAGAGGAGTGTCAGAATGAATTGATAAATTAAATAGTGTAAAGTGACTGGATGGAATGGACCCAAGAGTTCTGAAAGAACTCACATGAAATTGCAGAATTATTAACTGTGCTAGATAACCTCTGTCTTCAATTAACCTCTTTACCAAATGACTGGAGGAGTTTAATGCTGCTTTAAAAAACAAAACTCCAGAGGTGATCCTGGAACAGCAAATCAGTGGTCATTTGATAAGTCAGTTGCCTGGCAGCTGTGGTGTAGAGTAAAAAGGCCTGCATCCTACACCTGGGGCCTCAGTAGATCATTTTTCCAATGCCTGGACTTTTACAAACCAGAGGAGAGGAAACCTGTGTCTAGACTGAAGCTGTGGTCTCCCGCTTCAGTATGTAGTGTTACATCATTTGGAATTGTGAATAAATGTTTTGTTTAGCTGAAGTTACTTGTTTTGTAATATAGACTCTGAGAGTTACAGATCGTAAATCCGTATTTGCCAGCACACCTGCAATATAGGTTTAAAACTAGACTGTGTCCTTAAAGAGTAGCTGAAACCCTGTGGAGAATTTGGAAAAGCAAACTATTCTGTCCGTGTAGTAGTCATTTTCTGGAGCGAAGGTTTCCATGGGTTTTGACTTACCCCTGTTTTCTTTATTATGAGAGATGGTTGTAGAAAAAATATATACTCATTTTAATGCCCACATTCTTAATATGGTTCCCCCAGCCTGAATTAGCTGCACATTTTTTAATATAGCTATTATAGAGCAGTTTCTGCATACGTAATTCTGTAGTTTACTTTTAACTCTCTCCAAGATGTGCCACATCTGGACTGGATAACATGTATATGAAAATCACTGAAAAAGGACAATTTTATTTAAATGTTGGATTATTTTAGGAAACCAACTACAGATTTAAATAGGGTTTTGAGGCCAAATGAATCCTAATGTAAGTGGGTACAATTGCATTAAAGGCAATGAAGTTGTCTCTGGCTGAGCCAGATTAAATTTGGTTCTCAGTATTCTTTGGCCTCTGCTGTTGAGGCCTCATCCTTTCTTCTCCTGCTGTCCATAATCCTTTGTTTGTGACACCATAATTTTCATAATATTCTCCACAGCAGCTGATTGTGTTGTCAGAATGTTATGACTTGCAAGGGGAATAAACAACAGTAGCAGGTGAACTTAAAAAGAAAAAGTCGGGGGCGGTCTCTGTTCCTCTGGTGCAATCACAATGAATTTGGCCTAAAGTTTTAGTACATATGTAATTTAAAAAAATAAAACATAGTAACTACCCCCAATTAAAAATTTCCTGAATATAAACAGAAAGTAGAATATCTGTCATTTAGATTTCTTTTTTTTTTGCTCTCTTTTCTCCCTTTCACTTTTTATTTTTCTCCTCTTTTTCAGTGGAATTTGAAAACAAAAGGCTTTATGTAAAGGAAAAAAAAAGTAATCAAAATGTTTTCAACACTAAAAATTCAAACAGCTCTAGTAGAAACTTTCTACAGTTTGTCCATTGGCCTAATGGAAGACCTAAAATGCCCCAAGGATTTGTTTTCACTTCCTTTCTCCCACAGGATCTGGAAATAGTAATGATAGAGCAATTACCAGGCTGAGAGAAGGAGAGGAGGTGTGCCTTGAACACATTGGCTGAGTAGAGGATCAGCCCTGGTGGACTCTGCTGTGACAACGAGTTTGTATCAGTGCTTTCAGGGAATGTAAAATGGGTGAAGTAAGGGAAATGACCTTCCTCTGCAATCCCTCTCTGGACGAGATCCAAGAATAGCTGGGCACAGACCCGCACTTTGATTCATAAATGACATGGATTTAATAATGCAAGAGGTCACTATGAATTAATGTTTAAAATAGGAACTCTTTGTATGTTTATCAGTATTTTTTATGAAGATAGCAGCTTACTTACCATTGGACACCCATGTGTGTTGGCAATCTTATGCCGCAGCAGGGTCATTAGTTGCAATACTTTCAGAAATTCTAAGGCTTCACTTTAGGTAGGGTGGAAACAAAACAAGTGGCACTTGAAATAGTGGCTCATAACATATCCCATACACAACATTGTTCTGCAGGTACAAGGCAATAACTTTGGGTACTTTCAAATGCGTGTGTGTGATTTATCTTGCAGAACAAGGCTCTTTGGTTCTCCAAAATATAAACTTGAATTTGAGTTACTCCAGATTTATATCAATATGATCACATCATTTCACCAGATTCTGGCAGTAGAAAGCTAGAAATATGAAGAGAAAGCATAAGAAAAGAGAATGTTCACATGAAAAGATAATGGGAGAATTTCCCATCAGTGAGTTGTTACATTTATGTAACATATTGCTCAAATAAATAAATTGGAACAACCACGTTAATGCTATCAAAACAAAAAAGCAGTCCAGTAGCACTTTAAAGACTAACAAGACCATTCTGAAGAAGTGGGCCTGTCCCATGAAAGCTCATCACCTAATAAATTATTTTGTTAGTCTTTAAAGTGCTAGTGGACTGCTTTTTTGTTTTGATAGGATATAGACTAGCATGGCTATTTCTCTGTTACTGTTCCACATTAAGGCTGTTTAAAACATCTAAAATCTCATTCTTTTATCAGCTGCAGAGAATGCAAGCTCGAAATATATGTTGGAGTCTCTAAGCCCGTGGCTTCTTGGACAAAATTCCTGTGTTCTTTGTGCAGTAGTCAGCAGTATTAGTTGAGTGAGCCGATATTGACTGTGGTATTTACGTTCAGTGAACCAGAAGCAAGCCAACTCTATAGAAGCTGCTGTCAAACCTGTTGCAGTGGCCTGTGAGGTACTGGACTGTGACAGAGTTTTCTCTTTTTTCTTTTTCTCTTTTTCTCTCCAGTACGGTGCTTCCACTTGTGCTAAGTCTTGCTCCAAAGAGAGCTGACGTTTACAGTCTGCACAATTTTTAAACAATAAATAAAGTTATGTAGTGAAGTAAAAGTTCATCCCAAAATTAAATAGGTATATACCTCTGAAAAGGAAAATAATGTGTTTATCATGTAAAATACAGAACATCTTCCACTACCACATTCTAAGACAATTGTTCCCCCTCCCCAAGAGCAGTCCCCTTTTACTCCTCCATCCCCCAAAAAGACATGCCATTTCCTGCAGTCTTGGAGCACAAATTGAGTTCCACTGAGAACTTTTCCTTGAGGGAGACAAAATAAAAATATAAGCAAGCACCTGTGTGTGTGCGCACGCGCACACATGTAGCTGTTGAAATCAGGCATCTGGAGCCCTTCTTGGCTAAATTACACAAAACTAAGTGCTAAGTAGCCGTTTACTGCACGCTTTTTGGTCTAAGTGAACCATATCCAAGTAACAGTACAAATTTAGGTCCCAGTTTTGCCCTCATATCTTCTGAAGTCCAGTAGGAGATATGCTCACTACATAGCCAAGGGAAAAACTGGTCCGTGATCTGATACTTAGTGATATTGATTAAAAGGGAAAACAGTTTAAAGAAAAATGTTGTTCTTTTTAACTTAATATCCTTAGGATACTTCAAATGCCAAAAAAATGCCTTATTTTACGAAGTGCTGAGTTTATTCTTCTAGGGACTGAGACCTCCATCCCCAATGGCTCCTACTCACAGAAAGTTCAGTTGCTCAATTTGCTTCGGTTTGACACCTTTATTAGAACTAAATTTTCATTCATTTAATGAGATTAAATTAAACATTAAAATGCAAAAATTGTAATGGGTATGTGAGTTGTGTACAAAGATCTCAAAGGTGGAGATTTTGTATAATGTAGGTGACTAGTTTTTAAAAATGTAGCCCATAACATCCAGTTATCTTGTACCAGGACTTGTTTCTTATGTGTTTTGTCTCCATGCTTGCATACATTTGTGTTCAAGAATCATTCCTGGGTTTGGAGACTTGGTTGCCAAAAGGTCTAGAATACAGGTGTTGTCCAAGAATAGCCTGTTTGTAGCTCTGTATTGGTTTGGAATAGCACCAAAACTGTCTCTTCAGCTGTGTTTACACTTAAAAAAGAAACTTTGAAATGGCTATGCTAATGGCCAAATTGAAGAATACTAATGAGGCGCTGAAATGAATATTCAATGCCTTATTAGCATGCCACCGGCCGTGGTACTTTGAAAGTGCTGTGGTTCGCTCGCCCGTGGCTCCTCTACACAGGGGTCCTTTTCGAAAAGACCCTGCCAACATAGAAATCAGCTGATAGGAATAAGGGGATTTTGATATTTGCAGGGTCCTATCAAAAAGGACCCCCATGTAGACAATCCATGGGTGAGCGAACTGCAGCACTTTCAAAGTACCGTGGCCCGCGGCATGTTAATGAGGCGCTGAATATTCAATTCAGCTCAAATCTCTTGCACCCTTTCCTCCTGCCTGGTGCTCCATAACTATGGACCACCGGGTCCTCAGCACAATGTGACAGGGCTATTTGCTCATGCTCTCCTTCATTTCCCCCACTCCCTGCTCTTCTTCAGGGACCCTGCTCACAATACACTCCTTCTGCAAGAGGTCAAGGGGTTGCTCCAAATTGGGACAGCAGATGAGGTTCCACACTGCTACCTGAACCAAGGGTTTTATTCCTGCTACTTCTTTATCCCCCAAAGCAAAAGGAGGGATCCAACTCAATCTGGACCTGTGTAGTCTAAACTGCTACCTGGTGAGGCTCAAGTTCCATATAGTTTCCCTGGCTTCTATAATGGGAGATTGGCATGTTGCCCTCAAATCTCAATTACATGGCTTTCCATATTGCAATATTCAAGGTTCACAGATGCTTCCTGTGGTTCGCGATGTGGACAAACCACTACAAGGTCACAGTCCTCCTGTTCGCCCTAGCTATGGCATCTCAGGTATTTACCAAATATATGTTGGTGGCGGCTGCCCACCTCAGATGATGAGGAGTGAAGATCTACTCTTATTTTGATGATTGGCTCATCAAGAGTGACTTCTGCTCCAACATCTGCATGACTGTGGATCTTCTGTCTGTCTGTCTCATTGCCTTGGCCTATTGGTAGACAAAGAAGTCATAGTTAGTGCCACTCCAATGTACATAATTTTTAGGGGCAATATTTGACTCACCCTGGTGAGGGCTTTCTCTTGACAGGTTTTATGCCCTCATGGACATGGCTCGCCTGAGTGCTTCCCTGACTACTACACAGTATGCTCTCGGCTGCTTGGGCACATGGTGGTGTCCACTTTCATTGTCACACATACCAGGCTCTGGATGCAACCCCTCCAAGCTGTAGCTGCTGTTGGTTTATACACACTTCAGACACCAACTAGAGAGAGTGGTGATGGTCCCAGCCCCAGTCCTCAAATCTCTTGCCTGGTGGATGAGTCCCAAGAACATTCTAACAAGGGAACATTTGGGCCCCTCCCAACTCCCTGAAACTGGTATTGGATGCATTTGACCTGGGCGGGGTGCCCATCTCGACAATCTCTGGACCCAAGATATGTGGACCTAATAGGAGGACCTAATAAATGTCAAGGAGCTGTAGGTAGATTGCGGGGCGTGTGAGGTCTTCCTCCTTCATCTGGTGGGCTGAGTGGTTCAAGTGCTCACAGAAAACGAGGCTGTGATGTTCTGTGTCAGCCATCCAGGGGGATCCTGGGGGCTTGATCTGGTGTGCTCCATCAGAAGACCATCCACCTCTTCGACTTCTGCATCCAGCATGACATTCATCTGGAGGCTTGCCACCTCCCAGGTGTGGGGAGTCTCTTAGCTAAATAGCTGAGCAGACAGTTCTCTCACCACAAGTGGGATTTCCATCTGCAAGTTGCTGGCATGCTCTTCTGGAAGTCGGGCACTCCCCTGGTGGACCTCTTCGCCATGGTGCAAAACACAAAGTGCACCGGACACCAAACAGACAAGGGGTCCCTGGCAGATGCCTGCTTCACCCCATAGTCAGGCAGACTCTTCTGCATGTTTCCCCCTCATCTCCAAGGTTCTGGTGAAATCAAACAGGACAAGGCCAAGATCATTCTCATTTTGCCAGAGTGACCCTCTCAGCATTGCCTCACCACTCTGATGAGCCTCACAGCATGCTCTCTTGGCCCCTGCAGCTCCTCCCATGCTTGCTTTCTCAGGATGACGGTCATCTTCTCCACCTGGACCTGCCGTCACTCCACCTCATGGTGTGGCTGCTCCATGGCTGAATGTGGAGGACTGATCCTGTTCAGATATGGTTCAGCAGGCCCTGTTGGGAAGCCATAAGCCATTGACCAGGCAGACTTATAAAGCCAAATGAACTTGGTTTTCGGTGTGAGCTGAGCAATGAGGTCTAACCCCTATGGAGGCTCCTATCCAGACTGCTTTTTAATTATATCCTCCTCTTGAAGGAGGAGGGCTGGGTGCTGGCATCTATCAGAGTATACTTGGCAGTAATCTTGGCTTTTCAGCCAGCCTGTGTTTTCTCACAATATGAAGACCAAATTCCTTGAGCATCTCTTTCTGCACCTACAACTCCCCTCCCCGATTCCTCAATGGGCTCTTAACCTGGTCCTCTCCAGACTTACCTCTCCACCCTTTAAGCCCATGGTCATGTGTTCTCTTCTGCACCTGTCCTGGAAGATGTCCTTCCTTCTGGCAATTGCATCCACTAGGAGGGTCTCTGAGTTGAGTGCCTTGACTTTGGATCTACCGCACAGTGTTCTTTAAAGACAACGTGCATCTATGACCACATTCTGCCTTCCTGCCTAAGGTGGTCTCTGCCTTTCTTGTGGGTCAGGATATCTTTCTTCCAGTCTTCTCTCTGAAGCCCCAGGTGTCTACTGAGGGGAGGCAACTGCATGCCCTGGATGGTTGGTGGGCCTTTGCTTTCAACATTGATGGAACAAGGATAGGATGGGGAGTGATAGCTCAGTGGTTAGAGCATTGACCTTTTAAACCCAGTGTTGTGAGCTCAATCCTTGAGGGAGCCTGTCTGGGGTTGGTTAGATTTTTTTTGAAAAAATGTCAAGGATGGTGATAGGTCCTGCTGTGAGGGCAGGGGACTGGACTCAGTGACCTTTCAAGGTCCCTTCCAGCTCTGTGATGTATGAGCACACATGTCTTTGTTGAATGGACATGAGCAACACATCTCGAAGAACACCAGTTAACGGAAACAGATAACTATCTTTTCTTCTGGCCATGGCATTTCAGTCATTCCCACATGTCTGCACCGTCCCAGAAGTGACTTGCAGTGCTGATTTTGTAGCAACATCACAATATTTCCATGTGCCTGGGAGGCAAAGTAGCCAGGAGAAACTGAGAAAGTTCTGAAACAAACATTAGGACTTAGTATAGTAACAAATACAAGAGAACAATGGCATTTATATGCGTGTTCTTTTGTTTCCGGTTAACTTTAATATAGTTCATCTTTAACATAGGCAATAGAAGCCTCTTGCTATATGTCACACTTTCTTCTTTGCTTGCCTTAAGCCACTGAGTGCTATTGGAGGATGGATGATATAAGCCTACAGCTCCTCCAAAAGGCTCTGCTCCTGGAACAAGATCACCCAGGCTTGAAGCAGCCCCAGTTCCACAAAGTCATTCCCAATATTGGAGGTGTGGATGTACAGATGCACCACCACACCCACGTACCAGCTTCTGCTATACAGGCAACCTGCTTAAATGGTTGGTAGAAGCATACCAACCCCATTCCCACCCCCAAAGGTTCCTAATCACAGAGCTTATTTTCCTCAATTGGCTCATGCCTTGGGGCTTGTTGAGAAAATATTTTATGTACATATGCATTCATATATTTAAAGCGTTATGGAATTTAAAGAGGTGCTGTGGGAATGCTTGGTGCCTTCTGATGTTTAAAACAGTTGCTAATCAGTGCAATACAGTGAATATGTGTTTTATTCTGTCCACAAGTACACAGATGAAGATCATCTGTGGTAGAGGAATAGCAATCACGATTAATGCTCAGAGCTGGCATCACCATTTCTACCAGGCCTGTGGTCCTTTCACATTAGAATTTTTGTAAAATATTTTCTTTACGATCACAGAATTTCAGTGAGAAATTTAAGATCAATTATATTCACATTTCTATAATTTAATTAGAATTCTAAAATGTACTGACTTTTTTTTATTTTTTAATTTCTCAAACTGATCTTCTAGCATGTAAATTAGTAATGAACAAAAATCCCAGAGGGCTTGTGTTTAAAATAGTGGATGTGACTTATTTTTAGGTATTATGGATGGAAGGAGGGGGTTTTTTATTTGAAAAAAAAATGGTGTTCAGCATCACAAAGAAGACATTGAAGACTATGTTCATTGAAGGGTAACGTGAGAGCCTTTCCATGCAGCCAGCCAGAATAAAGAATGCCTTCTGTGCTACCTTTGTGGAAATAGGTAAGGGAAGAAGTGAACCTCAAACTTGTTGAACTAGTAAAACTCATGGAATTCTCAAGCAGTAAATGAAGCTGGTTTATAAAAATCTAGAGTGATGAATGGAATGGGGGAGGAGGATGCTGCATTAAAAGGTTTTATAAAGTCTAAGTTCTATGGAACTTTTGAAAAGACATCAAATTCAAAATGATGTGAGCAAACCTTCTACATTGGGCCCCATTTTTTGTCCCTGCAATTAGCAGTTCCCCACCACCCCAACTAGTCTAATGTAGTCTAAACTGATAGAAATTTTGGTTATGTTTACATATATTTGAAAAAAAGAATAAAACTTTTGGCATGTCACAGAGAGGTAGCTGTGTCAGTCTGTAGTCTAACAAAACAAACCAGCAGTCATGTAGCACTTTAAATACTAACCAAATGATTTATTTGGTGGTGAGCTTTTTGTGGGACTGACAGTTATATAGCACAGCGGTCCAAAGAAATGCAATAAAAACTGACAAGGTGTAAGAAAATAAATGTAAAAGCATGTAAAATCTTTATTAATTGCATATAAATGTGAATACACATAAAACAGTAACATATTTCAACATATTTAATGAGATGGATGACCCTGAGACCTATGCTGTACCCCCATTATGAAATGCCCACCCCCCCACGTGGCTCACTCCTGAGGTACCACGTAACATGAAATTATGGGGGGAGAGGTGATACCCTATCACTTTAAAATATTCACTTTTTAAAATATATGTGTGAAATTGCTGTTTTAGAAAATTGATTTCAAAGTTTGATTCTCCTCTTACAGCTCGGTCCTGCAGTCTGTGTTCACGGAAATCTCTCAGGAGACACAGTGGCAGTTGTGCTTAGATTAAGGGCCAGATTCTTCTTCCAGCTAAGTAGTCCTATTGGTTGATTATCTGAAGCAGGCTATCAGACTGCAGGATTGGATCTAAAATTGCCCTGCACTTTTCCCTCAGTTCTGTTTAAAGGCATATTTGTAGGCATGGCTGTTCTCTTGTATGGTGCCTCCTATATTACACATAAGGCTTCCTGTGGTGTATGCACTGCCAAAAGATAAATCAGAAGTAATTATAGTAATCACTCCAACTCTCCTCCTAGAATTAAAGAGTCTGGTTGTTATGAGTGCTCCTCCCCCACCCCTCTTTTGTACACAAAAATTTCAAAGTTGTTTTTAAATACCTTGAAGCTCAGGCATTTTCTGAGTGTTTTTGAACTGGCTCACCATTCACCGTGCATTTGCTTATAAAGGGGACTTCTTTGATGAGGTTTTTGTCATACTCACCCACTGAAGTTTCAGTGTACTCAAGCATTAGAAAACCCACTATTCCAGCGTCTTTGTTTTCTTTGTTGAGCTGTTTATTTTGCTTTCTTCCCACGCGGTTCCCTGGCCTTGCTCTGACAACTGTTTTTCTGCATGAATTACATTCCTCGGGGCCACAAGTCTCCTAATTCTTCCAGTCCATTTGATTCCTGCCTGTGTGATTAGTCTTCAGCCTCAGCTCACAGTTGGTCTTTGCCAGGCATACTGCTTGCTAAGTGCCTTTAACATGAAGACCTAACTACATTTTTTTAACCTCATTAGTGTGTAGGGCACTGCTTCATTCCAGTTTAATAACGTGGGTACTATTGAATCATCACTTGCTCTAAAACAGGTTAGGAAAAGGTTACTTAGCTGTCTGGATTTCCCCTTCATGTGATCCTGCTTTTCTGGGATAGCAGTTTGGTGTCTTAAGTACATCCCCCTTTTATCATGCAAATAGCCCTTTGAAAGAAAACCCATTAACATTGAAAAAGGTACATGTTCATAGTAAGAAATTGTATAATAATATTTCAAAAGGATCATTACAGTCTGTTTGGAAATATTGAATCTCAGTAATGAGCATTATCAGAAAATATTGTACAGAATTCTTTTTAATATTTTGTCGGTGGGGTATAGAAAGGACGAAAATTTGCTTCTTAGTCAAACTTTCTAGTCACCAGGACCTCTGGTTATGCCAGCGTTAATCCAAAAGCTCCCAGTAATTTGGATTGTCACCACTGTTGCTGAGATTTAAATCTTTCCCTTAACTAAGCATTAGAACACTGCAATCTAATTACAATTTGCACATACAATTCCATGGGAAAGGTCGTCTTTTCAAATGTTGTTAATACAGAAAAAAATAAAAGTTTCCCTAAAAAAAAAAACAACTTCACTGGAGAACTGGGGAGGGGTGAGGGGAGCAAGCAGGCACCAGGTCGCATGCCACTTGTGATGGTGCTTTTGTATGGATGCATAGCACAGCCACTCAGAGGGTGAGACTTCATGATTAATGGTGTTTATTCTTGACAGAAGCCTCCTTTATTTATCTGCAATACAGTTTAGCGATTTTATCAGTCACCTGAATGAAAAATATTCAGTCATACCAATATTGCAGTGTAAATTGAGTAGAGTCACTTTTTATTATATCTTTCAGCCTTATCATCTGCACAGTAATTTTCTACCAGGAGTTTGATATAGAAAGGCTGGATTTAGCTGTACTTGACACAAAGCCTCTTCAATTTCCCCTAAAAGTTCAGGCTGCTCTTAGAAGTGTGTATGTGTGTGCATGTGTATAAAACCCCTCTTATCCAAGCAATTTCAGGATTTGAAAGAATAAAGATAAAATGCACAAACCTGGATGTGTGAAATGTTGTTAATGTGAAAACATCTAATAGCTGCGAAGCCACTGGTGAAAGGTTCTTTAGTGTGTAAGCTTGAGGCTTAGAGCATAGCTTTTTGCATGGCTACATAGTCTGACTTTCTTCTAATCAATCATCATCCAACTCCAATCAGCATACAGGCAGACCCTATCATTCATCCTGGGTGTAATTTCAGTGTTGAAGACTGTAATGGCCACATACAGCACATTAGTCACTGCGATAACGGCCAGTGGCACTCCTGAGGAACTAGGGGGCGAGGGGGTGGAAGGGAAATAAAATTATTCTCGTTCTCGTGATGCATTAGTGAAATAGGAGCCAATGTTAAATAAATGTTTATTCAATTAGCTGGTTTAGCAGCCTTAAGTGTGAGCCGGCTGGCAACATTTTGTTGACCTGCTCTTTTTTGGAAAGATGCAGATGGATTATATAGCCACGTATTAATGTGGTTCTTCTGGTATGCTGGTTAAACTCATCAAGAGGTTCCACACACTGTGTGTAAACCAGAGAAGAATATAATTTCAATTTTGAATAAGAGCAGGGATTCATGAGTGGTAACAAGAACTATTATCTGGCTATTATCATTATTAAAGTAGTCTCTCCCTTAACTGGCATTTTATCATCCAGAACTCTTAAATAACCGGCATTTTAACCCTAAGTGCATTTTAGTTACGTTTTCCATAAGTACAGTTTAGTGAAAATAAATATAAATAATTGCAGCAAATACAGTATAAGTTTACAGTGTACAATGCAGCTGTTGTTGGTAAATATAGTACTCTGCATACTTTTTTGTTTGTTTCTTAATACCTAATCTTGTCTTTCTTTATGGTTATGCATTGCTAGGTATACCTCTCAATTATCCAGAATGTGTGAATAGCCAGCAGCCTTCCAGGCCTGGAGTTGCCGGATATGAAAGTGTCTACTGTATTTAATCTTTGTAGTATCATAGTATCCAGAAGCTTCAATCAGGATCACAGCTCCATGGTGCTCTGTGCTATTCAAATATATATATATATATATATATATATATATATATATATACACACAAAGACATGATCCCTGCCCTGAAGAGCTTGCAATCTAAGGCAAGTGACATATGAAAGGAAGAGGGGAGCTGGAGGGAGAGAATTACATGCAAAATGTCTTCACGTTTTATTCTCAATGAAGAAATTGCTGCCTATGCACATGTGCCTCATTTAACTTAGCCCTTATTAGCTGGTCGATTTCTCTTAAGCATCATTGCAAAGGTGGAGTTTGAGGAAAATGTGAAGGAGAGAGTAATGATCCTGTTGAGGAAGGAAGTTCCAAACGCTAGGGACTGCTCGGGAAGTATATATGTGAGAGAGATGTGTGACAAGTGGACAGAAGAATGAGGCATAATGCATGAGTCAGGAGGTGATACAATAAGAGAAAAGAGCAGACAAGTAGTTAGGAGTAGATATGTGAAGGACTTTGATGGTTAGGACACAAAGCCCTCACTTGATTCAGTGAAATGATGTGAGGTTGTGCAGGGGAATTAAGGAGAAGGGATGAAATCCTGAATTATCCATATTCTCCCCATGTTGTGCAAATGTTTGTGCCAGTTGGTATTGTCTACGTAAGTGTTTAAGGACAATCAGTGTTAGGCATAGAATGGAGATTTGTTCAGTCAAGAAATGATTTTTTTTTTTTCATGACTAGAATGAATTTTAGCAGAAACATGGGTCAGAAACAAAGGGTAGGTGACTCCAGAGCAGAAGCAATTCCATGCGGCTTTGGAGACCAGTCACACAGCTTTGTGCGGCACATAGCAGATATCAAATATTCAAATGACTACTTAGTACAAATTCTTTTCAGTTAATCCAAAGGTTGATATTTGCTTGTGTGAATGATTTGTGGAACAACTACAGAAAACAAAGCAAATACCTAAAATGTCTGCTGTGTAATGTGGCTGAAAAATTGCACTAAATTCACCCAAAAGTTATTTGAATAAAATGTTACCATCTCTTAACTTATAGCTGCTGCTAAATGTCATCTTTCAGTGGTGTCCCTGCGTGAACTTCACTGTAGAGTGTGTGATGCGTATGTGTGTGTTTGTGCACACATGCCCCTATGCTGCTAAGCAGAGCATTTCAGTAGCAGTCCATCCTGCCCACACCTGTCTGGCCTCCTACCTTCCATGAGGCTAGCTACTGCATGCCTGTCTGCTTTCCCTCTTCAGTTCCTTCTGAGCTGTCCCTGGCTAGGGATGAAGCTAATAGCTGTCCATTCATGAATCCTTAACTCTTTAGAGACTTGCAAATTTCAGCTTTGCTTAAAGCCCTTTTCTTTTAATGCTTTGCTTTTTAGTTGGCCATGCAGGTGTGGCGGGGGCGGGGAGGAAAGGAAAAGAAGAAATTATTTGGCTCCCACCAACTTTGGTGAACGACGACCTTGCTGGACAAGGGTAATGTCTGGTTCTCCAGACTTCAAAAAGTGCTCTTGAGCAGCTGGGGAAGGAAGTTGAAGAGGAAGTTGAAGCTGAGGTAGAAAGGATATACACCCCTCAAGCTTGTTTCTCATTCTGCTAACGTGGTGAAGGAATGATAATGTTAAGTCATTCCAGGACTTAGGTCACAAGATGGCAGAAGCCCTGCACATACAGCTGCATGAAGTAATTCAGGTGGTGTTCATTGTTCACTCTTCCACCTCTGCTAGAGCAGCCCTTCCAGTTAAGGAACTGCTCCTGGAACCTGTCAGAGTTATCAGGTCGACCCTTGCATAAATCCTGTCAACATGCAAGCAGGCAGGCAAACAGTATTATGTGCAGGTGAAGTGCACACAAATTTTTTATTTTTTTCCCCCAATCCCTTCAGATTTCATCCTTCTGGACATGGTTAATTCTAGAGTTTGCCAGTACGTTTAAATCCACCCCGTGTGGTTGTGATTTGCAACATGTGAACCTGTTTGGCACTAAAGGAGCAGGCTTTTGTTAGTCAGATATGACTATAAGAACAATGTGGAACTCATTTCCTCTAACCCAGGACTCCCACAAACACCAATGTACAGCCATAATTAATGAACACCAGCTGGTGGCAGAAAGTCTCTCCAGTCCACATTAGATGCAGCAGGCATGGTGGTATGTTCATTTTCCTTGGCCATGGTTATCAGATGAGCTTCATGGCTGCACTTCTCTAAATAGGTCTGAGACACTCTGGCATACCTTCTCTTTGTGGGAACAAAGTTTGTCATTGAAAATACAGACACATCCCTTCAGATACTAAGGGTTTCTTGAGTGGCTCTGTGATCTGTAGAGGTACACATGCCAGCCTACAAGAGAAAATACAGTCCTCATCCATAGTTTAAGCCCTGATCATCACAGTACACATCTTAGTACTCATCAGAGAGATCTTACAAGCCACTGAGAAGGAAATCTCAGTTCTCCAACAAAGGAGCTATAGATCAGGGTTCCCTCTTAGCTGTGTGTGGCGCTGTCACTGTTGGCAGAGACATGCTTTTCCAGCCCCAGCAGCAGAACCAGACTAAGAAAGGAGCTTTAGGGGACGTGACCCCTATTCTATTCTGAGCCGGACCTCCCTGGAGAAAGGTGGGGAAGGGAAGGTGAGAGAGAGAAGCTCCATGCAGGCACTATGTCAGATTCACACTAGCCTTTTTGTCGGCCTCTGGGCTGTTCTCCAAGGTACTCTCGGTAGTAGCATCCCACTTGTGCTCAGGGCATAATGATTTAACCATACCTGCACAATTGCTTGCCCAGAGCATGGCTCTTTCCAGAGGTCCAACTTGTCACTCAGGTCACACAGGGCCTGTTTCTGAATCTGGTCCAAAGATCAACAAACAAAAATTGACCTTGATGCTGGTATGCGACTAGAATCAACAGGACCCAACCTCAACTCTATTGAGGCAGTCATCCTACCTCACAGATACACTAATCTCTCCTTATTGATAGAGAGACTACAACTCCCAAACTTCAGTGAGGCATTGCCTCTAGCTTCTGGTCCATGTGCACATCCTGGGCACATCGGTTATTGCTCATGCGAGACTATGCATAAGTTACCTCCAAGCGTGGTTTATTTAAGTTGATGAGCCAAATAAAGACAACATAAACAAATCTATATTGATGCCCACATGGGTTAAACCCTAACAGAGGTTTAGACTACTACAGTAAACCGTCGATTTAACAGACTAATGAGGGGCAGAGGGGTGTCCACTATTCACAAAAGTGCATTAAATGCAAGGGTGTTCTGCCCATCCAGTCCTGCCAGGCTCTCCCAGACCCATATCCGCCCTCCCCTCTCCCCCACCAAAAAAACAAAAACAAAAACAAAAGAACAATAAAACCCTGCCACTCACCAGAGCCACTGCTGCTGGAAGAGTGCTGGACCCCTCTGCATGGCTGGGATCCCACTGGAGGGACTATTGCCAGAGCCACCACATTGTCCTCCCACCAGGGTGGGGGCACATACGCGACTGCCAGTCTGCCCATGTATGCAGCCCAACCCTGGTGGGAGGAGCACATGGTAGCTCCGGCAGAGGAGATGGTGGCTCCTCTAGGCTGCAGCAGCATAAATCTCGGGTTTTCTTTGGGGTTTGAGGGATGATTTTATAGTCCCCTGCGGACTTCGGGAACAAGAGGGGGACATCCGTTGTTCCCAAAGTCTGCTAAATTGGGGTCTGTACAATGCAGGTTTATGTGTACTCGATAATCATAAAGAAATTAGGCCCCTGTTAGCTTGCTGAAAGTTCATTTAGCAGCACTTGCAACCTTCTACCAGCAGGTAGATGGCTACTCAATTTTTTCACATTCAACTGTGAAGAGTTTTCTGAAAGGCGTAGGAAACCTCTTCCCATAACCCAGTCCTCTCATACTTCATCTGAACCTCAGTCTAGTGGTGGAAGGACGGACTATACAGCCATTTGAACCCAGGGCCACTTATTTACTAACTCACCTTTCCATGAAGATGGTGTTCTTCATTGCCATCACTTCAGCCAGAAGCACAGGGCAGATAGCAGCACCCATGGCATGTGTTTATTGTAATCTCCCCTGACAGCTTTACACTCAGACCACATCTGAAATTCACGACTAAAATGACTTCTGTATTTCACATGAATCAACTTCTTCAGCTTCCAGCACGTTATGCCAGACCTCGTGGAGACAACAGGGAAGCTATCCTTTATACACTTGGCATGAGAGGAGCCTTGGCATTCTATTTGGCCTTTAGAAATTCCTGAGATGCTTCCTTTCTGTTATAGATAGATGGAAAGGTGCTGGGATCTCAGGTCAGGGCTCTGGTTCTATTATATTCTGCTACCAATGGCATAGGGGTAACACTCCCTTCATCACACACACATTCCACAAAGTCAGTCTCTTCAGTCACATCTCCAAGTGTATCCCTATGGATGAGATCGGCAGAGCAGCCCCCTGGGCATCTGTGCATACTTTTGACATTCTGGGGGTTTTGGCTACAGAATTCAGAGCCAGAGTACTGTCCTGTCTATCAAATTTGGCTCCAAAGTCTCTGCCTTCAGTGGTGGGCGCTAAAGTGGGGCATCGGCAGGGCCACTGCTTGAACAAGAAGTTACTTACCATGTGCAATAACAATGGTTCTTTTACTTGTGTGTCCCTGGGAGTGCTCCACAACCCACCCTCCTCCTCCTCCTCCTTCTTTGGAGTTCCAGTAGCTGACACTATGGTAGAGAGGAAACTGAGGAGGGAATGCCCATGCACACTGGCTAGCCTTGTGATAGGCAGGGAATGGCATAGTTAGGGCAGATGGACTGCTATTGAAATTCTCCAGTCAGTAGAGTGGGGGCGCACAAACACCAACTGTGTAGCTCCTGTATGGAAACACATCTCAAAGGAGCATTGTTACTACACGTGGGCTGCGTCTACACTACATTCCCCTTTTGGAGGAGGAATGCAAATGAAAGAGATCAAAAATGCAAATGAAGCACTGATTTACAAATCTCATGCTTCATGTGCAGAATCTCTTCTGATCGCATTTCCAGAAGAGACTTTTCTGAAAGCAAAAACAGCTGTGTAGACGGGGTTCCTTTGGACATTTTTTTTTCCTGAAAGAACGCTTCTTTCTGAGATGAAATAGGAAGAAGGGTGCTTTTTGAAAACTTTTTTTTCCCCCCCGAAGGAACCCCATCTACACATCTATTTTTGCTTTCGGAAAATCTCTTCCAAAAATGCTATTGGAAGAGGTCACGCAAATGAGTCACAAGATTTGTAAATCTGCACTTAATTTGCATTTTCAGTCTTCCTCGTTTGCATTCCTCCTCTGAAAGAGGAGTTTAGTGTAGGTGCAGCCAAGGTGAGTAACTTCTCGCCATTGAGAGCAGGTAAAACAATATAGTATTCTTTTGCTGCAGATGCTCAGCTAAGCGGACTGCTGCAGTAAGATTTCCAACCACGCTTAAGTCTCTTATAAGTCTCCTCATACTATCTTCACTTTCACTTCGCATTTTATCTCTATGAGACTAGGAAAAAGAAGTCCTTTGGTTCCCTAAAAGAATATATCTCCTAAAGCCATTAATGGATTAAAACAAAACAACACGAATCAAAATCATCGCTCTCCGATTCGAACTAATGTTCTTATTTTTCATATTAATTGCATTCAAGTTGTGCCCATGATATAAAATGACAGTCCATGCAGTTGTTCTCCCAGAGAAGTAGCAATCTAATAATACTAATTAGTATAATACCTATGAGCTCTTGCATAACACTTTTCATCCATAGCGCTAACTCATAATTATTTTACTTTGAAGACAATGGAAGTTTTGCCATTGACTTCGATGGAGGGATGATTGGGTGAGATAGCAAATACAGTCTTGAGGAACATGGTGAGTTAAAAATGGACCCGTACACAAGCAGATAAAAACCCTCACCAAAGCACAAAGCCTCTTTTCTTAATCATTGCTGCTGCCATAAGTAACATATGAATTATTGTGTAGTGCACTCTGCTATAGTGTCTTAAAATAGGTGAAAACAAACAAGCAGTCCTGTAGCACTTTAAAGACTAACAAAATAATTTATTAGGTGATGAGATTTCTGTTTGAGTCTGTTCTGGTATGGCTATGATCTGAAGAAGTGGGTCTGTCCCACTAAAGCTCATCACCTAATAAATTATTTTTTTCAGTCTTTGAGGTGCTACGTGACAGCTTTTTTTGTTTTGACAAAATACAGACTAACACAGCTATCTCTCTGTCACTATTAAAATAGAAGCAGTGTGTGTGAGCGTGTGTGTGCATATTGGTAAACCATTTCGTCTCATCTAGCTGTTTTCCCCCTTGGGTTTGTAAAGATGCCATATGGTGGGTGATTTTAGCCCTGACTTCTATGAATTAATAAGCATTTTTTTTTCTCACAAACTGATTATCTGGCTGGTAAATATGTGTTTTCTGGGGACATAATTAGTGCCCTGAGCCCAATACTGCAAGTACCTTCTAGTGAGTGTGGGGTTTATAACTTTGAGTAGTAACAGTGGGATTATTTTGACTAGTTAAAATTGTTAACGCTGCACTCAAAAGTGAAACAAAGCTGCAGTCACGTAGCACTTTAAAGACTAATAAAATAATTTATTAGGTGCTGAGCATTTGTGGGGCAGACCCACTTCTTCAGATCTGAAGTGGGTCTGCCCACAAAAGCTCATCACCAAAAAATAAATTATTTTGTAAGTCTTTAAAGTGCTACATGACTGCATTTTTGTTTTGTTAGAATACAGACTAGCGCTGCTACTTCTCTGTTACTACTCACAAGTAAGTGTTTGCAGGAACAGACCCCAGGTTTCCAGGCAGCAAAATTTCTTGGTATAAAATAGTTCCTTCTTTGGCAGCTGGCATATTGTTGATGACTGGTGCCAAGGCATTAATCAATTTGAGTTGATATTGTACTAAGTGGACTCAGTCATTTAACAAGGGACATACTGTATTACCAAACCTGTTCATTCAGTTAGGTGTCAGAACAGGACTGCTTTTGTCTGAAATAACAAGGACAAATTTTTGTTGTTCAGCCACTAAGATCAAATAGAAATATAAACATTATTGCTTTGCTGACTGTTCTTTAAGGGTTTAAAAAAAAGAAACAAACCCACTGGCATGTTTACATTTTCAATTCTCTAAACACTGCAGAACTAAATGGGCACCAGAGAGACCATGTGGCATAGATACTTGCTCTTGCACTGAATGATGATGTACTGGAAAATGATTAAATATCGAGGTTTGAACTTTGACATTTTAGTCATATAACAAGTATGAAAAGGCAATAATAAATTAGGCTGTGTTATTATATTTCATTCCAGTTGGTTGACAAGCTTTGTTCTCTAAGATAGATTATTGTTCTATCTGAAGCCATAGCATAGCATCATGTTCTCAGTGCTGTCATTGCAGATTGCTTACTGTTCGCAATATAAACTTTTATTTTTCAATGGGCTAATTAAAAGTCCATTTTAAAAAATATAGGATGCAACTTGACATGAAATTTTCCAGTCTATAGAGAGACTGTGTCCTATTTAGGAAACCTTTAAACTGTCATACAGTTTTTGGAAAGATAAGCAGTGCTGAATAGTTTATAACACTATTTGTTAAGCTACTAATAAAAAAAAAACCCTCAACCTTTAGTCCACGCTTTCTTATGATGCAGGTCATTTAAACTGTTACAAAGGGCTCAAATAGCCCCTAGAGAAAACTACCATGCTTGGGGCATTCTGTGATCAGAGTGAAGTTGGCGGAACAATTCTATCCTTGCTCTGTTCCCAGTGTAATGGTGGAGACAGAGAGGTAGGGTATTTTTCCACATCCTTGCGTAATTTAGCATAGTCCCAGGATTCAGAATTGAGGAAGCACAAAGCCAGCTTACAGCTACCTTACCTCCCTATTTGGTTGTTTGTGTGACAATCACAGAAGTTTAAGAGTACTCAATCTGAGCCTAAATTTGAGAAGAGATTATTGGATGGCATTTGATAGAGATCTCCATTTATCTCCTGTTCCACAACATGTGGCTGAATGCTAAAGCAGTGTGTGGGTGGGTGGGTGGGTGGGGAGGGGGCAAGGAACAGGGGCAAGGGTGGGCGGGGAAAAATGTAAGGTATTATTAATGGGTGAAAAAAGGTTAGTTTTCCAATTCCATATCATTCCAAAGCTAGTATGACTAGTTTTATAGTAGGGTAATAAAACAGCTGGAATATTTTGTCAAAAATTTGTTTCATTTTTTGTTCATGGGGCAGCTAGGGCAGTGGGGTGTGGGGGAGATAGGTCTAGGGGTGGGAGAATGTGGAGGAGTCAGGGCAGAAGAGGTATGGGGGAGTCAGGGCCGGGAGTGGGGGGGACACCCAGGGGCCAGGTTATCTGCCAATTGTGAAAGGCTTTGTCTTCAGGAGAATTAAAGTGTATCTACACAACAGAGTTCTGTCAGTAGAAGTCACTGTTGACAGATATTTCCCAACAGAACCTCTGTCTACAGAACACGTTTACACGTCATACAGACTCCACCTGTCAATGCCCTCTGTTGTCAGAACAGCCAGCTGAAAGCACTGCAAACAGCTCTGTCAACAGAGGCCCCCTGGAGTATCTCCAGTACACTGTTTTTTCAGCGACAGATTCTGTCGACATAGGCACTTTGCCTTGTACGGTCAAGACAGAGCTCTGCTGGGAAAACTGCTGCGTTCTGTGGACAGATTCTCAGCAGGACATGTTTGTGGTGGGGATGCTCTCCAGTTTTGTTGTCAGAAAGCCTCTTCTGTCCATGAAACTCTGCAGTGTAGACACAACTTAAATGACTGGGCTCAGTTTGTCTGATCATGCTTAGTAGACCCTAGCTGGATAAGTTCTAGAGAGAGCAACTTTCAGAAGTGCCCCCACTGTGCAGTGTAACACAGGGGGCTGCTGTAGAGGAGTGCCCCACAGAATATAGGACACGCACGCCCCTTCTCACCTCTGTGCAGGCCTTCCAAATCATGCCTTCCCCAACTCGTAGCAGAACAGCAATGATTCCAGGAGGCAGGATTTCCTCACTGTCTGCAACTGATCTGAGAGCATTCGGATTTTCTGAATGTTAGAGGAACACTCATGTAGTGCTAAAGTGTGGTTTCTTTGCAGTCTGCTTTCTATCACTCCCTCTTCATCTCCCTCCAAAAAAGTGACTGGGGGGTTCCGGAGGAGTGCTGGGCAGATGGCATTCTCAAGGGAAGGCCTCTGACCACACCGCCCACCACCCACAGGCTTTGGCAATCCAACCTTCACCATGATCTGAGAGGCTTCACTCATCTAGTCCTTAACCTGTCTGCTTTGCTTGTCAGCATTGGGGACTAGTTTTAGCGATCAGGATACCAGCCCATTAGAAACTGGATGGGGAAAATCAACTCCTTTCACATTGTGTGTGCTCAGAAAGCACAGGCGGCCATCACCAACCTCTGCCATATTCCTGCCTGTTATCTAATAGCTCTTAATTAATCAGGCCTCCCTTCTTTGTGTCCATAATCATTTGCACCCTCCCTCCCAAACACATGTACCACCACCCAGCTCTGAAGGCTGCCTATTGGACATGCATTTCTGAGGGAAGCACCAGGACAACAGCAGCCCAAAAGACAATGTGAAACATGATAGTTTCATGTTTATCTTATCTCTTTTCGTAGCAGACTTAGTCCCTCATTGCCACCTTACTTCTGCACTGCTACTGCCACTCCATCCAGACCTCCTCTGCCTTCAGGTGAGGGATTGGGTGAGGGAGAGGGGACCCTGAGGTTGGGTGGCAGGACTCTGTCTAACCTGTTCTCCAAATTTTGCATATGCATGGCTCTTCTGCATGAACTCCAGCATGCCTGGGCTGAGAGCTAGAGCTCCTACCACCCCTCAAAATAAAAAGCTTGCAGCTTGTGTCTCCCTTGTCACATTCACATATCTCCCTTGGAAGGCCTGCCTTATAGTCTGAGAACAGCTGATGTAGAGGCGTAAAAGTTTGGTAACATTGCCAGCCCCCTGCCTTATAGCTTTCCTTTCAGTGTTGCACATGAACTTGGTAACAATTTCCAACATAATTTAAACTCTTTGGCTAGTCCTGAAGTTATGAATCCCCTATTTACAGTCTGGCCACCCCACTGACATTGTATAGGATGTGAAATAGGGCACCTCATCTTGAAACAGGTATAAATAATTCATGGTTGTTGTGCCAGATGCAAAAACCCCATAGTGATTTTCCACAGTAAAGAGAAATAAAATGACTCAGAAACAATGTGGGGAAGCGTTTTTTGGGGGTTTTTTTGTTTGTTTGTTTTTTCAGTTTTCTCCTCTTTTCAAGGAAAATGCCATAGAATTCCAACACTTATATTTATAATTTTAGGGTACAGTAATCCCTCGAAATGTGCGATCTTGAGTTGCGCTTAACTCCCATTAACTCAAAATCCTGCTCCCCGGCCCTCGTGGCCCTGATTCAACCCTGCTGCATGGCCCCAGTTCAACCCCCTCCCATGGCTCTGGCTCACATCAATCCCCGCATGTGGGTCCAGCTCACCCCCTGCCCCCCCCGCATCCCTAATCCACCCCAGGCTTAACCCCCCTGCCCCCCTCTCACGGCCCCAACCCACCACCAGGTTTAACTGTCCCCAAACTGCCAACCCAACCCCAGGACTTACCTTTCAAAAGGAGTTCCAGGTGCTCCTGCTGCGTCGCGGACTGCAGATTGTGTTCCACCAGAGGGAAAAAAAGCACCCCCCACCAAATAACTTGAAATTCAAGTTTTGTCAGGGTGCATGGGAACACAACCCTTGTGTAACTCCAGAGACTACTGTATTTTGTTGTTTGTAACTGACTATGAGTGGTTACCTACATATTTCAGTGTTTGTTTTACAGGTTTCCTGGCTGCTCCTTCTCTGTTCAATTTTTTTAAAAAGCACACAGTTCTGTCAGATCTTTTAATAGCTCCTACTCATTTTAATGTGCTGGCTTTTAATTTTCCTTCACTTTGAGAAAGACTGTGGAATGCACTCAGTTTTATTTATGAAAGGCTAAACAGTAAGTTAGTAAAATATATCACCAGTCATTGGTTTTAGGAGGATTTCTGTGGATGCAGTTGTAAACAACTCCATCTTTATTGATTGCTAACCATCAACTCAAATATTTTACCTACAGTACAGCACTGGTCATAAAAAAAAAAAAAAGGAAGAGTGAACCATAGTGAACATTACACAATGCAGTATGTGCAGAGCTGCATATCTTAATGGCGAGTGATGAGGAAGTTCAACTACAAACCTTTTTAAAAAGGCTGACGTGTGTGAAAGTCATCCAAAACAAGCCATGACAAACTGGAAATATATGTTTACTGATCCACCTTCACTCACCCAGACTGATGGCAGCAGTCCCACATGGAAGACGGATCAGATATCTGTTTGACACCCAACTTGTGTCAAGAGGTCCGAGACTTGGTAGGCTGATCGTGAGTGGCTGACAGCCTTGCATTACGTGCATGAGACAGTCTTGACTGGGGAGAGAGGTGACCTTTCAGCCCTGAAGACTTGGCGTGGAAAAGGGTAATTAGCTGTACCACTGAGGACTCCTGTAGTGTGGCAGTGGAGGCAAGGGGAAGTCCTGAAGGCAAAGTATTAGGAGGGACACTGGGTGAACAGAGCCACTGTGGAGGCACAGGGCTTCTACCTAGGCGGTTATGTCTCCAGCAGTTCCCTCTTGACTCACCAGGTGTACGTAGCGGGGCACCCCACAAATCTTGCCTGGCGGGGAGCAACCCAGGTCTCCCACATTTTCTTCTTCCTTAGCCTCCACCTGAAGATTTTTCTTGGGGAGTTATGGTTATTAGGTGGCTCACTGGAAGATTTAATTCAATTCAGATGAATGAACTGTTAGGAAAACTAGTAGTAGGCATCCTTCAGTCTGCATAGACTAGGGATCGCGCCCTTTATAGTTTCAATTGAGGACGTCATTTACAGCGTCTACTGTGACTATGAAGACCCACACGAGAGTGACAGTCCTTGCTGCGTCTCTTGCAGATGTGATGGGTGTCTGGCAAGTCCTTAGTGTGCTTTCTGTGCACTCGCTTCTCCTCTGCTAGCTGTCTGATCCTCATCTCGCCCTTCTGACGCCCTTCTGTAACCCCTGCCTCCATCTGCTGCGGTCGTCTGCTAGTTCCTCCCAGTTGTCCAGCTCGATGTCTACCTCTCTGAGGTCTCTCTTGCAGACATCTTTGTAACGCAACTGGGGGCGTCCGGGAGGTCTTTTGCCAGAGGATAGCTCACCATACAGGATATCTTTTGGAATCCTTCCATCATTCATCCTGTGGACGTGGCCAAGCCAGCGGAGCTGACGTTGCCTGAGGAGGGTGTGCATGGTTGGGATTCCAGCTTGCTCAAGAGCGGCAGTGTTGGTCACTCTGTCCTTCCATGATATTCCAAGGATGCGTCTGAGGCAGCGCAAGTGGAAGACGTTCAGCCTCTTTTCCTGGAGGGCATACAGGGTCCAAGTCTCGCTGCCATAAAGGAGGGTGCTGAGGATGCAGGCTCTGTAGACTTGCATTTTAGTGTGAGTGTACAGCTTGTTGTTATTCCACACTCTCTTGCTGAGTCTGGACAGAGTTGTGGCCACTTTTCAGATCCTCCTGTTTAGCTCAGTGTCCAACGACAGGGTGTCAGTGATGGTGGACCCGAGGTACACGAACTCGTGGGCAACCTCTAACGTATAGTTGTCAATGCTGATTGACGGGGATTCAGCAACATCCTGACCGAGTACGTTTATCTTCTTTAGGCTGATGGTAAGCCCAAAGTCCTTGCACGCTTTGGAGAACTGATCCAGCAGTTTTTGAAGCTGGTCTTCTGTGTGAGACACTACAGCAGCATTGTCTGCGAACAGCATGTCTCTGATGAGGACTTCCCGCACCTTAGACTTAGCTTTCAGCCTTGCAAGGTTAAACAGTTTCCCATCAGATCTTGTGTGCAGCAAGATGCCCTCTGTTGAAGATCCAAAGGCATGCTTCAGGAGGAGTGCGAAGAAGATCCCGAACAATGTTGGAGCAAGCAGGCATCCTTGTTTGACGCCGTTCCTGATTCTGAAAGCATCCGATAATGTGCCATCATATTGGATGGTTCCTCTCATGTTTTCGTGGAATGACTGGATCATCTTGAGTAACCGTGGAGGACAGCGTGTCTTGTGGAGCAGTTTGAATAGACCATCCCTGCTGACCAAGTCAAAGGCCTTGGTCAAGTTGATGAAGGCTATGTAGAGTGGCTTCCTCGGCTCCCTGCACTTCTTCTGCAGCTGCCTTAGAGAGAAGACCATGTCAACGGTAGACCTCTCTGCACGGAATCCGCACTGCAATTCGGGGTACACCCTCTCAGCAATCTTCCGGAGTCTGCCAAGGATGACGAGAGCGAACAGTTTACCAGTGACGCTTAGGAGGGAGATTCCACGGTAGCTGTTGCAGTTGCTTCTGTCTCCTTTGTTCTTATACAATGTTACAATGTTAGCGTCACGCATATCCTGTGGAACCTCACCCTTTTTCCAGCACAGGCACAGCAGCTCATGTAGGGGTTCCAGGAGTGTGTCCGCGGCACACTTGATTACCTCTGGTGGTATACCATCCTGGCCAGGGGCCTTTCCTGCTGCAGTGCTGTCGATGGCTCTCTTCAGTTCATCCACAGTCGGCTCTTGATCCAGTTTGTCCATTACTGGTAGGAGCTCGACAGCATCGAGGGCTGTGTCAACCACAACGTTCTCATGTGAGTACAGCTCGGAGTAGTGCTCAACCCAGCACTCCATCTGTTTGGCTTTGTCAGCGATGACTTCACCAGATTTGGATTTCAGAAGTGCCATCTTGTTCTGGGTGGGTCCTAATGCCTTCTTCATACCCTCGTACATTCCTCTGAGATTACCAAAGTCGGCACAGGTCTGGATGCTGCTGCATAGCTGGAGCCAGTGGTTGTTGGCACAGCGCCTGGCTGTCTGCTGTACTGTTCTTCTGGCCACTCTAAGTGCTTGCTGGGTGCTCTGGCTGGGTGAGTGTTTGTACTCCAGGAGTGCAGCGTGCTTCTTTTCAATGACTGGAATCATCTCATCGGAGTTAGCTTCGAACCAGTCGTTCGTGTTTCTAACTCTTCTTCCAAACACCAACAAGGCTGTGTTGTAAACTGTATCCCTCAGATGTTGCCATTTGGATGTCACATCGGCGCCCCAGGGCCACTGCGCAGATTTTCCTGGAGGGTGTCTCTGAACTTTTCAGCTTTCTCTGAGTTTGCCGTCTTTCTGGCGTCAATGCGGGGCCTTCCAGCAGGTTTAGAGCAGTACAGCTTCTTGGGTCTCAGCTTGAGCTTGGAGCAAACTAGCGAGTGATCTGTATCACAGTCAGCACTATGATAGCTGCGTGTCAGAAGGACGTTTTTGAGGTTATTACGCCTAGTGATGACCATGTCTAGTTGATGCCAGTGCTTCGAGCGTGGGTGTCTCCACGACACTCTGTGCTGTGGCTTCGTTTGGAAGAATGTGTTTGTGATGCACAGACTGTGGTACGTGCACAGTTCAGGGAGACGCTGTCCATTGTCATTCATTTTTCCCACACCGAAGTGTCCTAAGCAGGAAGGCCATGAGGCCCAATCAGCTCCAACTCTTGCACTGAAGTCACCCAAGATGTACAGTTGTTCACGAGCAGGTATTTGTGCTACAGCAGCGCTAAGCATGTCATAGAACTTGTCTTTAATTCTGGTGTGGCGTACAGGGTTGGAGCATAAGCGCTGATCAGGTGGACGGGACCGGCGCAAGTTTGAAGCGTGATCCGAAGAAGTCTTTCTGATCCGCCCATGACTAATTCCACCATTTGTAGAAGGGTGTTTCTGACAGCAAAGCCAACACCATGCTGTCTGGGTTCTTCTTGGGCTTTACCCTGCCAGAAAAAGGTATAGTCCTTTTCCTTTAGAGATCCTGAATCTGCGAGCCGCATCTCTTGCAGTGCAGCGATATCAACTCGGAGCCTCTTCAGTTCCTCATTGATGACAGCGGTCTTTCGGGTGTCACTGATGGCCTGAAGATCTTCAGTCAAGCCGGTCAGCATGGTCCGCACATTCCAGCAAGCAAGCTTAAATTGTTGATGTTTCTCATTTCTTGTTGATTTTCTTATTGGTTTGCCTGGTGCCCAAATTTCAGTCACTTGGCAGGTTCAGGAACCTTAAGCCTCACGCACCCAGCGAGGCAGGTGAACTGTGGCGGGACAGTACCCTATTGGTTGGGGGCTGCCCAGCTTGAGGCGGGCGGTGACTGTCCAGTGAGATGCGAGGATCTCTCCCACCGTCGAAGGCAACCCCTGGCGCTCGTTCTCTACGCCAATCGAGCAAGAACTTATAACCGGTATCTGTTGCCTCCCGTGTTGACGCAATGCTGTTCAGCGATGCCGGAGTACCTCTCTAGGCGCGAGCCTGGGCACTTATTATGGAGACTCTAGGCTGCCCAGACACCAGTGTCCCCCTCTCGGCTTTACAGCAGCAAAACACAACCCTATGATGTTTTTTATACAAAACTAGAAAAGTTGTTCAGGCTTCAAAGAACTGCTCAGAGTACAATAAGTTGTGTACATAATTAGAGTTCTGTTGCCAGGGCCTCTGGGAGTAGATACAGCAACACTAAGGCCCCGATTCAGCAAAGCACTGCTTACTTCACTTTGAAGTGACTTCAAGCACATGTATAACTGCTTTGCTGAATAGGGATGGGGTTACTGGCGTGCTTGAAGTTAAGCACACACTTAAGAGCTTTCCTGGGTGAGGAGTTTCATTACTAGGGTACGGCATGCTCCAGGAAAACCTATGAGTAGATAAGATAGATTGTAACATAGAGGGGTTGATGTAGATGCCTGAAACCTACAGGTTTCTTTCTTAACTCTGGACCTCTGTGGAGGTGGAGAAAGGAGAACCACGAGCCTGTTCCCTCTGCAAGCCTCCTTTTATACAGAAGGTAACATGGGAAGAACTCAAGTCTTCCAGAGGACAAAGAGATTTTTGCTTATTTGAGGGCAAAAGGCATGATACAGATTTTACAAAACAAGGCATGAGGTGCCAAGCAGTTAATGCTGAAGAATCTCATCCTGCTCCTATTGAAATCAACAGAAGTTGCATTCTGCAGGAGCAGGCTCGAGCCCTGGGTAGAACCAGCTATATAAACCTGTGGATCTGTTAGGGTATGTGAAGATCTGTCATGTGCCTGCCAATATTCAATGGTCTGCCACCTTTTTTGTAGTTGGGTTGTCACTAAATGGGGCTGTGAAGATTCCCCCAAGTCCATGCTGCTCGATTATTTGAACATATTTACACGATGCTCAAAGAGTGCCGAGTGCTTTGTTGGCCCATAAAACAGTTCCAGACTTCTTGCTGTTTCCAGTTAGAGCCACCAGAGGCAACTGGTGCAGGAATGCCACCAACCACGTGCACCTCTCCCCCCGCACCCATGCCCCTCCCGTTCCTAGGAGGCTCACCCTGCTCTCGGGCCACACTGCTCCAGGTATGGGGGTGGGACTGCTTGTGTACTCATCAGAAGCGGTGTGGCGCTGCTGGTGAGTATGGGGGGTAGGATGTTGTGGGTGCATGTGACCTCCCCCCCCCGAGGGTTCCCCACGTTACCTGTGGGGCCCACTGTGAGAAAAAAGAAGCTAATAGTAAGTATGTGAGACAGGCAAAAGACAAATATGTGGTTTTGTTTGGCTATGCAACCTTCGGTCTGTTGTTGTTCTGGGTTTTGTTTTGTAAAAGCTAGGAGAGGTGAATGAAACCAGGTAGCTGTTTGGAATGAAGGTAGCAGAGGTGATTGGAGGCACATGAAATTGTGCTCTGCTCAGATGTTGGGGAGAAATCAAAAAACATGAGTCTGGAGTTGAAAAGTTTAATACTGAGCGTGACAACCACCAGTGCTCTATTTTTTTTTCCATCCATCAAGGTCTGTATGTACCTGACTCTCTCCTGGGCAGTGGCCCAAGCGCTTCACTTACAGGGAACACTGATGACCACTTGAATGAGCGTTGCTGTTCCTAGCCTGGTGGAGATGAGTGATTTCCAAGGACTGAAGGCCTTTCATAGATGTCTCAGAGCTTTCTGGAGGAAGTGTCCTTAAGTGGCTCCCATTTGATCTGGAAGAGGAGAGGTTGGCTGGCTGGCCTGGCTCTTAACCCTATTTTTGCTGCTGCTATACTTGACTGTGAGCCAGTTGGAGGGTGATGATTGAGAAGAACATCGGCTTTCAGGCTATTGACAAGATCCACTGAACAGTTCACTGTTTAACGTGCACCAGATAGCATCAAGGCTTTTGGTTTGTGATATTCAACCTGAATTTCCACTAGTTCTTGATTAGTAACTACAGCCAAAAGCCAAGACTGCAGAATGACATTGTGAGCTTCCACATTTACTCTCTAAGTGACTTTCAGTTTACCTTTGTTCACTTTAACCAATCCAAGTACTATATTTTCTACCTTGCAAGGATGGGAAACTCACCCTGTTATGTGAGATCCAGCAGAGTTCTATCTGCCTCTTACATCATGATCAGTTTAAAAAAAAAAAGATCCTGTTACATGAACTTTACATGTCAATTTTTGCCCAGGAGTGATAAAGCCAGTTTCTTCTTCCGTAAATTGTGGGCATTACAGTGGAAAAAAAGCATTACAATTTTGTTTTTGATCAGTAAAGCAACGATAACTTAAAATCAGACGGACTACATCTACATGGAGTTGCTGTCCCAGCAGCTCCTGCTAATGAGCAGTCTCACAATTGCAAATGGCTTCTTATTAGTATACTCACACTGCTGATTAGCACAGCCGAGCAAGATTTCGCTCTTGGCAGAGGGTGGTGCCAGCAGTAAACATTCCATGTGGACGCGCCTCTGCTAGCTAAACCCCCTCTGTCGCCAGTCCCTTATCCCAGCTATGCTGATTAGCTGTGCCAGTATGCTAATGAGCATCCATTTGCAACTGCAAGACTGCTTATTAGCATGGAGCTGCCAGGAGAGCAGCTCCATGCAGAGATGGCCACAGAGAAAGGATGCTTTGAGTGATAATTGTTTTTCTGACTATAACTGCACTTTAAACACCTGTAAAAGTTGATTGGTCAGTGTTGGGTATTTGTGAATGATTTGCTTGGATCCCTAAGAAATTAAACACACAAAAGTACAGGGGCATAACACATGCATTAGTGAAGGGACATTTTCATGTGTGGAAAGCAAAAAGGGGTTTACTTTGAAAATAACCTTCTCGGTGTAAGGAAAAGCCAGGTACCATATAAGTAGGAGGGAAGAATAGACTGAGAAAGACTAAGAAGATAGGAAAAAGATATTTAGCCTCCAAATTTGATTAGCCTCTTGTAGGTTCTGTCAGGGAGTATAGTGTCCAGTTAATAACTAATAAATTTAATGTTTGTCCTATTCATATATTAGTGTTTCTGAGCTGATTGCTAAGCAGAATTGGCTTTTACCTCAGATTACATTTTGCTGTCTGGTAAGTGACAACAGCCCCCACTGACTGCAGTGTGTATGTTTCACAAATATATTTCTGTTCTTTATCGTTCTGTGTAAGCCAGCAGTGCTGAAGGAATGAGCTGCCCGTCTCCAATCTATATAGATGCTAAATTAATTGGAAAAACAGGGACAAAAAGGCATTTAGTTCAGGTCAGCCTTTTGGACTACAGCAAATACATGGCAGGCTGAATCATTGTCTTTCGTGAAAGGACTGGTTGGCAAGGCCCAGCTCTCCAACACTTCCTTAGGAAAACTGGTTTTTTTCCAGTGCCTTGGAGAGTGGATGCTGTGTGAGGAGGTACTCTACACAGAGCATGAGCACGGTCCTATCACCAGGCTGTGATATCAAGAGGTTTTTTCCAGGACAGGTTATTTGCCCTCATGGACCATGAAGTGGCATTGCAGCCTTAGTTTGTTACAGCTTCATGGATGTAGCTGAAGAAGAAAAATTCTGTTCTCCCTGAGCAGTAAAAGCGTAATTAATTGCTCCATTTCTTATTGCCATCAGGTTAGTTTGTGGTGCCAGGCGAAGAACAAACATATGGAGAACTTTTGTTCCATTGCAGTATAGTTTTTGGCACCATATGAGTAAATGAGCGTTAACAAAAATAGTTGCAAAAAGACCAGCCCTCATAGGGGTTTGCAGACGATGGATTATCTGAATTTGTTCATGAATACAAGTGTGCAGTTTACAATAAGCATAAATTTGCAAATCAAGGAAATGGGCTTAAGAACATCTTTTAAAATTCCTTCCAGTAGTCATTTTAGAAGTTATAAATTACTAAGCCTCTCAGCGTACTTTAGAGCAGACATTAATATGTGGTGTACGTATTTAATGCTACGCTGATTTTCTTCTGAACTCCAAAGGAAAAGAATTATGGTGTGATGTAGTGTGTAAACAGAAAATTGGTTTATATTTGAAATTCATCAGAGAAATATTACTAACAATTGGTATGGAGAAGAACTGGTTTCCTGTTCTTTTCTATCTGGGCACTGGAAAATAGTGGAAGATATTGACCCTGTTTTTATTCTTTGCAAAATGAACTTTACATTACAATTATTTTTTTTCTGTCCACATCTGTGGTCTTGACTGTACAGATAATCTTTTTTTTCTCTCTCTCTCTCTCTCTCTCTTCCAGGCCTTCTGCCTTATCTAGTAGCCCAACATACTCAGATCTTCCGTTCATTAGAATCTCCCCACACCGAAATCCAGCTGCAACATCAGACTCTCCCTTCAGTCCTCCTCACCCTTACATTAACCCTTACATGGACTACATCCGATCACTGCACAGTAGCCCGTCTCTGTCCATGATCTCGGCAGCCCGTGGACTCAGCCCGACAGATGGTGGGTTTCAGACTGGTTTCCTGTTTGCTGTCATTGTGGCAACTTAAGTTATATTAATCTTGCCAATCTTTTTTCCTCATTCAAAGCTGCTTCGGTGGATTTGTCAGCCCTATTCATTATATCATAAATGTTTCAATACTTCATCAACCTATTGCTGGTCATTTGTACATTTCACAAACGATGAAACTTCAGCAAAAAGAGAGAGTCTTTGTTCAAAATTAAAGATATAACAATGTTTATGGCTTGTAATATCTGCTGTTTGGTGGGCCAGACAGTGGGTATGATTCTGATCTACCTTCGGCCAGTTTAAAGCAGGACTGCCTGCACTGAAATCAAACCAGCTTTCATAAATCAGCATATTACCAGTAAATTTAAGAGATATACGATGTTGGAAAGGTCTCTTCCTTTATTAAATAGCAGTTTTATTATCTTAACCACTCTCTCACTTGCTAATGTGGGTCATTATAGCGCTATTTAACTTAAATTGTGCTATACCAATTTATACAAGCTGAGGATAAGATGAATGAAATTTCACTGATTTGAGATACGTGATTGGTGATCAGAATCAGGTGCTGCATAATCAAATGACTCGTAGCGAGTTTGCAAGGAGAGTGGTGTTGCCAGAGGTTTGAGTAGGATGTAGCTATTACCTCCCTGTTTATTTGGGTGTAAGCTGAGGACCAAGATCTGCATTGTTTACTTAGTCCTTAATCAAAACGCCGATTGATAATTTTAATTTTGCCTTAATGAGCAATGAACAGAATAATCTGTGGGCTGTACTCTGAGAAGCATGGTTTTTAACAGTACATTAGTAGTTTGACATATCAAAATTTCTCTGTTGTGCTCAGTGGACTTATAATGGGCCAAATTAGCAAGTGAGTATATAGTAAAGATAATTAAACTATTATTTTAATTAAGGAGGAGATCTTCCCATTGCTCACACAGATTTACAAAACAGACCTACTGCTTTTAGCAGACCTTGAAGAATGAGCAGTATACTCTGTTCAAATGGATAACTAATTAATCCTCACTTGTAAAAGCCTATAACTTTACACTAACCCATTAGTTATGGGTGCATATTCCTCTTATGAGAATACATTTTAAAGACCTAATGTCAGTCAAAGTGTATGTAGACATGTAGGGATTTCCACTGGTGATATGGACAGTCTTATGGTTGTGTAAGTCATTGTTGATTTTACAATTTTTTATTTAACAAAAATGTTATGCGTGGATTAGGAAAATAATTTTAAAATCGCATTAGTTATTATTCTGAAATACTTATCTTGCTTCTCAGAAGTACTATGCATTTACTGTAAAATAAATGTAACGTTTTGATAGCTTTTTGGAGCGCTTCTTCTTCTCAGTCTTTTATCCCCACAAGTATTTGTGTATTAACATATGTGTATCTATATTGGCAAACACATATACCTATGCAGAGATAGAGAGATACGTTCAGTGTATTTACAGTAAAATACGTCTGTAGTGATCTCTCAAGAAATCAAGAATTAGTCTGATTAGAATATAACCATTTTTGAACTCTTATGTCAGAGGTTGTATTTATTTTTGCAAGCTGTACAAAATTGAACATACTGTAGGTACTGAACAAAAGAATTTGGGCAGAGTCACCTTTTAAGAGCAGAGATTGGCTAATAGAGGTAGATTCTTGTACATATAAAACATGTATTCTACTGCATACTCTTGGGCTACATTTACACTGACCGCATACTGCTGGCAGCAGCATGCAGATGGATGGTCTCAAAAATGCAAATAGGTGCTCATTTGCATATTTGCTCATCAGCAGAGGCTGCTGCTGACAGAAATAAAGCAGCATAAACACGGTTCTGCTGGTGACAGCCGATCCTTGTCGGCAGCCTCTTATGCCTGATTTTTCCAGGCATAAGAGGGTGCTGGCTCAATCACGTTTATACTGCTTTTTTTCTGTTGGCAACAGCCTCTGCTGACAAACAAATATGCAAATGAGGGTTCATTTATGTTTTTGAGACCATCCATTTGCATACTGCTGCTGGCAGTTTGTCAGTGTAACCATAGGCTTAGTGTATTTGTATATTTGATTTTTAGGTACTGTATAGGTACTTAACATAGTACAGTGATAGCCATCCTATACAGGTGCATGAATGCATGGGAGTATTGTGGTATGCAGCAGGTAAATTACGCAGTATAATTTGATTTATAAGGATACCAACATGGTTCAAAAAAATCCTGATCCTTCATAGCCCCAATTTTGAAAGCAGAGGCTTTCACACAGCAAAATCCTTTGGAAATGTAAGTGGACAAATTAAAATTCCAAGTAATTGTGTAAGGATTTATGGGTTTTGTATCATCATGTTTTAGTTGCATTGTGATTATACTTTGATGGCACATATTTTTAGAATTGAAAGAGTTAATGTGATAATATAACTTTTTAAATAAATGTATGTGTATGAAGGTGCTTTTAAAAACTAATATACAGAACAATTTAATATCTGTTATCAAATGATATGTCTGCATCATTTCACTTCCACCTCAATTGCACATAGAAATTTTAAACAAAACGTCACACTGACATCTCTTATGTGTCCAGCAGGAAGTTTCATAGGTATTCCGGCAAAAAAAAGCTATCTAATTAATGATTTGAAAAATATGTTGCACAGAATTCATAGTTAGCCAAGTAAGCCAGTCAAGTATTCAACTTTACACCACTTATCCATGCAGATCTCTTCAGATCAGGCCCTAATCTCCCTTGTTTGTTCACTGTTCCTACCACATTTTGCAAAGAATAAATAATAGTTCAAGGGTACTCCTGTGTCCAAACACACACACATTGCTACAGGTATAAGTGGCTTAATTGTAAATTCTGTCACATACAGTATGCATTTGAAGGCATGGTAAAATTTTCTGTAAGTCATGGGGAGATGTCTACTTTCAGTTAAATTGCTTTAGATCAATTAAATAATACTTTTTGTGCTTTTTAATTCTGTTTCAGTCCACAGTTGCATTGATCCTGCTGTGGCCAGGGTCCATGAAAGCCCATTGCATAACCTAGAGCAGCTTGGGAGCTGCTCTGTGTTATGCTGCTTGCAGCCAATGGCTACAAGGCTCTGGGTGAGTGCTTTGAATCCCATGTCATTGCCTCACCCAGAAAAACAACTGGTGTGGAGCCAGCTCTGCTGGTATTGGTCTACCCATGAATTTTCTGCAATAACACAAAGCAACCAGAGATGGGGCCGACAACTGAGCCAATTGTTATCTATAGTCCATTAGTGCCTACTAGGGTGCTCAGTACTGTCTGTGCAGCAGAAAGATGGAAGAGGTGATTCTTTTCTGATTTACACAGGTGTAAAGCAGGACTAACTCCTCTGAGGCTACCCTGGTGTAAAACTGGTGTAAATGGGAAGAGAATCAGGACCACAATCCTTGCCCTGAATGGCACAAATTCTAATGGTCCAGTCAAAGGGCAAAACTGGACCTAGAATCCCTCTTAATCGGGTAAACCTGCAAATATGCCTGTGAGAAACTTTACTATGTGAGGGGCCTCATTGAGCTTTGCTTTTATAAAATACTTCTATATTTTAAAAAGTAAATGGCACTTCATAACTATTCTCAATTACCCTTCAACCAATCCATTATTAATTGGCCAATTTCGTGTATTTAAAGAGAGTCTTAACAAAAAATTTCTTAAGGAAACGAAAAATTCTTTCAATTTATGGAACATTGGTGACCTAGTTATGTGCTCACTATTTGCATTTACAAGTTCTGAAGCATTTCCTTTTAAAGCTTGCAGCCAATGTTATTGTTAGTTAACTCAGACACTTATGTCAGAAAACGCAGGAAGTGTTTTAAGTATGTCTGAAAAGATAACATAATCGTCTACTATGGTAAAACTTTAAAATCAATGATTCAGTGTTATGTGTGAAGGTTTTTTTTATATATGTAGTCAAATATTTTTCTTGTCATTTTGCAGAAAGTGACAGTGGCAAGGCATGGATTCTATTTATTTTATAAATCAGTTTACAATTTGTAAACAAAGAGAGTGCCTCTCAGCTCTCTTGCAGTTTCTTTCCCTCCGCTAAAGTCCTTTTATTTTTCTTTAACACATCTTAAACTTTCATTTAAAATAATGTTTATTCTTCATTTATTTCAGATCACAGACATAACAGAAAATTTTTATGTTATTATGTAGTGAAATACATTGTTCCTGTAGGCGCTTCCACTGCAACTCTGTCATTTTATTTTTCCATTTTAAAATAAACTTTGATCCTGGTTTTGTGGTTTCATTTAGTACCTGATCCCTCAAATAAAACTAATGCAAATAAACCACTTTACCTGTGTTAGTGGTCCAGTGTGAATAAAATTTATTTAGTGCTTGCAGGATTAATGCTAAATGTTTTATTTCCACTCAGAACACAGCCAATGAAGTAATAGAAGAAAGCTACTGAATAACAAAGTTAAATATAAAAATACTCTGTTGCTATAGCGCTCTTAAATCTGAGGCTCTCGAAATAATGTTCAGCGACTAATGACTGGTGCTTTATAACATTCTTCTGAGCACTGTCAGGGAAGTATTATTTTTTCCAATTTACAAATGGATCAGCTAAGGAACAGAGAGGTGGAATGGGTTGCCCAAGCTCACCCAAGGTGTCCGTGGCAGGAGCAAGAATAGAACCCGTCTATTCTAATGGCTGATCTTCTGTGCAAGCACAAAACCATCTATTAATAATCCCAGCATAAGAGTGTCATGGAAGTGAAATATTTTAAAACTTGTGTAGGTATTCCTCTTAGTCCAATGCTACATGTCAGCTCAGGGCATCGAGTTTAATGATGCTTCAAAATTGCATGGGGGGGATAAAAAAGATTATGAATAATTTTTGCAGAAAGAGAGTTGTTCTTTATGAGTAAAGGAGATCATTTGCAGGGGATTAGATGATTCATGAATGGTATACTGCCTCTCTGTAGCTCAGAGCTTTACACATCTAAGTAGGCCCATTGAGGTCCTTGGGACCACTCTCATGAGTTCCATTACTCATGTATATGTTTGTAGGATGGCAAGGGCCTTACTCATTAACATGACTCCAGCCTTGGCTAAAATGTCTATAAATTGTTCCTGTGTGACAGCTAATTTGCTGTAATGAAATTAGTTTGTCCTAGTCCAGTGTTGCATGCCACAAAATATTCCCCCATTAATGACGTCCTTTTGGTGTTCTCAGCAGTGTGTTCAGAGATGGGAATGAGCATGGAACTTGGATTGCTTTGCTAGAAGTGTTTCCTGTTAAGACTGAGACACTTTTCAGTGGGAGAGAGGCTTTGACCATTTGGGGTTAGCTTTTTCACGTGCTTAAATAAAGTATGGTCGTTTCCAGGCTTGTCAATCAGTCTGTCGCTTTTAAATTCACTTATAAAAATAAATATAAAAAATGAGGTCACTGTGAATGGTAAATGTCACCGGCAAATGAATATTTGATGTCTTCCTGTTTTGTGAATGATGCCTTTGCAGTATCACTGGTTGAAGTATGTAGACCGAAGTGGCACGTTGCAGATTTTGCATTGCTCTAAAAAAATAAACAAGCCAGTTTAATAGCCCGAGGGGAGCCGTGGTGTAATAAAAATCTGCCTCTTGTTTGTCTTACGTCATTAACGGCCCTTTTTTTGTGTTGGGTTCTTAGCTCCACACGCTGGAGTCAGTCCAGCTGAATATTACCATCAGATGGCTCTACTGGCAGGTCAGCGCAGCCCATATGCAGACATCATTCCTTCAGCCGCTACCGCAGGAGCTGGCGCCCTTCACATGGAATACCTTCACGCCATGGACAGTAAGTGATCATGTTGTAAAAAACCCAAAGCAAATTAAGGCCGTAAACTTGAAAAGAAAACCCCATGGGTGAATTTCCTGTACTGACCTGAAGCCCCACTGTCTCCAGCAGATCACTGTGCAGATTCAGGAGTCTGTGCTGGCATGGGCTTCTTTGCAGAACTGGGACCTAAAAGCAGTTTAAATGTGAAGTAGGAGGAGGGAAAGTGAATCTGATGGGAATCGTTGCAAGAGACTAAGGAGAGAAATGTGGTTGCTTCTAAGCATAAAGGGCTGTGGGTAGAACTAACTTTCAGTGGACTTTGATTCTTGAACAACTAAATGCTTTTAAAAAGGTCATCTTCCATTAACAAACATCACGTTATGTTTTTCTTGAATGTTGATATTTCTGTTGCAGTTGACACCAGGATGCACTGTTAATAAATAAACATTTACATCTGTTTTCTTAATGTTAGTCTCCCTGCCCCCTCAAAAAGCAAAACAAAACAAGAACCAGTCAATGTGAACAGCTCTCCCTTTATTAGAATGTGTGTGAAACATCTTCAGAGATCAGAAGGTATGTTTAAAAATGCTGTAGCCTGGTACTGACTAACCTTTGAGATGGTTTCTGGCTCAGGCAACATGGATAGCCAGGTTTCCAAGAATCCCATGTCACATGTCTAAATTGTATACTTCTTTCCACTTGCACCATCTTAAAGACCTTTTATCATGTCCTCCATTTCTCTCATCCAAGTTTAATGGCAAATATTCCATCTGGAGTCTCTCACTGCAGTTTTTTTAATCACCCAAAAGGAAATACCATATAGGTATGCAAAGCACTGCACTCAAGAGCTGCATCACTCTCTGTGGAACACTGTCTTCTTCTTTCCCTCCCCTGGAGCCTGTGGCTAGGGATCAAATCTTGTTGCCTCTTCTGTGGCAGCACAGAGCCAGAGTATGCTTGCTCTTAGAGCATTGGTTTAGCCTGTGACTCTTTATTTCCTTGCCAGCATGTGGTTTCTTCAGATCTATTTCTCATTATTGACCATGTTCCCTGGCTCCTGATCCCAGGGAATCTGCACAGAATGTGAGAATTACAAGCCTCGCTCATAGAAAACAAGAGGACATAAGAAAGTCATTGTTGCAAGGAGGTTCATTTAAATATGTTAAATAAGTAATAAATTTTCCAAGTCAGGCAAGATATCTTGTGCAGGAACTGAGTATGCAGGTTAAACATTTTTATTCCAGTAGTTGGAAAGAAGGTGAGCGCATTTTTAACAATTCAATTTCAGTTAATAGAGTTGTGTATACTACATTCAATTACTGTACATGGTGCAGTACAGTCGTTAAAATAGTCCAAACAACTCATTTTCTGCTTGGAGTGCTTGTAAAAACCAGAAAATGTTGGGTGGACGTTATTTCTGATAAGCGTCACAGAAGATGGATTTTTTCAAAAGGCTCTGAAAGGGAAGATGAGTCAGGAGGAGGATAAAAGGCAATTCATGTGTTTGGCACATATTAGTAGCACCTTATTATAATGTTCATTTTCTCCTCTATGGATGGTTCGACATACACCAATTGAGTGCCTACCATAGTTGTAACTGCTGTAGCTCCAGTGAAGTCATGAAGCTACCTTTATTTACACGAGCTGAAAATGTGGCTCACTGTTTATAATCTCCTGAAGCTCATACTGCTTGATAAACTGTGTGTCCAGTCCAAAATGGCATGCTGGCCTACTGTAACTTGCCCGTTCAGCACTTACTTCTGTGATGATGAGTGTTCTAGGAGAACCCAAAGAGACAGATAAAATCTTGTAGCACTTAAACAAACAATGCCGGAGACATCAAAAGACCTTCTTGTGGAGTAAAGACTGGAGGACTGAGCTTGTTATAATATGCATAGAATTACCACTTAAACATCACAGGTAATTGCCTCTTATTAAAAGCAGTGGCTGTGCAGCAATTTTTGCAGTGGGGTTGCTAAAAGCCACTGAACAAAAGTGGAAATCCTGTATGATAGAAACCACCTCAAGCCAGGGGATGCTGCCATAGCCTTGCTTAAAGTAGAGGATATTGACTTTTGATGCATATGGCCTCTGTTCATTTATTTAAAAAAAAAGTCCTAAATAATCTAAAATAGGGCCAGATGTTTGATATATGCACTTTAATTTGTTTTGTGTTTAGTCTTAAAGTTGAGATCACAGAATTCCAATTCGTTATAGCAGCAACTTTTCAATTAAGGATTATTTCAGTACTAAAGACAAAAACATTGAAGCAGTATTATGCAAATGGGTTATTTTAAACAGTAAATAGAGAATTGAAATAAAAGCAAATTGTAAGAAGGTCACATAGCCTCACCTTCTGTCTTTGATGAGAATGTGTTTAGTCAGGCAATAGCTTCTTTTATCTAAAGAGAGGATGAAGTTACCCTTTTACTTTGTAAAAACTAATTAAAACTATCTTAACTTGTGTGGATATACAGTAAATTAATTGTCATTAAGTAGACATCTGAATGTCCTATCATTCATCATGGTAAAGAAAACCCCTTTCTTCTTTGTCAGAATTTTAGATTAGAAAACAGAAACAAAACAATTAGCAGTAAGCCAATATTAAGATGCTTTTTTTTAATGTTGAGAATGCCCATGTTTGCATTTAATAGTTAAGTACTTTGATCACTGCAAAACTATGCTGTTTGGTTCAATCTTATGATGATTTTAAAATTTCTCCTTCCATCTTGTTTAAAAAAAACTAAAAAGGTAAAAATTGGTATCATCATTTGCAACCAGATTCTGAGAATATAGCTGATTTGACCCACTGAAAGACCCCTGCTCACATATTCCACACAACAATGGAGGAGAAGGTGACACACAGAGACAGTCTCTTCCAGTGTATATGTACATCAAGGATAACAGTGATCATATCTGAAGCCTCCGGACTCTACTATATTACAAATAACCCTATGCATTATGCAAAAGATGGACACAGAACTTTATACAGCGTATGGGGAGCACCCTACCTTCTTCCTGTTTTGTGGTATTGGAGAGCTATGCCTGTTGCTTTGGGGGACAGATGCTTGGTGCTTGTGCATGAGGTTGGAACTTCCTGTGTGCTCTGAAGCCTGGTTCCGTAGGAAATTTTTGGTGAACTCTCCCATTGACTGCAGTGGGAACAGAGCTCGCTAGGTCCATGCTGAGTGCTTTTGACAGTCCCACCCTGTAAGGCTCACTGAGGTTTGACCTTTTGACTGAACATAAGCTGAATTTCAAGAAAAGGTAGGACATGTTTTGGATGGTAGACCCATTCCTTCCCCCCGTGTATCAGCAAGGGATTTATGGGTTTGGAAATCAAGACAGAACTCAGGATGTGTACTTCCTTAAAGTAAAACCAAAGTTCTCCTGATGCCTGTGAACCAAAACCACTGAGTTTCACACAGCTCTAGTTTGTTTTCAGAAATTCAAACCTGTCATGTTCCCAGCCTTCAAGAAAGAGCTTTAGCCTTGGCATGTTTGATGTAGTATGATTTAAAGAAATAAAATTACATGTCTGAATATTGTTCCATAATAACTGATGCTAAAAACTTCAATTCAGAAATCAAATTCATGGACCAATTTGCAGCAAGGCATATGAGATTTGGAAAAGTAGCGGTTGAAATTGATATCAGCTGTTTAAGAAATGAGTTTCACCCTAGACACAAGTTGTTACTTATAACACACTCACTTTGATTTTTGCCTACATGTCCATATCTCAAAATCTTCACTACCTGCTAGTACAGTATCCTGTAGTATAATATCTATCCCACAAGGACCAGATTCTTAAACCAGTCTGTCTTCTACTCTGTAGAATTCCACAGCCTGCCTTCCATCAATTTGCACTCACTGCCAAAACTGATGGCTTGGCAATGTGTGCTCAGAAGGTGAAAGGTGTTTTTAGTGAATAACTAGCCTGGCATTTTTGTTCTCTAGGAGTCGTATAAAAAGGTGGCATGTGATGCTTCATGGGGAGAATACTATAAATAGATAAACATCTCAAATTAATAAAAGCTGGAGTATTTGTGTTTAAAATATACGGCAAGCAAAACCAAGTTTATTTCAGTACTCAGAGATACATTTAAATTGTGATGTATTACTTTTTATAGTAATATACAAACTCAGAATATTACTATACTAAACATTTTTCAACATAATGAATTATAATCTCCTGCTTAAAACCACAAAAAGCTGGCATTTCAATTAAGGGTGTTTTCTGTTTTGAAAGTAACTGTCTCGTTTGAAGCCAGTCCTACTCTTCCATTACCAATTATTGTGATGCTCTCATTTGGTGGTAATGATCATCTTATGTTGTGACACAGGAATGCTCAGTTTGCACACACAACTGTTACCCCTTAGGCAAATGGCCAAGTCCTAGGGAGATGCGAGTTTGGGACTGGCTTATTCCCAGATCTAGGTGAGGCCACTAGGGCATACTGTCCCTGGGCAAAGAAAAGGTCTGTAACTACTGAATGATAAGACTGAGAGTCAAGGCGCTCTGCTCTGTCTCACCCAGCTGGAAACCACCTCTTTGTGGCCAGAACTCTTATGTGCCTACAGGAGAGCCAAGGATCAGGGATGAGCTGGCTCAGAGCCCAGAGCAACTCAGTTGTAAAAAGAAAGCTGGCTGCTGACAACAGTTGGGAGGGAATAGTGAGGTTTAATGGGCGTTTGAGGGACATATGTTTTTCAAACAGCCACAGAGTGACATAGGAGTGGTTTGGCTCATTTTCGAGAGGGAAAGAAGAAGGAGGAAGTTGGGCATTTGTTGAGCATCTGTGGGGGCACCCGGATGAGAATAATTACACTTAGTAGCTCTGTGCAATTTAATGATGAATGTGCTTCTCCTCAGATTCCTAGGGCTAGTACAGATGTGGGTGACACTTATTTGGTACGGGTGTCGTCTCTTGGGAAATGGGTTAAAAAACTGCCACATATGTTTCAAGGGGCTCTGATGCTGAAATGAGACAATGGTCTGATCAGCAGAGACGTAAACTACTACCATGTTTGTAGATCATTTATCAGGCTGTCTAAGCTTTCACTTCACATGAGAAATGTAATCTAGTGGGGTTCATGTTATAGTATTTTTAATTATCACTTCATTTTCCAGGAAGACTATTGGAATACATCTCTGATTTGCAGCTGAAAACCTAACTAGCTGATACTTGATTTATTAACATGGTTGTGGTTTGCTTTTTCCCAGTCAGAGCATTGTCTCGTTTCAGTATCAGAAACAGTCAGTCCGTGCTTGGCAGTTCTCTAGCAAATTCCCCAGGAGAGGACACTTTCATCAAATAAATGGCAATCGTCTCTGTATACGTTGATACACATTCAGACCTCAGATTCAGTTCAGTCAGAATAAACATTTTTAAATTTAAGTCCTAAAACATCAAGTTTAAAGTCTTTCCTAAATTATCATTTGTAACATTCCTATGCAGAGGTTCAGATTTTCAGGTTAAAACAGAACGGTGACATGTAACAATGCCAATCTCAGTCCAAAGAAAGGGATCTATGGTTACCCCATCACGAGCATGTCAGGTGTCCAATTCCATTTTTATAAGTCTGAGGAAAATAATTTTATTCATGTGACTACCAGAGGTGTGTATCACAGTTGACGTAGAACATAGCAAGAATTATAAAATGACAATAGTAATGCTATGAATAACACACCATTTATCTGTTCAGTTGTGATCCAATGGATCGTGCAGAGGCCTGTTTGCAGCACTCATTTGAAGTGTGACCTTGGACAATCGTACTTCTGTTATCTTGGTGAAACGAAGATAATAATAACTCACTTTTGAAGTGCTCTGAGTCCTTAGCTAATGCAAATTGGCATAACACCATTGACTTTAGTGTAGCTGTACCAATTTATATCAACTGAGAATCTGGTCCATAAGAGAGAGAGAGAGATGAAAACTCTAAATAACTTCATATAAATATTTTGCACTTATTTTTACTATCACATGGTTCTTATATATCCTTAGTAAACATAAAGCAACTTTTTATAGCCACTAATCCATGTTTGTATTTTCACTTAAATAAAACCTATCAGGCTTTGGCAGTATTGAGCCCCTACATTTTAATGAAGTAGCAGACGTACACACAGTACAATAGAAAGCTCATAAAAAGAAAATAAAACAGATTAAGGAAACTAGCTTAAAGTAGCTTGAGGAAAAAACCCCAAATATTTAAGTTTTAAATAATAATTCTTCAGCATGTGAAAATCCAGTGAGGGGCTGGAGCAATAGGGGAAAGGTCTGTTACAGAGATGAGGAAAAAAACCAAAAATATTGAATCCAAGTCCCAAAGAAAACTGATTCCCTTGTTGTCAGTTTTAATAGAGAAGCCGAAGTCAAGGAGAGTTTCAAAATGTAAGCACAGTTTATGAGGGGAGTATAAACAGTGATCCGATCACAGAATGATAGCAACTACAGAAAAATTGCTTCACATACAGGTCGAACATGTCTAGTCTGGCACCCTGAGGACCTGACTGGTGCCTAATGAGAGAATTTGCCTAACCACAGGAGGTCAATATTGTCTAGCAGCATTATGAAGCTTCCATTGTTTACTGGACTTTTAGAAGACATGTACAGGTAAATCAGAGCTAACAGCACAGAACACTGAGAGCCAGGACTGGTACCTGTAAACAAACTTTATGGGACCATGGGAACGTTGGCCACACATATGATAAGTAGACATACAGCTAACTAATATCATGCCAGATGACAAATGTTGCCGGATGAAAGTGTACCAGACTAGAGAGGTTCAACGTGTACCATATTTCACGTGTTGACTGAATACACACAAAAAAGGCAACCAATACAGATGTCTAAGGAGAAGAGGTAAGTGAGAAAATTGTGAGCAATGAGAATTAAAACAAGGCTATGATTCTCTGCCACTTTTTCCTTACACAGAGTAGTGGCAGGAAAATTATTTGGAAGCCGTTGGAAGAACTGAGTCAGGAAGGAATCATGACATGCACCATTGTTTTAGCTGCAGCAATTGTTAAATAATCATGAATTCTGGAGATGTTTCATAGGTGGAACTGAGGGTTGAAATAATGTATGAACAAAACAACAAATCATCATAAAAATATATCCAGATTGCAAGCATACCCCAGAAATGCATGAAATACAGAGTGAGCTTACCTCAAAGTAAAAATTCCAGCAGGAGAGAAGAAAAATGAAAGATTAAAATAAAAATGTCAGCCTTAAAATTATAAGGCATTTAGTTGGGATGTATCCCTGAAACATGTCAAAAAGAACATCAGGAAATATGGGGAAAAAAGCAGATTTCTACATCAGCTGTCGATAAGCAGTAATGAAGATCTTGAATCAGCTATGTATTTGAGTATTTTCTTAACTTGAGCCCATGAATGGTCTTGATGGCATCAGTGGACTTCTCATATTCATGTACTTAAACTTACATACATGCTTAAGTATCTTGCTGAATTGAGGTCTAAAGCACCAAATAGTAGGCAGTGCAAAGAAAAGATAATAGAAACCTATAACCTACTTGTAATTATTTAGAAGTTACATAAACCTGTGAGCCAGCCAATTAGAAAAACAGGACTTGAACATCAAAATGACATGGCCTCAAAGCCAAGCTCCAATATTTCAGGTTTTTTTTTAAACTGAAATAAGAAATGCAGGTAGTATTATGTTTTAATTATTTTTAATACAGATACTTTACTCCTAAACCTTTGATTACATTTAAATGGAGCATTATTAGGATGAAGTAGAAGGTGATGCAGCACCCATTAACATTGATAGAACTGTGGTTACATGTTAAGAGCAGCAGAGACCCAATAGGGTCAGTTTCCAAAGACATAAGGAATTCGGCAGCATTTGTTAAGTAATTGTGAATTCTGGAGTTGTTTAGTAAGTGGAAGACATGGGTGTTTTGAAAAGCTAAAACCATAACTTTAAAAACTGGATACACCCCCTCTCCACCAACAGATCAACTTAGATACTTGAAAAATGTAAAATAAAACTCTAATGTCTCTTAGCCTAGTGCTGTGAATGTGGAACTGATGATGTATGTTGATAGAGCATTGTTTTATGGCATTATTTTACTCTTCCGCTTTATTTGTCCAACTAGCATTGGCCAGGCAGAATTATGAGCTGCAAAGGGAAAGCTGCTTCTCAATCTCTGTATTTTATTTAATAGTTTATTTTGAGTGTTTGCATTGAAGTGGCAGGGCTTTAAGGGAGCTCCATGTGAGCCACTGTCTCATCGCTTGTGCTTAAATTAATGATGTGAACGTCTAAGCAGCCATCAGATTCATAAATCACGAGAAATGAGAGGGGTAACGTATAAAAGTCTTTTCCTTTTGTTTAGCAATTTATCATTTTGCTTGCACATTAATAAACAGAGCTCCCCTGAGGTAAGCCACAGGAAGATAAATTTTTCTTCCTAATTTTCCTCAATTGTAGCCAGTAGATCACAAGTGGAATGAGTGGGCTTGTCACAGCGTGTTCTGACTCTTTATACCCATCACCAGTAGTAATAAATAAACAGGATACAGTACTTTGATAGATAATTATTTTCGTTTATGTAACAGGTGCCAGATTTCCGAGTCCAAGGCTGTCAACTAGACCAAGTCGAAAACGTACGTTGTCCATATCACCCTTGTCTGATCACAGCTTTGACCTTCAGACCATGATACGGACATCTCCAAACTCCTTGGTCACAATTCTCAATAATTCTCGTAGCAGTTCTTCAGCTAGTGGGTCCTATGGCCATTTATCTGCAAGTGCAATAAGGTAAAAACTGTAAAGTACTGATTATTTTTGTTACAGCATTTTCTGTGTATAATCCTGAATTATTACTCTTATACCACACACCTACATGTATGCAAATATACACACACATGTATTTCTCTTTAGATTGCAGAGTGTTTGTAGTATCTATCTTGATGACTGGAGATGAATTTATAGCACCACCATATTTCTTGATTGGGAAAGTAACCAATAGAGAATTTTCAGGTGTTTTATTATCCACTAGAGATAACTTTCAATCTGAAGGGCAATAATAGCATATAAATGCACGCACATGCACGCACACACACATCAATAATATTCAAGTATAAAGACGTAGGATGGGATTGACACTTGTGAATCTAAGACATTTAAATTATTTTGAAAATCCTGCCCATAAATACGACAGTCCTCAAAGTGTCCCAATGGTACCGTGATCAAAAATGTGAACCTCACGTGCTTTCTGATACTATCATTAAACCTTCTAGTTATTTGTCTGGTAGCTTTCCTACTCTGTATGTTTATAGGTAAGGCTCTCTAAGGCTAGAGGGTGTGTACCTTCCTTTTCACTTAAGAAGTATTTCTTGTGGATTTCTTACAGTTAGTAGTCTGTTCCCAGATAGACACCTTAAAATAAAAGCTAAAATAAGGGTACCATACCTTAAAATAAAGTAAGCATCTACCAACATACCTGCCAGAGCATGGCAGATAATGTCTCTATCTAGGTACAACAAAGAGACACATTTCTAGTCCCTGGTCAGTTACATTTCCTCCATTATTAGCATATGGGACAAAGTAGAGGAGCTACTCACCAGAGATCTTGTGAATTCCACTTGGCTGCTTCATTTGCATATTCTACAAATTGCCAAAAGAAGAGCAATGGAGCCAGGCGATAGAAGAAGAGTAGAGTGGTGAGACTGAGAGAAGTTGCAAGGGAGGAGGAAGGGGGACAAGGTAGCAAACAGGACAGAAGGAGAAAAAACAAGATAGCAGAAGCAGAACAAAGGACATAAAGGAAAAGGAGATGAAGCGAGTAACAAAAGGCGTCAGTACTGAGAGGAAAATGCAGAACAAAGAAGAAACAAATGCAGAGACCTTGAAGTGTTTGTGACATCATGAAATACTAACTGAAAGAGTTCCTTCAGCGTTCCAAAAAAATCTCAGAAGTCTCAGAAAATATTGATTTTGCATTTATGGCACTGGAGCAAAGACTTTTGCTGATCCCTGGCTTAGAGGCAGCCTGCACCTTCAATTTGCAGCTGGAGAGAGGAGTTAGTCCCTATAGCAATTTCTTGAGAATTTTTGGCAATGTGCAACCCCACTTTTCCAACAAGAAAGGCACACTTAAAACTTCAAAAACTGGCCATGGGGATTTACACTGCTGGAGAAGTTGGTGAGTGCAAGTGGTGTTTAGAAAACATGAGTCTGGCAGATTTTTAACGTGACAGTACTGTAAATACTTAGAATAAGCAAAAGTGCTGTTGTTTTTACACTTCTTTCTAAATAGTCATATTTCAAAGTACTGCTGTAGTTGAATAGCTATATTGTGTTTTACAGGCATGAGGTCATAATTCTGAAATACAGCTCTGCAATCCATCTAACCATAGTCACAATTACCAAGTACTGTAGCTGTTAGAATATGACTTTTATCAGTAGCTGGCAGTGATTTTTAGCCACATCTGTTAAATATATGTACTATAGAAGCATACTATTCACGCTGTTGTTATGAACCAGAACCAGAAGCTGGGCCTGGACAACTGACGATGAATTACCTAGTAACTGCCTTGTTCTTTTCATTCCCTCTGAAGCACCTGGCACTGGCCACTGAGAGAAGACAGGATGCTGTGCTAGGTGGCCCATTGTTCTGACCTGGCGTTGCCATTCTTAGGTTCTTATGAACCTCCTTCTCCATCATATGTAATTTTGGGGAAGAAATCCAATGGAGAAATTTGGCATAGTTAATCTCTACCTTGAAGTAAATATTCTCCTCAACTTTGAAATTTGGCCCAGTTGTTTTGTCATATATTATTACACACAGGAGACACTCCTGCAAATGCTTATTTGTTGGAATAGTTTTAGTCAAGGCAGCTAAGAAATGTTAAGAAATGATGATCTAAACCTGAGGACGGTCCTAAGGATTAGGCCCAATAGATCTAGTCTTACGAGTTAGCATTGCTGGAAAAAAAAAGGTTGTGAGATTGACCCTATGCACTGTTAAGGTTTTCAGAATTTTTTGCTCCTAATTTGTGAGAATGTGTGGTGGAAAATTTCGCTGCAAATTTAATAATTCTAATATAATATAATATATTCACCATCAGAAGTGGGAAACATATCATTACATCCTTTCCACTAGAAATAAAGAAAAGAAAATGGAACAGCTTTTGAGATCCTTGAAAGGATTATCAAATACATTTCTAGATCTTTTTCAGACACTGCATCTTAACTGTTTAGCATTTCAGAACCATGTTTTAAACAATAGATAACAACACTGTTTAACTTTTTCCCATCTGGATGTGACTACCAAATAGTTAAATCTAAACCCATAGCAACATGTGCCTAATTTGTGTAGAGAAGATTATCTGCAGTCACAGTGAATTGTGGTAAGTGCACTTGATAGTTAGGATTGCAGTAGTTCAGTAGTCCTGTAGATGTAGTTCAAAGTTACAGTAATGGTTAGTTCTAATTGAAAACACATTATTCTTCTGGGCCTGGTTTTCAGAGGTTCTGAGCACTCACAGCTTCAACTGAACGCGATAGGAGCTGTCCTTCAAACATTGAAATTGCTTTAGACTTCTAAGTACTCTGAAATCAGGCCCTATATGTTTGAAACTGGGCATACAAAATTAGTAAACAATTTGACTTTAATCATTTTCTCAGTTTCCCACCTATAAGAGAGGGATATTGTCACCATCTTATCTCATGGGGTTGGAAAGTGCTTGTGAATATATATCAGAGAGGTAGCCGTGTTAGTCTGTATCTTCGAGAACAAGAAGAAGTCCTATGGCACCTTATAGACTAACAGATATTTTGGGGCATAAGCTTTCGTGGGCAAAGACCCACTTGCATCTGATGAAGCAGGTCTTTGCCCACGAAAGTTTATGCTCCAAAATATCTGTTAGTCTACAAGGTGCCACAGGACTCCTTGTTGTTCTTGTGAATGTAGTTGAGTTAGCATTTGTGAACAACTCAGCTGCTATAGTGATGAGCACCATAGAAAAATTCATGAGGAAATTAATAACTCTGCGTTCAAAGAGTAGTTTGAATAATGTGCATTAATAAAGCAGGTGGGCATAATACAGCCTGCAGGCCACCTCTGGCCTGGCAGACCTTTTTATTTGGTCTCCAAGCTCCTGCCAGAGTTGGGAGGTCAAGGGCTTGCCTGTTCTGCATGGTGCTTGCTCTGCTCAGCTTGGCACATCAGCTGGAAACTGGTGTGTGTCTGCTTCCGTTCCACCCAACGCTCCAGCTGAGGAGTGGCACGTGGCTTGCTCGGCTTAGTCCAGCAAACCATCCGGGAAGCACGTTCAGGAATTTGCCCCACTCCGTCTATCACTCCAGCTGGGGAATGGGATCAGGGGCATGCTCCACTCAGAGGGGCGCTCCGTCCTAGCAGCCGTGCCAGGCTTGTTTCACTCTGCCCATCACTCCCCTGCCCCCAACTCTCAATTCCACCATCTCTCTGCACACACAGAGCCACACTGTGCAGGTGTGACTTCACCATGTGGGGGCAGGGCGGAGGTAAGGTGTGGCATAAAGTTACAGGTGAGCTTACACAAATCTTTCCATTTTCTTCTCCACCTTGGTTCTGGGCTTGAGTGCCATGGCTCAGAATTGTCAGGGGTGCTGATGTTTCATGAGTCCAGGCCACAGAGAGGGCCCAGTGTTTGCACCGTGTGTGTAGTCTTGTAAAGCCTTATTCAAAGGGGGCATGGAGTGGGGTTAAGTTTGCCTTAACTTTTGTCGTACATTGTTTTGAGGGTGTATGTATGGTTGTAAGTAAGGTTTTATGTTCATTTCCTCTAAAATATATCGTTATTAAATAGTTTATTGGAATAGCTCTGACTTGTTAACTTTGTGACCATCCATGGTTCTCCATCCCATTTCCATATCCACATGTGGCCATCAGGCCAAAAATATTACCCACCCTGAAATAAAGCCAGGGATTACACAGTAAACAAAGTAACTGGTCATTAAAGGAGCGCTATCCATCGTGTGCATTGAATGAGCTTGAGGTCTTCTGGAAAAAAAACCAATCTGTTCATGCTATTAATGACAGTATCACAATGCATACAGAGAAAGGGTGGAATGAAGGTTGCACAGACAACCTTCATTCTGTCATTTTCTAACTTTTGAGTGCTTGATTTTGCAACCTTAACATTCTTTTAACGTGTGTGTGTGTGTGTGTGTGAGACAGAGAGAGAGAGAGAGAGAGATGGGTGCATTCATGCACAATTTGTATTAAGAGAGTGCCCGGGATTCCAATGCAGAACCAGGCCCCATTGTGTTAACCACTGCACTCACATATTAAAAGTACAAGAGCTGCCATACTTGGTAGATTACAACATACAGTAATCCCCCGAGGTATGTACGTATCTCACATTAGTGCAATTGTAGGGGGAACTCAGAAGCTCCAGCCAGCTCTTACCCTGAGTGCCGTTGCTGGGTGGGAGAGGGGTGGTCGGGGTGGCAGCTTTTTAACAGGGGAATTCTCTGCCTCCTTCAGCCCCCCCCAGCAACAGCACTTGGGGCAGAGCTGGCGGCACCCTAAGCCAGCTGCAATCACCCTTCCCTGGGGGATTGCATCCCCCCTGCACAGTGGTGGTGGTGGCAGCTGCTGCTGCCGAGCTGGCTGACAGCCACCCAGCCAGCCAGCACCACTTCAAATCCAGGATCCCAGCCGTGGCAGCAGCTGCTGATGCTGAGGTGGCGGTCCTGCCCCCTCGACTTGTGCAAATTTTGAGTTATGATTGGTTTTCCAGTAGCATAATTCTTGCGCAAATCGAGGATCTACTGTATCAATAAAACAAACTGGCTACATCTACACTAGAAGCATCTGTCTACAGAAGTTGCTGATGGAAGAGACGTTCCAACAAAACTTCTGTTGACAGAGGTAATAATGAGGTTGGTGATGAAATAAGCCTCATCTTTGATGTTTGTTTGTGCAGTGCCTAGCCCAATGAAGTCCATATTATGGAGATCCTACACACTACTATAGGAGGAAAATAAATATTTTAGCACAATGAGCTTAGGTTTTGGTTTCATTTGTCATTGTCAGCTGGCAATGTCATGCACTGTCCTATCCATGAGCTGCACGCTTGAAAGCTGTTGCTGTTGCTATTGTAGACGGCTAAGGGAGATTCTTCTTTAGCTCACCAACTAGAACTGTTACTTTACAAATTTGAAAACACCTGTTTCCTGGTGCAGTCATAGACATGGGAACTGGGATGGAGGGGGTGGTGCAGCACTTCTTGGGGCTCCCGGGAGCTGCCCCATGCACCCAGGATCCCCACTGCTGTTGCAGACACTCTGGGTCCTGGCTACCACTCCATGTGCCCAGAGTCTTAGCTGACAACCCCAAGTGCCTGAGCTCCCAGCCTCAGCTCTGTGGGCAGAGGGAAGGGGTAATGGAGCAGGTTTTCAGCACCCCTATTGTTAAAAATGTTCCAATGCCACTGATTGCAACTGGGAGGAATTATGCACAAAGGAGCTAAATGAAACAATGCCAGTGAGGATACTCCGTCATTTGGCGTTTACTCGTTTGGTTACCTTCCTCACTCATGCAGTGCAGTACTCCTGCTACAAATTGTTTGTCGGGATGTACTTATATGTAGCATGTACTACCTGAACAATTATTAGATATTGAACTGCTGTAACACTTCTTGCTGAGAGGCAGTGTGGCCTAGTAGGATGAGCTTGGAGGGGGTAATCATTTCCCATGACATTAAGATTACCAGCTGTACTCTTTTGCAAAAAGGCGATGGGTGTCTTTAATAAACCTAACTGGTTAGAACTTTGCTTTTGTATCATCCAGGATCACTGTTAGCACAGAGCCTCTAGCATCTTTATGGTAGCTGGATCTTCAAATGAAATTAATAGACAGTAGGTTTAAAACAAGTGTAAGGAAGTATTTCTTCACCCAACATACAGTCAGCCCATGGAACTCACTGCCAGTGGATGTCATGAATGCCAATTTTTTATTTTTTTTAAGATAAGTTCATAGAGAATAGGTCTATCAATGGCTATTGACCAGCATGGTCAGAGATGCAAGGGATACAACTCCATGTTCTGAATGTCTTTAAACTTCTGACTGCTATGAAGCTAGGTCCAGGCTGCAGGGGAAGAATCACTTAAAAACTTCCCTGTTGTGTTCATTTCCTCTGACGTACTTCATACCAGCCACATCCAGAAAAGAGGCTAGATGGGCCATTGGTCTGACCCAGTATGGTCGTTCTTATGGTACAGTTTTTGCCAAGTCACTTTTCTGCAGATGACCCAAATCCTGCCGTTTTTTGCACTTGCTTAAATCAGGAGTAGCTCCACTGACCATGACAGAGTTATTCTACCTCTAGCAAGTTTAACCGAGGACGGAATCTGCCCACATAACCTCACCTTAAAATTGATTTTTATGTTTGTTCAGGAGTCCTTTGGGATCTCTTCCAATGATTGAAAGGAGCTGAGAAAACACAGCAGCACTTTTCCCCGAGATCTGCTCTTCTGCATCTCAATTGTATATGTGATTGGAGCAGAAAGGTGAAATTAACAAGACTTGGTTAATTATAGCCAGAGTTTGTGTGATCTGGTTAATGTCATTTTCCTGCTAGGCTGAAGTGACGCTGAACATCCTTGGAGATTTTAATAATGGGAGTGGGTGTGAAGGAAAGCTGACCTGCATAGTAAGATTAAGCAGTGGAAGAAGGGGAAAGGAAAGAGCATAAACTCTTGCAGCAGAGGGTAGGGTTTGTGCTTTCACAAGGCACAAGTTAATGGAGTCCTAATCATTTTCCCTTTTCCTTTAAACTCCCTGTGTAAAATACTAGAAGAGGGAAACTAACTAGAATTGGATTATCCTCCTCTTTGAAGCTTTTTATATAGGAACAACTGCAATGGGAAATTGACTAAGTCTGTAGGATCACATATTAGTTTTGCTTCATCTGGCATATGGTAGAAAACCTAGATGCAGAGGTCAGTTTCCTACAAACCACCTAAAAAGGGGAAAACGAGAGAAATAATACAAATGAGAGTCAAAGGGTCAGAAAGTCTGTCACAAAGGATACTCTGTCATCTATGAGGTCCCAAATCCCTGACAGAGAGGGGTGAACACAAAGAAGCGTGAGACTTCATATCACTTCCAAAGTTAGTTTTAGCATTAAATATTTTAACACTGGGTATTTATGTTATCCATATAATCATTCAGTCTCTCTTCTAATCTTGCTAAGTTCTTGGCCTCAGCAACATCCTTCAGTGGTAAGAATCTGGGGGCAAATTATATACTGTGTGAAAAAAGTTTTTCCTTCTGTCAGTTGTGAGTTTTAGCTTTAAAACTTCACTAAGGCTGTGTCTACACGACCTCCGTACTTCGAAAGGAGGATGGTAAGTAGGGTGTTGGGATTTTATTAATGAAGTGCTGCACTGCATATACAGCACTTCATTATGCAAATTCCTCCCCCCACAGCAGCTTCGAAGTGCCGCCTCATGTCTAGCTGTGGCTTATACCCACCGGTACTTTGAAGTGCCCGGGGTACTTTGAAGTCCATTTATTCCTTGCTGGCACTTGGTAGTTTAACACTTCAGAGTCGCCGCAGGGGGGAATTTGCTTCATGAAGTGCTGCATATGTACTGCAGCACTTCATTAATAAACTCCCAACACTCTACTTGCCATCCTCCCTTTGAAGTAGGGAGGTAGTGTAGACAAGCCCTAAATGTCTCTTTGCTCCTGTGTTATGAGACACGGAGAACAGAGGGTCCCAGTCTACTGTCTCCATGTAATTATGTTATATATTGTTATCTTACCTTCTCTTATTTATCGCTTTTCTAAAGCAATGATTATTTTCATTCTTTCTTATGAGAGTTTTTCCAGACTTTGGATCATTCTTTTTGGATTTCTCTGAAACTCCCGTTGTTTTACAATATCCCCTTTGAAATGAGACCAGTACTTCACAGTATTCCAGATGAGGCCCTACTATTGATTATAATATTTTCTATATTCTGTCTGTCTTTATGCATCATCACATCAAACAAAATTATGTGGCTTAATGGGGCTGATAAAAGCCAGACAGAATTCTAGAATAGTTTGGAAATGAACAAATGAAACACAGTGTGTTTGGGGATATTTTGACAGGAATCTCCTAATGCAGGAGGTTGCACAGATCTTACTGTTTTCATCGGTAGAAAGACACTCATGCGCAAGGTAAAAGACTTGGGTAACTCTATAAGCTTCAAAGGTTTTTTGTCATGTTATTCATCTTTGTTTTTAGATCTATATAAATCAAACCTAAGACTTCAGGCTGTGACTTTTTATAAAGTGTAACATCTCTGGCTGGTGGTGTGTAATATATTGTAAATAAAAAAAATTAGTTTAAATCAGTGTAGTCATTTTCAAGATCTTGGAGTACAGAAAATAAACAGATGTGTCTTAGGTTCCAGTGTATTTTTGTGCAACTTTAAATAAAGCCAAAATGGTCACTTTGTAGTATTCATTTGTGGATTTAAACTCTGTAAATATGCAGAAAAAGAATGTGAGGACAGTGGATCCAATTCAGCATCCACTTTCACTCAGGCAGCTCCATTAAACCAACTTCAGACCTAGGACAACTCCCCTGAAACACATCCTGTTGTGAGTATATGATATACATTACGCATTTAAACATGAGGATCTTAGTCTCCACTCTGTACCATGCAACTTGAGCAAAGTGTGTGTAAATGACTACCAGGCCTGTCAGCCTTGAGCCCAACTATGAATGGCAGTGAAGAATTACAATAGGAACAGAAATCAAATATTAATGTAATGGTTGAAGTCCACTTCTAGCCTTGTTGAGGTGGATTTTTATGTGTAGTTTTTTCTTATGCAATCTCTATTTTGCAGAATAATGAGACTCAATTAGATTGTTGTGGGAATTCTTCATGTTTTGTGTGCAAGAGGATACATGTTTTCAAAACACAAAAAACTACATAGTCTCTGCCTCAAAGTCAAGCAACCTACTAAGGATTGGGGAAGAGGACATAAATTGAATGCATTTGCACACGTGTGTTCATAGATACATATTGCATCTCTTTGTTGTTATGGACACTGCAGAGCAAATCACTTTAGACAGGCTAATTTGACAAACTTTAGTGGCAGAGTTACAGCCTTTAAACTAGATAGTACAGCAGTGGTGGGCAAACCGCTGTCCATGGGCCACATGCAGACCATCAGGGTTCTGTGTGTGGCCCACAAGAGATTTTGTTTACCATGTCTCATATTAAATATCAGAGGGGTAGCCTTGTTAGTCTGGATCTGCAAAAGCAACGTGGGGTCCTGTGGCACCTTATAGACTAACAGAAATGTATGAGCATAAGCTTTCGTGGGCAAAGACCCACTTTGTCAGATGCAGATGTCTCATGTTGTGCAGGGCTGCCAGATTTGGCTCACTTCTGTCTACATAGTTTACTTTTCCTACTAGTATTACTCAAGTGGCATGCATATAAGCAGAGGCACATGCTGTGAGGTGTCTGCTGATTAAATACAACACTGGGAGAGCCAGGCGCTCCCTCCACATCCAATCAAAGAGCTTTGATGGTTGCAATAAAGTGTATAAATTTTAGAAATGCAAGTAAGCAAAACTAATGTATCTCAGGAGACCGTTCTATGGCCTGTTGAGACTGAGTGTCACTCACTAGCTTAGGTTGCCCATCACTGTAGCAGAGCGTAATACAGGTTGAACCTCTCTAATCTGGCATCCTTGGGACCTGACCAGCGCTGCATGAGAGAATTTGCTGGACCACTAGAGGTCAATATTGTCTAGCAGATTACTGACACTTGCACTGCTGACAGGGCTCTCAGAAGACTTTTGTGAGTAATTTACAGCTAAATAACAACACAAAACACTAAGATCCAGGACTGTTGGCTGTAAACAAACTTCATGGGATGAGAGGAAACTTGGCCACACCCATGATAAGTGGTCATGCTGGCTAACTAAAATCATGCTGGATTATGGATGTTGCCAGATGAGAGAGTTCTGGATTAGAGAGGTTCAACCTGTATAATGATTTTTGTTTTGTTTTTAAATATGAAGGTTAGCTAAGGAAACTAACACAAAGCTTGTTTCATATTTAGAACATGTGGGTAAATAACTATTAAAATGCATATTTAGTATCAAGAGCCCCTATATGCCACCTTGTGTTATGACTACAATCCTGTTTAGTTCAAAGTTAGTTTAAAAGTTACTTGCTGTAAGTGTCACTGAACTACAGAGAGAGAACTGAGACAAAATATTAGAACATTTTTACATGTATCCCGAAGGGTGTCAATCTATTATGCCTGTTAGTTTCAACAAGATTTCTCTCAAGAGCCAGCAGAACAGTATAATAGCAGATGATTTAATTTGGGACGGAGACCTGGAAGAACACAATGAAATCCTTAGGCAGGTTTTGCTGAGAGAATGAAAGAAACATCTGATGCTGAATTTTGAAAAATTTAAAATAAAAAAGGCTCTATTAGTTACAAGTAGAACAAAGACCAGCTGCGGGTTGATTTAAATGCATAAAAACCATAGTCGAATTGCCCAATCTAGAGAGAGAGATGAGGATGAAAAAAAAAATATTCTGTAAAGTTAATTCCAAATCAGCCTGAGGTCAATAAAACTCTGAAAGAAATTGCAGGGCATTCTCTAGTTTTAAGAGAACAAACAGCTTCAAAGCATGTGCTTCAGTGCTGTCAGGCACAGGGATGCTTTTCTGAATCATGGCCTTAATTCATTCCTAAGGCAGGAAGAGTATTCAGTTTCAGTTGGATCAAGATCTCTTAACAATTCATAAAAATTCTACATCCAGGTTCAAAATGAGAAATCTTGAATTCTTGGCTCCACTAAAGTTAATGGCAAAGTTTCCTTTGACTCTAATGAAGCCAGGATTTGACCCAAAAGGATGAACTGATGGCTGCTGTACTTAGTTGTTCTCTGAAGTCTGTCTACCCCAGTTTCGTTGCCTTCAGGTCCTTATGCAGTAGCAAAGGACAAAAGTGTGACAAAATATGTATCTTTCTCAGGACCACACCCATGCACGGTATATTGTTGGCAGGCATAATACTATGCAAAGTATTATTTTTTAAATAACTAAATAAAACTAAACTATAAATAAACTAAAATAGTTGGATAGAAGTAGTGCTGTACAAACTTTGGGCTTTCAATGGGAGTAGAGCTTAGAGAGCAAAGCAGAAAGCTTCCCCATAACTGGCAAGCTCAGCAGAAAACACACATACAGGGAGAGAGAGATACTGCAAGAGTTTATGCTGAGTCCTGCTGAGATGGCTGACCTTGGAGATGTCAACCCGCTGTCTGTTTTCTGAAGGTTTTGGGTGTCCCCAGTGATCTTTGTCAAATTGTGGTCCCACTTTAAGTATATCTGTCTATCTATATGTACATAAACAACACATGAAAAAGGAAAGAATTTTCCTGACTTTGAGTCACAGCTGTTTTGTGGTAAAACCCACAGCTGTGCCTAGAAACTGGATGACCTTGCTAATAGGACAGCCACAAAGTAGCCACAAAGTTTGGTTTTGATTATAATGTCTGTTTTTCTTCTTCTTGAAGTCAGTTCCCTAAAATTTGATGTGCTCATGTAATTGCAATGTAGTTCACTGCCCTGCTTTACCTCCAGTGCAGGGTGTTTGAAACTTTAGGGGGTAGTGGAGAGAGGACAGAAAGAAAGAAACTGAGATTTTTTGTCATTGGATTTGAAATATCATTGCAACTTAAAGTACTCACTATAGAGTTTTCTAACTCTTCCACACAGAAACACCCCAACAAAAGTCAATAGAAAAAAAAAACCCTGTGTGGCTTTTCCTTGGTTTTATTGTACTTTCTCCTTTTTCTTCCCCCCCCCCCACAGAATTTTAGAAAAATGATACTAAATATGAGGTCTACAACCAAAATAGCTATAACTGTGCATCCAATGGTACATATTTTCTTTTCTTTGCTGTACACTGGAAAGAAAGAGACCTGTGCTTTGTTCATATTTATATGAATGCTATTTCTTATTGCCAAGATATTTTTTTAATTAATTAGTGAGTTTTGATGGTCAGTGTTGGTATCCAACTTCAGACACTGAAAAGACCTTGATTTTGAAAATGCCTAACCTCTGAAAATCTGAGCCCTTCAAGGAGTCTCAAGTTGGACACCTAAAAATCAAGGCACCACAAATCACTGGTCATTTTTGAAAACAGTTGTGACATTTGAATAGCTTTGGATTTACAGTCCTGAGAAATAGCTACTTTCAGGGTACTTTTAAAACCAGTACTTTTAGGTCTGCCACAATTGATAAATTTTAGAATTAAATGTGATTACATCTGTGAAAAGATTAAAATGCTGCACAGTCTTAAGTCATATTTTTAACTTTTTCCTTGATGCCTGCATAGTCACTCTGCAGGGTCCATAGTAACAGGAGCCTTCTTTGTTCCCTTGGGACATTTTAATTTTCTTTCTTATTGTTTGTATAATCTGCATTTAGCTGCTTGCTCAACCTTGGAGAACAGGATCTCTTTGGCACTAGGTGTTTACCGCTCTCAAACCTGGAAAACTTGTGATGATTTTCAAACCATTCTGTTCCCTTTTCTCTGCGTAAAACAGTTATAAAATAGCCTCACCTCTGTTTTTCATATATCTGGTACACAGGGCAGCAGTGAGTCAGGTTACATTGAATTATACCTAGTAATGTTAGCATGGAGTAATCCAACACACTCCATGCACAGCATTTTTAAAAACAGTTTTAGAGCACACACAAAAATGTGTCTATCATTTTCATTTGAGTTTTCCTCACTTAGCTTGGTGCCCAGCATTCTGCTAAAAGACACTAATTGTGTGTGTGTGGGGGGGGGAACCTACATCATGGCATGCGTATTGTATCTGGGTAGATAATCCGTGATATCAGCGTTTGGACACACACATTGGCGCATAATCCGTTGGATGCACTACAGTACCTTCAGTTTCCAAGTACCCTAATTTAACTAGCTGTCTGCTTAACGGTTAAGTGTCACTGACACTTGTTCCATGAGCGGTATCCAGGCTTCCTCATCGCTCTCTGATCAGAGTCTACTCTTGTGGTTTCTATTCAGAAGATAACATTGGGTGCCTCATCTCTTGCTGAATTGTGATTTTATAAAGTACATGATATCATCACAGATGTAAAAGGTTAAGTCCCAGGCTAGGACATTTGGGATGAGATGAACTCTGCCCCGGAGAGCATTTACCCAGCTTTCTATCTGAGACAGACACAGGGCACTGGGAAAGTACATGCAACAGTAGCCCTAACTTCATCTCTGAATGTCTTCTAGCTGAAAGACTACACTGTGGGAACACCACTGCCCACCTACAGTGGGGTACATAGAGACGTGGCTGGTGTTAGGCACTTCTGTTCCTTAGATAAGGAATACCTGAGTAAGACCTGGGTTTGTGGTTTTACTCCTGAGCAGGAGTGAGGGCTCTTTGTTCTCTTTCCTCTTGTGCACAGCCAAATAGAACAAGCCTCAACTTTGGAGTATATTCTTGGGATTTGTTTTAAGAGAGTTCCCTGTTGCTACCTTCTACATGTAAGTGCAACGTACTCCAGTTATTACCTCATGCAGGGATTTTAGTCAGTACAGTGGTTCCCTCACTTTTCCTTCCTCCCTCACCCAATCAGGAATGGTATTGGCTCACATCCCCCTTCTGTAACTGCACAGTTGGCTCTGCAGTGGAGCTGAACTGAAGCTGGAGCTAGAGGCAGAGCTGGCCTTTTGCAGGGGGAGTGGGGCTGGAGTGGAGTTGTGTCTGGGGCTGGATCTGGGTTGAGGGCAGAGTGTGGCTGAATGACATTCCCTCCCCCAACTCCCATCAAGGCTGGCCTATGCACCACTGCTATGGGAGTACAACCCACTGTTTGGGGACTGCTGCATAACTGCCATGGGGATCATTACCAAAGAGAGTGCTTTAAAACACAGCCAGTATATTTCCTGGTGTGGAATTACAACAGAGAGACGAGAACCCTTAGGAAAAATCACAGCAGTCTTTAGGCAGTCAAACTAAGAGGAAACATTGCAGAAACTAAGCAATCAGGAAGAAAAGAGGAGTCAAGCGGGAAGAGGAGGACAACTCTAGTAATAGAGTGGTTTTCTTCGGCAGGCAACTGAAGTGCTTCTGTATCAAAATGCACTACACAAGGATTTCTGAGAGAGAGTTCCTTCAGAACAAAAGCACTGTAATGGAAAAGTGAGAGTTTGACAAGAGGTCTTTCAACCATGCAAACATTTTTTCTTGGCCCCTCGTAGGGACTGATGAGATGAAACAGATTATTTGGTGGGAGGTGAGGGGTCTTGTTTTGAAAGGACAACAGGAAAAAGTCAATACAAAATTGGTATGTGCACCCACAGCTGCCAGAAATGATTCACAGATATCTGAATGCATAGATGCAGATACTCGCAGATATAAAGTGGATATCCTCAGATTTGCAGGATTCTAGATACAAATGTTGTATCTACATCTCTGTCCACAAAAATGAACCACAGATATCCATGGGTTTGCAGGGTGCTATCGTTTGTCTTGCCTTGCCTTGATTTCCCTGCAGTAAGAGAAGGCAATGAGAGACAGGAATACTACTAGACTTATTCAACTTGTCACAGGCTAATTAAAATTTAGGAATTGCATTCCAGAGTCTAATTCAGCATTGGCAATTTTGTGTATCCAGAATTTTTTGGAGTTCACCATCAACTGTATTGTTCAGCAGTTTGAATAATTTCTCTGAGGCAGAGAAAAAGCTGCTACACTCTGTTCTCTAAGGCTACATCTAGAGAGTTTTGTCAACAAACCTGGCAGAGCAGCTACACACACAATGCATTTTTTCGACAGAACAGAACAAAGATTGATCTGCTTTGATGAATAGACGCGATCTGTCGACAGAAGTTTTGTTAGAACATCTCTTCCAACAACAACATCTATAGACAGATGTTTTTAGTGTAGACGTAACCTAAGATCCCTCTCATCCTTTCAGCATCCATCCCACCCTTTTCTAAATCATAAAGATCAGCTAAACCCTCCTGATGATGGTATCTTATGAAAAGGTGACCTTCAGCCCAGCCAGGTCATCTTGTCTGTAAAGTGGTCGTCAGAAACAGTTGGATAGAAGAGTGCTGAGGCAGGAGTCCAAGCTCATTAGGATGTTGACTCATGGCTCTAGAGAGACTGACATTTCTGAGTACTTCCACTCAGCTTTACTAGCTAATTGATACCCTTTGTCCTTATGCTCTGTCTCTCACTGCTCGTGATTTCAGTCTGAGACACCTGAAATGAAGCTACTGTGAGAGTGGAACCAATGGCAGAGAAATAGCTGGTGGAGGTGCACGGGGGCCCATGCAGCTTAGTGCAGGGTTTCTGAGCCCATGGGTTGCAACACAAGATATTGTTACCACAGTGCAGGGCCACTGAGCTCAGTTCCTCTCTCTAGGTGTTGCAGCTTGGTGTACCTGGATGCAGTGCTGCTTGGGTTTGGCTCAGCTGCCCCTCCCTCCATCATGATGATAGGGTTGTGGGGGGAACGGTGGCTAGGCCAAATTTGAATGGTGTTGTGATGCTGTGCACCTGGAGGGTGACCCCATGCGGTGTCACTCCCACAGATTTGGCCCAATCCACCAAGGCTGGAGCAATCCAAACAGTACTGCAATCTGGAGTTTGTGACTCCATGAGTAGGAACTGAGCACAGCCAGGAGGGAGTGATTAATGTCATGATCTCCTCTTGATGTACCCTCACCTACAGCCTGGCAACACCTCTTCTCCTGTACTTCCTGTCTGGCCCCATCCCACTCTCCCAATTTACTCTTACCCCACAGCTGTGTGACTCTTTCTTTTTCACACCAGACCTGAATTTGCAGCCTCTTCCGTCCTGAACCCCTTCCCACAGCCAGCCCCCTTTATCCTCTGCCCCACGTAGTCTGTGTGTCATGAACTGTGTGGGGTTTTTGAGCCTTCACATCTCAACCCTCACTTAGGCTCCTCTTTACTTATTTCATTCATCCAACCCCCCACTGAATCCCTAAACCGTTCTTCCCCCCAGTTTCTTTCCAAAATTTCCAACTCCTTCTGTGCTACACCCCCTCCTCCAAGTATACCCACTTTGCTTTCAGACCTCAAAATTGTTCTCGCCACCTCTTACCCCCTTCCCTTCATGGTGTGTGTGTGTGTGTGTGTGTCTGTCTGTCTGTCTGTCTGTCTGTCTGGTCAGGGGAAGACCCCTCCTGCCAGTTGTGGTGGGGGAGAATTCTCAAGTAGTTTGTATCTGCCTGGAGTTCTGAAATATTAGTTCCAACACCTCCACTGGGCCTCTGTAGAGGGCAAATATGTGAGTAGAAAATGTTAATATTTCTTTGCTTCTGTGAAGCAGTTTAACGTTTTGAGAATTAAATGTTGTGTTGTACAGAGCAGTTGAATCACCATGTTTTGATGTGTATAATTCAGATTTGAGGGAGGAAGTCCACAACAGAAACCTGCAGTGGGGCCACCTTTGTGCTCTTCTGCCACTGGGTGGAATCGATGTGGTCATGCATGACATGAAAATTATGGTATCTCAGTCTTTGTAGTAGGGTGCTGAATAAAAAGGGAGAAAATACAGAGACAGGGTTTCCTCCTCTTTCGGCCCCACTGCCCTACTGAGATTTTTTAGAGCTGCTTATGCCATTGCTATCTTCCAATGTAAACCACTTAACACGAAAGTGGGGAAAAAGATTCTTTTTATTAGTCATGCTGTAAGCCCTCTGTCCAACTTGCAATCTGGTGAACAATGTTGAAAGGCCAAGTTTAGGTATGTTGCTGTGAAAGGGTTAAGTCAAAAAAATACACTTACATGGTTGTAGGAATAAAGCTTTCTCTTTGATAATGTGTGTGGATTAGTCAAATGTGAAGAAAGAGAACATCTCTGTAGGCTAGGGTTTATCATTTTCATTCATCCTACTGGTGGGTGGCAGCGAGGGCTATCCATGAATTGTATATGGGAGGGGGGAAAAGGCTTATAACACATCTCAGTTTCCTTTTTAAAGTACCCATTTCCATAATGAGATCTGCTGGTGAAAAGTGCTACATAAGAGCCAGGTGGTATTATTTTTAATATTGTTGTATTGGGGAACACTGAGACAAAATGTAGACCTGGATGCATTCAATAAACAGTTGTGAGTCTCCAAATCTGGAGTGGTGTCTGTTAGTTTAAAAAGCATCTTGAAGTTTCAAGTCATATTCGTTTTTTTGTATGTTCTCACTTACATGAAATGGGGAGTGGAACCTGATAATGGCTGTACAAAAGAGGGTCCTACTTTGTGATCCTCTCTTTGGAGGGATCAGGTAGAGACAATTAAAAATGTTATTCAGTGAGTGCCAGTAAGTATAAATTAACAGTTTGCTTGAGTGCATGGAATGCACATATAGCTTTCTCAGTGGTGGTCTTGCCATTTCTTTACCATCCTACAGAGATCCACATCCAAAGGTCCCACCTCAGCATTCCATTCACAGTGTCTCAAGGCACTGGTCTCACAACAGCCTCTTCCATACAGCCTCAGCAAAGGAATCTTCTTGGATTGCAAGGTGTGTGTCAAAAGAACTGATAGCAAGTCATCTTCTAGGCACCCTGCCTTTAAGCGCTAAATTTCACGCTGAGACAGAGGGGACCCTGTGCCAAAGGCAGCAACAAACAGATTTTAGGCATGAATAACTGGTCGATTAAAACTAAGCTCACTTCTTTTTTTCTTTGTAGCATGTAGGATCTAACGAATATTGGGCAAATTTTCAAACCTGGGTGCCTAAAGTTAGGTTCCCAAATTTGTTCATTTAAGCAGCTCGATTTCCAGATATGCTAAGGACTTGCACCTCTCGTTAAAGTCCTTAAAGTTAATTTTTATTTAAACTGAAGAAGATGAGAAGAGGATCAAGCTGTTAAATAAATATTATTTATTTCGCAGAACACACAAAGAAATAAAACACCAAGCCCTTGCATTTGAGTATTGCTTTTGTTGACACCAAAGCACAGGGGAACATCCTTGGGATTGTATCACCTTATTTTTGGGTTATGTGTGACTTTGGAACTGCACCTGATTAATCTGTAGAATTTATAGACATATAATTGCATAGCAGGGTCTCACAACTGTTGTTTCAGGCTGGTGTATGACATTGTAATTGTATGTTATTTTTAATGAACAGAACAGTGTAGTTACACTATGTAATGTTTGTTCACTAAAAGGGAAAAGAGGTGTTAAATCATTGTGTTCTTTGATGAATGGCTTGTACACTGAAGAATAAATTGAACAAACTGGCATAGAGCTCAGTGAACATGAAATCAGCTATTAGAAGAAAGCTTGTGAACAAATTCTGAGCCTGATATGCATCTTTTGATTAATGTCCTATCAATCATCCATAGTGGCTACCTTAGCTAAGTCATACTGTAATCATTCATGGTTGCTTACAGGAACAGTGGCAGGGACTGTAAGGCTGCAATAACTGAATATTATTACTGATTTCTTCCTAACTCTTGCTGTGAACAATTACTGTTTTCACTACATTCCTGCCTCCCTCTATTAAAAGAATACAATGCAAAATGAAAGACGAGTTCCTCAAATACTGGTAAAATTCTCCCAGGGTATTCTCAATAATAGTCTGTCCTACATGGACAAACTATTGTAATGTGGAGTTCTCACCAGGAATAATAGTAAGGTAATCACATTGAAGCCTTCTTTTTATGGATTGTAGTCAAACAGACAAAACGTATAGTCAGATTAATGAACACAGAATTACTACTTAAAATGTCTGAAATGATTTGAATTATTTTTATCTAAATGTTTTCAGTTAATGTGCTTAACAGTGACAATAATTAAGACTCCGGACTTTAAATGTGCATTAAATCCATCTTTGACATTACAAGAAACCTCTGTTGCTGCAAGTTACTTTATTTTACACATGTACGCATCCAGATGTGTTTAATTTGCCTTTAATTGATTCTACTTTAAAGAAATATATATATATATACACACACACACACATTTTGTGACTATCTTTTTTTTTGCTTGCGTGATTGCAAACCACTGGCAAATGCTTACAAGGATTCCCCATAGTCTTGTGAGAGGGTTTAGCTCCAAACAATTCATTTCCAAAGCATGGCACAGAAAAATGGTTTGGCACTACCTATAGTAGAGAGATCTTTAGACGGCAGCGTAATATCCTCACAACTCACTGTAGTCTGGGGAAAAACAGTGGGGTAATGAAGTGATGACATCTATTAGCATGCATAATGGGCTTTAATAGACATTTAGTGTTGTTTAACTAGAAGACGGAGAAGTGCTTTCCCATTGGAATATTTCTACATTGAAACACATTGATCACCAATTTCAGAGGGGAAAGGTTAATCCATCAGTTTCTGTAACCAAACGGGACTGATGGAAATTCTTTAGGTGACATTCTGGATGAACTGAGCTTTCCATCTTTACAAACAAATGAGTGATATGACAAGCATGTTGTTCAAAACACATTTAACCAATTGATTTTCTCTCCTCTTGTAATAAGATCTCGAGACATATGAACAAGCGTAGCATGAGCCAAGAATAAAGGAATTGCTTTGTACATGAAAACGTACAGAACTACTTATCAATAGAAGTCCTAAAAAACATGTAATCACCCATTCTTTTTCTTTGTATAAAGTTTGTTATTGTAATAAATAGCTGTTATTGAACTCCATCCCTCTTATTTCAGGTTTTCTGAATCTCATTCCAGGCAGCTTTCTGTGCATTGTTGGTAATTGGGAGTTTTTTCAGTGGAAGGTTGGCAATATTATATTTTGCTATAATGTCACTTTTGCTTTCAGTCATCAGCTTTACCCAGCATTGGATTTAATAGCAATGTTTACTATTTGTTTAGGGGTGGGGTGAGGTAGTGGGGCAGGAAAATGTGAAAGAAAGGGTTAGTTTTCTGCCAATGCTATTTCAATAGCTGGAAATGTAAACTCACTGTACAATTCAGCACAGTGGACCTAATCTTTTTTGTTTGTTTCTGTTTTTCCTCCCCAATTCAGTCCTGCTCTGAGTTTCACTTACCCTCCCACTCCGGTGTCCCTCCAGCAAATGCATCAGCAAATTTTAAGTCGTCAGCAAACCCTAGGTTCGGCCTTTGGACACAGCCCTCCACTCATCCATCCTGCCCCAACTTTTCCCACCCAGAGACCTATGCCAGGTATCCCTAGTGTCCTGAACCCCGTCCAGGTCAGCTCTGGTCCTTCCGAGTCTGCACAGGTGAGAGCAAACGGCAAACTATGCACCTTGTTAATGTACAAAAGAAAATAAATTACAGTGTCATGTTAAGCATTAGAAGGGTAGCCGTGTTAGTCTGGATCTGTAATAGCAACGAAGGGTCCTGTAGCACCTTATAGACTAACAGAAAAGTTTTGAGCACGAGCTTTCGTGAGCAGAGACTCACTTCATCGGATGCTGGTCATGGAAATCTGCAGGGGCAGGTATAAAAAAAAAAAGGTGTCATGTTAGCAATTAATCACTACGGTCACTGAGAACCATGGATAACAACTTTCTTGCAGCTCTGGTGTTTGCAATCCTTTAGTATAAATCACAGGAGTTTGTGTTTTCTGATTGGTAAAATACTTTCTGTCCCTCATAAATATTTCAGTGGCTCCTCATTTCCAACTGTCTCTCCTGAATCAGACAACTTACGCCAGGTGAGGAGCGGAGGAGGAGGGAAAGCATGGAGGAAAACACAGCAGTTTAAAGCTAGGAGCTGCACATTCCCAAATCAGGCTGAATACAATGGCTATACACATGTAGGGTGAGATTCTACTCTGCAGCCCAGTGTAATTCTGGAGGAACTTCATTGATTACCTAAGATTCTTTACTGATTCGGGCTGAGTTTGATTTATTGGACCTGGATTGTCACTGGAGTTGACTTGACACATAGTGGCCGTTTCTACACATGGCAAAGTGGCATGCTAATACACAGCCCAAAATATGCTAATGAGGCACAGATGTAAATTCCTGGCACCTCATCAGCATAACGTCACATGAAAATTTTTGGGAAGAATGGGCCTTCTGGAAGATCCCCCAGGGGCTGTGGTTCTACATGCTGTTTTGGAGTCCAGAAGAGCTTCTTCCAAACTCCAAATCATGACCTTATGCTAATGAAATACCGGGAACTTACATCGTCACCTCATTAGCATATTTTGGACCGTTTATTAGCACCAAAAGTGGCATGTGAAGAAACGGCCAGTTGGAATAGTGCAGCAGTGAATCGGGCTGATATTTTGAATTCTTGATGGTTTATGTTATTGATAATTATAGCTACATTTACACTGGCCCCTCCCTTTCTGAAGGGACATGCAAATGCAGAGGATCAGAAGTGCAAACGGCGCTAATTTGCATATTCCGTGCCTCATTTGCATAATGATGACCACTGGCTATTCTAGAAGAGCTGCTGTTGAAATGCAAAACAGCTGGTCTCCCCTTTCCCCCCCACCCCTGGGAAGGGTAGTGCTTTTGAAAGGGGTGCTTCCTTTTGAAGGAACCCGGTCTACCCAGCTGTTTTGCATTTCGAAAGCAGCTGTTCGGGAATGGAGCATGGTTGTTATGCAAATGAGGCGCTGAATATGCAAATCAATGTCCCCTTTGCAGTTTCGATCTGCTGCATTTTCATGCCCCTTTGAAAGGGAGAGGCCATTGTAGACATAGCCTGTTTGTTTTTAGTATGCCCTAGAGTTGTTCCTTGTATTGGAGCTAATTACTGCAAGTGGGTCTACCTGGACAAACCCCAGGAGAATCCTCGCTGAGTTTAATGAGCCTTCAGGCAGATTCAGAGGTGCACCCAGCACATCCATTTGCAGATTCTAGCATTCAGAACAGCCAGGGCCAACCTTATTGGTAGGCAATATGAGCAGCTTTCCACAGCACTGTGGTCAGTGGGATGCCCTGGTCAAGAGACCAGGTGTGGAGCAGGTGTGGGATAAGAGGCCACACAAGGCAGCTTGTGGCAATTGGGGTAAGCAGTGGGTGCCAGAGCGCTAAAATACCAGTTCGCCCAGTGCTCCATTTACCCTACCCAGTACTCAGAACACCCTGAGGTACAAGGAATGAAACCCTGGCCCTGCAGATATCTGAGAAATTTTTTCACTGACTACAGTGGAGCCAGGATTTCTCCCAATTTTGTATTTGTTTGTTTGTTTGTGGCCTATGGCTTTGTATTAACTCTCAGATCTTCTCCATATCCCACCACTATAATGTGCAGAAATATGGTGAGTGTCTAGCCCCACATATAGAATAAATATAAATCCCTTCTTATAAGTCAATGTATATTCTTCTCACGCTGATTGCATCTAGTGCACAAAGTCATTTCACATTTCAAAATGTTAATCACCTTCTTGAAGTCATAATTTTGTGGAATATTGACTCCTTATTACCCTCCACATCCTGATAAAATCAACAAGGGTTTATAGTAGTTACACAGTGTGTTTCACTTATATTTTTCCCTCTCCATTACAAGTTTGAATGAGGCAGCTATTTTGCAAGTTATTGCTATGTAACTGAATACAGTATAATGGCATAGTCAACATAATTAACAATGGAGCATCTCCAAACTGAGTTGTATAGCAGCTTTTCCATAGTTCTGTTTAAAGCTCTTTGTATTTATCGCAGTCTACTTTTGTCTTTTTGGGGAACAATGCCTGCAGCAGAATAAACCCACAAGTGAATCTGCAGTGAGCAGCACTGGGGATCCAATGCACAACAAGCGTTCCAAGATAAAGCCAGATGAGGACCTGCCTAGTCCAGTTGCAGGAAATATGCAGGTATGGCATAAGTGTGTCATTTATCAAACTTCCATCTCACTGCCGGGCAGGAGGTGCATCTTATTGGTAGCACATTTGAAGGCTTTCTGCCCGTTTGTGGCCCTTGGCTTAGGATACCTGGAGGCACATACACATACACGCTGACTTAATCTGTGATACCTAGGGATGATTACAGAATCAAACATGAACAGCTCTGACCTGGCGGGCTTTGCTAGAGGGAAGGGTGTGGTGAGATGTGCATCTGTGTATGTCTTTAGAAGAGCGTTCAGTTCTCTGCTTCCTCTGGTGTATTAGCTGATGAAAGGTGAACCTGAAGGACGTAGACCCTGCTTCAGCGGAGTACCGCATATACTCATTCATATGCAAAATATTTGTGGTAGGAAAGCGAATCATCAAAGAGTGGGGGGTCAGCTTATCAATGGGTCAGCAAAACACTGGCTCCCAGCCTGTCTGGGTGAGCTACTGGTGCATGGGGAGGTTTTGTTTACCCCTAGAGCATTTTCAGGCAATGAGACCCTTAGTTCTCCATGCCTGCAATTTGCTGTTTCCAGGCAATGGGAGCTGCAGGAAGCAACGTGGGCCGAGGGACATACATGCTGGCTGCCACATCCCACCACTCCCATTGCCCAGGAAATGAGAATTGCAGACACTGGGAGCTGCAGAGCTCTGTGCCTGCAGACACTCCAGGTAAATCAAATGTGCTGGGGCTCCAGTGGCTTACCCTGATGGGCTGGGAAGCAATGTTTGCCAACCCTGAAGTATAGGTGGTTCTTATGAAAGCGTCACAGTGTTTTGCCATTTTTGCTTATTCATCTTGGCGGGGGATGGAGGGAGTTGGCTTATATACAAATTGGCTAATGAACAAATTATATGGTATTTAAGCATATGCTGCAAGTTGCGCACATACTTAAATCCCATTGACTTTAACTGGACTTAGCATGTGCTTAAATGCATTACAGATCCAGGGCTTTCAAACTCTGAGTCTGTTCTCATTTTCAGTGCTTTCTTACCAGCAAAACTTATTGCCTTCAGTAGAGTTACTCCTGATTTACACCAAGATAGGTGAGAGCAGAATCAGGTCCTCAGTCTTCTCAGAGAATCCATAAAACCCAAACCAATCCCCACTTCCAGCCTGCATGGGGATTTGAAGTGGAACATCGCAGGACTTCATAATCTGAAACAAATGTTTAGAAAGACCCCGAACATCTGACTTTTGGTCTGAGCAAGTCGTAAGCTAGGGCAAATGGGACTCTCCTAGGAACTTAATCTATACATTAAATACAAAAAACACACCACCAGACACATATGCATGTTGTGGAAAGAAACCAAACAAGTCCATCAAGCATCCTTAAAATTATCAGTGTAATTTTGGAAGCAGTTTCATATGCCAAGCCTATTATGGAATTCAGCATTGAAGCACGTTTCAGCTTGGTGATGAGCTTGCTTTGCAAACATAGTTATTATATTTGATCCTATATCCCATATCCTTTCTCAGAGGCTATGTCTACACGAGAGGCTCTTCCTGGCAAAACTGAGCTTTTGTTGGGAAAAACCACAGTCGACTCCACACAAATGCGCTTTGTCGACAGTCTGTCAACAAAACACAGAACATCCTCTCCCCTTCCAGGTATAACACTTCTCTCAACAGTGTTCTGCCAAGAAGACAGCCACTCTGGGGCTCTTTTGGCAACAGACAGGACTTCTGGTTCACCAGGTAGCCTTGTTTGCAGAGCTTCTGGTCAGCTGTTCTGTTGAGAGAGGGCCGGGCAGTCGGGCTGCTCTCTGCCCACAGAGCAGATTGCTCTTTTGGTCCGCTTTTATGCGTGGCTGCAGTCTGTTGACAGAAATTTGTCCAGGAAGTCCTTTCTGACAGTGACTTCTGTCGACAGATGCATCTCTTGTAGGCGTAGCCAGAGTGAATAACCTCTCACTCAGTAATAATCCCATTGAAATAATTGCGATGGCCCTTGTACAGTAAGGTCTCCGAGTATGCGAATTCAGAGTGCACAATCCCACTCTTAGCAGCTGACCCCCGATTCAAACTTTATACAGTAAGCCCTCCAGATACACCCAGACGCAGGGTGGGGAGGAGATCCCTCTGTCAAAAGGGAACATCTTCACCTAAGTGCTGCTGGCTGTGGAGGTTGGGGGGGGACTCCAGCCACTGCTTTGTGCCCTGGCTCCAGCCACCGCCACTTACCCTGGCTCCAGCCTCCACCACAGCCCTTGGCTCCAGATACTGCTGTGCACCCCAGCTGCAGCTACCACCACGCACCCCGGCCCCAGCCCCAGCCCCCATGGCCCCAGCTCCAACGCCAGCAAACCCGGCTCAACTCCATCCCCCGCATCTACTCCTGCAGCCCTGACCCACCACAGGCTTAACCCCCCCCATCCCCCTCCCATACCCCAATCCACTGACTTACGCAAATTTTGGGGTACACAAGGGTTGCATGGAACACAACCCTCACATATCTTGGGGGATTAATGTAATTAAAACACTGTTTAACCCAAGTATTGGGAACCAAGCCCATTAAGGTTTTATTTTCATTTATTTCATCATGACTCCGAGATATTTTTCAGGAAGTTTTAACCCTTCACCTCCCTTCTTCTCCTCACCCTCTTCCATCTCTACATGATATAGAATGCCAGTGGCCTTGGGTAATCTGGGATATGATCTGCCTTTTCTCTTTTCCTCTTCCATCAGTCTGTGTAACCAGGCATCCTGTGAGGAGGTTCCTGTAGAATGACCTGCACTGGATACTTCCAGAAAATATACATTTATGAAAAGGGAGTCAATTTTTAGAGAAATAGCCTATCTCTACTGGCTGGTATACAAGGCCCACGGGGAGGCTTCTGCATTTTATCTGAATGTGGGTAACGAGTTGAATCAAGTGTAAATTAATCCAACCTGGGCTTTTCTTTCTGCAACTTTCCTTTAATGTTAAAATAATTCACCTTTCTTCCCCCTCTTTACAGAATGGCAGTTCCCCTGTCTGCACATCTCAGGTTTTTTTGTTTTTTTTTTTGTCCCCTGCAGGAACAGCCAGAAGGAATGACTCTTGTAAAGGAGGAAGGGGACAAAGATGAAAGCAAGCAGGAGCCTGAAGTGGTCTATGAGACAAACTGCCATTGGGAAGGCTGCTCACGAGAGTTTGACACACAGGAACAGCTAGTGCATGTAAGTTAATGGTATTCAGGAACTGGGTTTTACAACTCTGTGACCTTTTTCATGGGGGTCAGGTTCTCTGACCCTGTGCTGAGTCAAGTTTCTTAGCTAACAGTGCTGCAAACTGGAAAAGGGTTTATGAGTTTCTGAGAATAAAGAAAACTGGGAGCCACAGTGCTTGACCTGTTCAGTCAGCTAAAGCTTAGTGTAAAATTCAATAAAGTCTTCAATAGAGAGTGTAATGGCTCTGATCCTGTAAGCCAGCAAACACTATTTTGAGTTAGAGACTTTGATAGTTATTGAGTAATAGTAAGCTGGACATGAATTATTATTAACCTTTACCCAAGTTTGATTTTTCCCCCTAAAGGGATTATAACAATAGAAAGAGGAGAAGGGGAAATTTTTCCCCTCCTCTCAGGATTTACAGTTTATTTTATGTATCAATTTACTGTTGTATGTGCACTGAGGTGGATTACTTGGTTGGATATGTATAAATGAGGTTACTACAATCCCTTGATTTAAGTCAAAGCCTGTAGCCTTATTCATTCCAATCCTAAGGTTAGTCACCCCTCTCCCACCAAAAAATATTGCATTGTTTACAACTGTGCAGCGCAGTTGGCCCAAAATTGTGCCAACAAAATTTCGGCTATCTCTTAGCAACCACACTCCTCCCCCTCTTCCTAGGCCATGGCTGCATCTCTGTTAGACAGCGAAATAGACAAATAATAGAACTATTTTAATGATGAACCTTTAAAAAACAATCTCATGGGCTCTGACTGGGAATAGAGATACAGACCAGCATTGTCAGATGAAGAGAACAGAGCATCAAACCTTGATGTTTCTTGAAAAAAGCATCATACACATTGCTATATATTGTGCCTAATTCAAGTCTTTATCAAGCCTAGAGTATTAAAATAGATAAGTGCATGTCTTCTCAGGGTGGGTTTGTTTGTTTGTTTGATTTGGTACATTCTAGAGCACCATAAGCCAGACAGTCCATTAGTGAAAACTGGTATAGCTCCAGCGACCTCAGTGAAGCTATGCCCATCTGTACCAGCTGAGGATAGTTCACAGTATGACAAGAGCTGTCTTAGCAGTTTCCTGTCAAGACATATTAAATAATAACATATTCATGTGGCAGAAATTATTGGTGTGTCTCAAAATAGAATATGCCAAATAGTACAAAAGTGAATTTACTTCTGTGACGTATTTCCACATCTTTAAACAAGACTAACAGGATTCTTTTTTTAGACCACATGAATTAGTTTTGAGTAGAGATGCAATTGTTTTCGTTAAAAGCATCTGTTTCAACAGAAGTCACAAAAACTGTGAAGCATGTAGAAAAGTAGGCCCCAATCCTGCAGTTGATTGCATGCAAACAGACGGTTGCAGCTATTAATAATCCCCCTTGTGTTCAGTAGGGATATGGGTAGGTGCAGCAAACTCTATACTGTACATGCTACTGATTGTGAGAATGGAGCATTGGTCTGGATGACATTTTTGCACATTCTGAAAAGACACAAACATTGATGTGGAATCTTTTCCACCGAAACATTAGAACTACAAGAGAGAGACCAACAAGAGGACAGTTGAAATTTTACAATTGTAGGCATAGATTCTAATTGAACTCTGCTGTGCATGTCATATAGCAAACCTATTTCAGTTTTAAATTGCATAGGAACATGAGATTGCTACTGGTCTGATTTGTCGAGGGACCTGTTGCATTAAGAGCCAAGAACAAGTGTTACATGGAAATAGCGTGTCTCCTGTTTTTGTAAGTGATGGTATTATCTAATACAAGACCTCACAGCATTACACAAAGGAAATAAAATCACTACGGCAGGGACTGTGTCTTTGGATGCGTTTGTACACGCTTAGTACAACAAGGCCGCAATTCTGACTGGAGCCACTTCACACAAATGAAATTATAAGAAAAATAGGAAAATTATAACTGCCACTTCAAAGTAAAGTAGAACCTCAGTGTTACGAACACCAGAGTTACAAATTAATCAGTCAACTGCATGGCTCATTTGGAAGTACTCAGTTAGGCAGCTAGAATGAATGACAGAAAGAAAAAAAGAACTACTAAACATAAACTGCTAAAAATGGGAAAGCAACATTTTTCTTCTGTGTAGTAAAGTTTCAAAGCTGAATTAAATCAATGTTCAATTGTAAACTTTTGAAAGAACCATAAAGTTTTAGAGTTACAAACATTTCAGAGTAACAAACCACCTCCATTGCTGAGGTGCTTGTAAATTTGAGGTTCTACCATAATACAAATCAAACTACAAGTGTCAGTATGATCCATTGGATCTGATGATAGGACAAGAAATAATGGTCTTAAACTGCAGCAAGGGAGGTCTAAGTCAGATATTAGAAAAAACTTTCTAACTGTCCTAGTGGCTAAGCACTGGAATAAATTGTCTGGAGAAGTTGTAGTATCTCCATCACTGGAGAAATTGAAGAGCAGGTTAGACAAGCACCTGTCAGAGATGATTTAGATGATGCTCAGCCCTGTCATGAGTGCAGGGGCCTGGACTTAACGGCCTCTTGAGGTCCCTTCCAGTTCTGTGATTCTATGAGAGAGCATTGGCCTGAGGGTCTGTTCCCAACTCTGGCACTGATCTGCTATGTGACTTTGGGCCAAATTTTCAGACCTTTTTTGGAACCTGATACCTTAGAAGATCTGACCTTTCACCTTCCTGGGACTCTGTATCCTACCTTTTAGTTCCCTGAGATAGTCAGCTCTTTGAAATAAAGACTGTTTCCTACTATGTATACAGACAGTGCATAGTGGAATGGGACCTTCGTCTGAGAGCGTTGTAGGCACTGCTGTAATGGAGATAATAAATAGCTGCAGTTGGTAATTTGGTCAACAACATTTAATAAAAACAACATAGTAGTAACAACAGGAAAACTGATGTATTTTTCAAGAAATGGAGAGAGCTTTAACATTTTTAAATTGGAACTGTAAACCTGCCACTGGGGCAGGACTGGATATTGGCCATTCTAAGGGTGACCATCCATCCTGTTTTTGGCAGGAAGATCTCGTATTTGGGACGGCAAAAAAGGTGCCCCTACTTATTTTAGAAAAGGGACAAATTGTCCTGTATTTTCCACCAGCAACTGCACAGCTGCTGGCTGGAGAGCAGGGAGCCTACAAATTAGTCTACTTTCTCCTTCCCCAGCCCTCAGGTAAACTGGGGGTTGAGGGGGGAGTATGGGTGGCTGCCCTATCCCTGCTGCTTCCTCAGGGCCCAGGGGGTGGGGGAGGGGAAGTGCTGCGGCTGCCCTGTCCCTGCTGCTGCCTCAGGGCTCCCAGGAGCGCTGGGGGCTGCTGTGGCCCGGGGCTCAGTGAGGGCGGGCAGCTGATGCCTCTTTCCCAGTTCCCCAGGGCTTGGAGGATTTGGGAGGAGCTGCCCCACCCCCATATCTCCCTGTCCCATATTTGGGGCTGGGAGATATGGTTGCCCTAGCCATTCTGCATCAGAACAATGTAGTTTTTGGAGAAACTCCATTTTCAAGTAAAACACAGGGGTCTTTCTCTAACAAGTAGCTTTCGTTTGAAGATGCTGAGCAGTTTGCTATGTTCAGATGAATTTTAGTGCAGAGTATTAGCAGGCACAGTACAGGTGAAATTGTCGGAAAAGCAGGCTAAATGCAATTTATTACACAGTGAGGGGAGTGGTACATATTTATTTACGTTTGTGTTTATCTCCACATTCTACTCTATCACTGGAAAAGCTCTATTGATTTCAGTGAATTTACTCTTGATTTACACCGGTGTAAGCAACAGGAGGCACTAGATTATTGATTATACAACAAATACACAACTCTGTGTGTGCATACATGCAGCACATGTGTAACATTGTACAACATAGTTAAATCTAAATCTTAGACCAGCTAATCACTATTTAATGCACAAGAACTACAGGAAAAAGAGTATCTGTAATTATCACTGCCATTAGCATGCATTGTGATTACTCAACAAAAGCCAGAGTGGGTCCTAAGAGATGTGTTTTCATATTGAATTTATAAACAGAACTTCATGAGTAAAGTAAAATAAATAAAAATACACACAAAATAGGTGTTCTGGACCTACCCCTGAGGATCTGACACTGTAGCAGTTTCTGTGGTGGATCGTATTTTCAAGTGGTGTACGCCACTTAGAACTCAGCATGGTTAAATTTTTATGATACATACACCAAGCGGCAAGGTGTTAAACCATTCAGATGCTGAGCTTTATTTATAGCACCTGTCCATCCATTCCCTCCCCAACCCTCCGGCAGTTAATAGAAAGATTCATGATTCTTCATGGTTGTCTATCTCATGTCTGACAGCACCGACTGCCCTGCTAAAGCAAGTCACTATCTATAATTGATATCCTTCTATGGAATAGGGTGCCGGCTGCAATTGAAGGGTTTTGCTGAAAGCTCTTAAATCCTGACAAGTTCTGCCCTTGTTCTGGTTCAGTCACTGAGCTACACTGCTGGAATTCCAGGGTTGTTGGAACTTGGTGCAAAAGGGATGCATGTGTTTCACATTAGCAAATCACAAAGTTGGAGAGCAGTATTCGGGCCTGGGCTATGTTCCCCTGCCAGGTAGTCTCATTTGCAGTACATCGCACTTCTGAAACGCTTGCTTACTTCCACTGCTGTGTGAACATGTGTGTTATATACTTCTTTCTGGACATGCTTCCAAAAAAAAAAACAATCTTATTTATTTTAGAACTTCAGTTTGCTGCCGGGGTCTTTATCATGCAGCTGTTTAATTAATTTCTCTGCCCAGTGAGATATTATAATTGGGCTTAGCTGAGCTCAAGTTTGTTTGAAATATTTGATAAATATTCTCTTACACCCAGAAGGTAATTACATACTGTATTTTTTTTAAATCTAATTTTTTGTTGCAGTTTGTCTCTCTCACCCCTCCCCCCAAAAATATTGCAAACGTTTTAGACATTACAGATAAAAATTTGTGGAATAAAATTGTCCTTAAAGAAAATGACTGACATTATTGATAAATATGCGCACAATGGCAATCAGAAAAATGCAACATTGTTTCTCAACGCTCCCCTGCAGGCTGGGTAGCCTTTGTAATTGTTCTTTTATTTGAAAACATAAATAGTTCTGCTTGAAGAACTAGAGACCTATTTTTGTTAGTATTTTTCCCAGCAGTAAAATCCTTTAATGGTTCTTGTGCTTGATTATGTGAGATCAAGAAGAACTAGACTCAGATGCACTGTGTACATTTTCCTTTTTAGTTTCTGGAGTCTTCCTGTGCATTTGCAAGGCTAGGTTGGCAGAGCCAAGGATGGACCAATACTGCTGCCCTTGCACTGCACTGAACGCAAACCTTCTATTGTAACTAGTTTTTGTGTTCAGGAAATGGGAAGGCAGCTTGTACTTTATGGACACTTCTTGGCATATAAACAAGAGCCAGCCACAGTCTGACTCTTCATATTTACAAAGGTCAGTCTGTGGTATGTAGAATGGCCTGTACCCAATAGGATGTGCCAGGTATTGGAACAAATCAGAAGAGCCAACATGTGGCATTTCCTCCATTGACTTTCTTCCAGATTCTTCCTTTGAGGAATTGGATTGCATCTCACTCTCACAAAGGAGGTAGAGGCTTCTGCCCCCAAACCAGCCCATGCTGCCATAGATAGGCTACCCTTCAGGTCATCTAAGCCAAGCTTTTCAGGAGTAACCAGTGATTTTTGGGTGCCTCAATCTATGAATACCCAATCTGAGAATCCTTAAAATAGTCCTGATTTTTCAAGCACTGCTAAGTACTCATCCACTTAATATCAGGGTCTTTTAAGGTGACTCAAGAGGGCAACCCAAAAATGGAAGAATGCGAAATTACTAGTTACTTTTGAAAATCTCGGCTATTGTGTTTCTGCACTGCCTGCGGGTACTATCTCTGTTCCCTTTTGGAATGGCTGATATGGGCAGTGATTGGACAGAGCTCCCCCTCCCTACCTGTGGGTTGCCAGTGCATGAAAGGGATTTTGTTCCCCACACCGGAGCTAGCAGCAGATACTAGCACAGATAAGTACTATTCACATGAGTAAGAAGTTGCAGGGTCAGACTGTGACTGATGCACCTGTGAGCACACGCAAGAAAAAGTCTTTGAGAATCTAATGACCAAGGGAGCAAACAGACCTGTGCAGACTAGGATGGCAGGTTTACACTGTCATCAGTTTAGCTGTGCTTTTGTCACCTTGCTTTAAATAGACTGTTACCCATACAACTCATCTCAAATGTGGCTAGTCAACTGCTGTAGTCTTCCTTTCTTTGCTCTACCCTGACAGTGTATGTGGGTACCATCTGCAAAGGGACAGCTGCAAGAACTAAGGGCTTAATTATCTAAATGAGCCTAATGAGGTGTATTTAATGTATTTTTTATATGAAAGGTCTTTTTTCAGTGTGTTATGCTGATTTATTCAGATTTATCACAGTATCACCTAGCAGCCTCTACTAGGTCAGAAATTCATGGTGCTTAGCAGTGTAAAAACATGACATCTCCTGCCCCAAATCATTCACTTACATTTTCTTTCACCTATAAGGACAGAAGAAGAGATCTGACCATCATTTTGAATCATTATTTTCTAGGTTGAGCATTTTATATATAACAATGTTATTTTTTCCTTATTGGGTCTGGACTTTGCTCATTTACAAAATGTGGAGAACTAATACTACAGGTCAGAGAAATCTTTCGCACGGTAGGGTGAGCTGGCTGAAATCCATATCCTTGACTTGATGATGGGGATGGGAGGAAGCTTTTTAGAGGTAAGCGAGAACTATGGAAAAGTTTTTCAGCACCTGGTCTGTTTGTTTTGTAATTGTCCCCAGATCTGGAATGAAAGTAAGGGGAAGCGCAGGCAGTGAGGGTTTTTGGTGAATTTTTAGTTCTTAGATTTTGAATCCCCACCCCAAGTTTGTTTAAAAAAGTGATTATAAGGAGGAATGCCCAACTTCTTGCACAGGTTCAGCAGGCACAAGCTGCCAACTCTTTGACTAGAGTGTATGTGTGTGGAGTTGTTGTTTGTAGGAGTAAAAAGGCTCAAAGAACTTGCACTTTTTTTTTTCTTTAGACGTTTCGGATAGAATGTTTTGTTGAAAAATATACTAGTAAATTACATCCCGGACCTCTGACCCCTATCAAAAGTAACTGTGAGAGCTCTTGGTTTCGAGGCTAAGTAACTCCAGACTCACTTAATGGCTGCCAAACAGCTGTTTTCCACATGCAGCATGCAAAGTCAGGAGCCTTGAGGGTCTGGCACATCCCCATCTACCTTCAAAATGTATCTTTTCTGTGGTCTGCAGGCGGCCAGTCTGTTGGAGTGATCATGCCTTGTGCAGCCCAGGGCTGTATTGAGAGGAGCTATGCTTTCTTGCTCACTCGGTGCCTGACCCTAAGCCTTGAGGAGACTGTGGAAATACTTCCATTGATGCCAGTGAGCATTGGACTGGGTCCCCAAAATGGTCCGTTCCAGAGTGTATATATAAGCTGTGGATTATGGCCACCAGTGAGCCCTTGAGGAAAAAACAATTGGGTCATTCTGTCTGTGTTTATTTTTTTAAATAGAAAGAGCACTACAAATACCCCACTCCCAAAACTGTGAGGACTTAAAAGGGGATTTAGAGAGAGACATGAAATCAGTTCCGTTTTAATTGCTCTATAATTAGCACTTCTCTTTCAGCATGGTTAAACCTTGTTACTGTACTACTGCTCTCCACTTGTGCTGTGGGGGCCAGGGAGGCTGTGTCTACACGTGCACACTACTTCGAAGTAGCGGCACCAACTTCGAAATAGCGCCCGTCACGGCTACACGTGATGGGCGCTATTTCGAAGTTGAAATCGATGTTAGGTGGCGAGATGTCGAAGTCGCTAACCCCATGAGGGGATGGGAATAGCGCCCTACTTCGAAGTTGAACGTCGAAGTAGGGCACGTGTAGACGATCCGCGTCCCGCACCATTGAAATAGCGGGGTCCGCCATGGCGGCCATCAGCTGAGGGGTTGAGAGACACTCTCTCTCCAGCCCCTGCGGGGCTCTATGGTCATCGTGTACAGCAGCCCTTAGCCCAGGGCTTCTGGCTGCTGCTGCGGCAGCTGGGGATCCATGCTGCATGCACAGGGTCTGCAACCAGTTGTCGGCTCTGTGGATCTTGTGTTGTTTAGTGCAACTGTGTCTGTGAGGGGCCCTTTAAGGGAGTGGCTTGCTGTTGAGTCCGCCCTGTGACCCTGTCTGCAGCTGTTCCTGGCACCCTTATTTCGATGTGTGCTACTTTGGCGTGTAGACATTCCCTCGCAGCGCCTATTTCGATGTGGTGCTGCCCAACGTCGAAGTTGAACGTCGACGTTGCCAGCCCTGGAGGACGTGTAGACGTTATTCATCGAAATAGCCTATTTCGATGTAGTGTGCACGTGTAGACATAGCTGGAAACGGAAAAGAACAAGGAGCTGCAAAACACAGTTTAATGAACACAAATAGCCGCACAGGTGGGAAGGTCCAAGTATGATGCAATGCAAAGGGCGTTGTTGTGCTTCTTAAGTACAAAAAGTATAGGGGTTTCTTGCAGAAATTAATATTTTTGGGACGTTCATTAGCTGGTTTGCTTAGCTGTGCCATCACACTGGCAACTTCTTTCTACTTAATACGATGGTTAAAACAGCAGTTGAGGACCAAATCCTGAATATGCTGCCCAAATAAGCAGTGCTTAGTCAAATGTGCTGAAAGGGCAAAGCAACAGGCTGTTCCGCACCCATGTGTCATAGCTGGAGCAAAACAGATTGCTGCCTGCTAGTGCAGTGTGCTGGGAAGAGCACACATGGGCTAGCAGATATACACTGAGTGAAATTCACTCCTGTGCAGAAAGCTGCTGCAGAGAATGGCTTTGACACAGGATAGAGTAGTATCCATCTAACACAACAGCCAGAGTCTATACTCCAAGAATACCAGTCCTGGAACCTTTCCCTGCAACAAAGCCCGCTGCCAGCTTTGTCCACATATCTTCTCTGGAAATACCATCACTGGACCTAACCAGGTTACTCACAGAATCACAGGCACTTTCTCATGCTCCTCTACTAACATCATATATGCCATCATGTGCCAACAATGCCCAGATGCTTTGTATATTGGACAGACTTCTAACTCCCTTAGACAAAGGGTCAATGGGCACAAAACAGACATCAAAACACTCCAGATCCACAAACCAGTTAGTCAACATTTTAATGGAATGGGGCATTCTGTCAATGACCTAAAGGTATGTGTGTTACTGAAGAAGAATTATCGCACTGTTCTGGAAAGGGAAACAGCCGAGCTGGCTCTTATATTCAAATTCGGCACATTAACACATGGTTTAAATCGTGATGGGAACTTTCTGAGTCACTATAGGGGCTCGTCTGCATGCTTGGCTCAGTCTAATTCTTGACCTTCCCCCCCACCCCTCCACTCTCTGATTTGCTCACCTTGATTATCTTTTCCTGATTTGTCCTCCTTGCTTACCGTTTTTGGTTCTCTGTGCCTTAAATATTGAGTCAGTTCTGGTCTGGCTATGGTCTGAAGAAGTGGGTCTGTCCCACGAAAGCTCACCTAATAAACTGTTTTGCTAGTCTTTAAAGTGCTACTTCACTGCTTTAAGTTATTATATGTGTAAATGCTTGATCAGGCATCAAAATGGCAACTTTGAATGTGGCAGTGAAGGCTTGCTGGGTGTGTCGTTAAATGTATCTGATGCATTTTAGACAGTTCTGAAAATTTGGCACTAAAATTTCGGTCATTCTGCACCCTTTATTCCTTTATCGTTTTTTTTCCATTTTCAGAAACTTTTATTTGTGTAACTTAATAGAAACAAGCCGTGGGTCCCTTTATCTCAATGGAATAAAATCAGTGATTTTGCTATGCAACTTTTATACTCGTGTGACTTTTCCTCAAGGTGCTGGTCATCTAATCAATAAAATGAATGGGTGGTGATTTTTGTCAGAAGTGGGTAGGTTTGGTGGTGAGTGCTGTAGGTATGGGGGTTTGCATAGACCATTCTTACATATATCACTGGGCTGAGATGCCATAGTTTTTAGAGTGAGATAAAGTAGTCAAGCTGAAAATGAAACAAAGCTGTAACTGTATTCCTCCTTGTGTTTAGCAGAGATAAACTTCAGTGGAGTCTCGATGCTGCTCTGTTTGGCTTCTGGCAGCAGCTTTAATTGGTAAAATGCAGATTTTTTTTTTTTTTTGATCAAGAGAGGATTATTCTTGTTATCAGTCTGGATCATCTTATTTCAAGATGAAAAGGCTTTGCTGAATTACAGATGCCAACATTTTTACAAAGCGCACTGGCGATTGACATCTCAAAGAGAAAGTATGATTTATTAGCCTATAATGGCTAACACTGAGCACTAGTTTAGGTCCCACTGATTTGTGGAATTGCTTAATATGAATTGCCTTTTGGTGTAATCCAAGCCCCAGGTTTCTCAAATTTAGCATGTAAAGTGAATATAACATTTTGTACCAGCAAAAGTGTTGGGGGGAAGGGAGAATAAAGAGCAAAAAACAAGAAGAAGAAAGAAAACCAGCTTTTAGATCCATCTTGGTGGTGCTCTTTACAGTAGTTTGGCTGATAAGCTGGCAGGGTAAAGATTAATAACAAGGCTTGTCGCTATCAGTACCTGCTTGTCGATTCTCTGTAACAGGGCTGTCTGTTCAGCATGGAAATTATTGATTAAGTAAAAATTGCTATTAGATTGTGATGTGATCCATAATCACAAACAATGGTGGACATTCCTCTTTCACATCCTGAGCCATGCATCAAGTTTTCCCTTGCAGTCATTTATATTGTGCTGACACTTGGGCTCATTAGGTTTAGCCTCTCTTACATGTGTCAAGAAAGTGCTAAAAGAACAAGCAGCAGCAGCATGGTGGCAGGTGGGAACCCATTAAATTTTTAGGTGGAAGGAGGAGATTAAACGGCCCTGCAAGGTCCAGCCATTCCTTTTAGTTAGCAGCTTACCTGCAACCATGCTTTTCTCTGCATCTGGGCCTGATCCAACTTCCACTGAATTTCGTGAGTGTTTAGACTTACATTCCAATGAGAGCAGGATCAGGCCCTACCAATATCAATCCACTAAATTGGGGCCTGGCCTGTCTAACATTTTTGTCCAGCTCACCTTGACTCCCATTAGTTGAGGAAAACACTAAAAAGATAGGTGGCAACCTGCAACTTCGGAGCTGCCTGCAGCTCTTTGGCTGCCCGCTTGCAATCTCTGGGCCAATAAAAATCCTGTGGTGCAGCAGGGTGTTCTGACAAGCTGCCTCCCTGTCATGGTCCCAGCCCCATGCTGCTCCCAGAAGCGTCTGGCTGCTGCTGGCAATTCTCTGCATTCTCCTGGTGGCAGGGGGGAAGCAGCTCTGTGCATTTCCCCTGCCCCCGCAGAGTCCTCCAAGCTCCCGTTGGCCAAAGACAGTTATAGGGGACAGTGCGTACGGGCAGGGCAGTGCACAGAGACCCACTGCCTTTCCCCTCTCCCCCCCAGGGGTTCACAGAAACCCACCAGTAGCAGTTGGCTGCCTCCAGGTGCACTGTGGGCCACGGCATACAGGTACCTCCTGCCTGAGCCCTGCTACACTGCTGGCTGGGAGCGATCTGTGGTAAGCACCTCCAGGCCAGAGCCTGCATCTGCAACCCAACTCCCTCCCGCACCCTGTACTGCCTCCTGCATCCCGATCCCCTGCCTCAGCCTGGAGCCCCCTCCAGCACCAAACTCCCAGAGCCCCCACCCCTCAGCTTTTCCTGGTCCTCTACATCCTGCACCCGCACGCAGCTCCCCTCTGTGCCCAAACTCCCTCCCAGACCTTGCGTCCTCTCCATTAGTATAGTAGAAATGTGTTGCCCATGACAACTTATCAGAATTCAAGGAGTGGCCCCCTTCTTATGAAAATTATTGTTTGTCTTTACTCTGAATGCTCATTAGTCCATTGATTCTGTTGCACAGTTATCATTCACATGAATTAACGTGAGAGGCTCAAGTTTGCCCACAGCAGGATTAGGTAGGAAAATGTTAATGCAGACAGGGAAGTCAAATATAGTCTGCACCCTGCTTTTCACCTGAGACTGTGTTGCTTCAGTTGAGAGGCTTCCTCAGTTTAGGATTCCTCAACTACGATTGCTGCAGTTAGGTATATTTCAGCTTAGGATAAATGAAATAAGCAGCTGATGTTCTCACTCTGCTCCTCACAGAACATACTTCTTGGGCATGATACCAAATTTTCCCTTCCTGCAGTTAACCTTTATTCTTAAATAACAACAAAACCCACAGACCTTAGAATAATTTTCCTCCCATGGCAGGCTGTTTCTCCCTTTAAGACTTCTGTCTGTCTGTCATGCCCTCTGTCTCTGTCTAAATATTTCTTTGTCAGAGCTAATCAGGACCAGCTTGTCTGGCTGCATGGGAGAGTCATCAGAATAGCTCTGCATCTTTATGAAGGTTACTAAAATCTGAAACCAGGGTGAGCCTGTAGAACCTGGCAACCTGCAACAGGATGACCTCTCAAGGTCCCTTCCGGTTCTGTGGTACGATGACAATATGTCACTTAAGGGTGGATGGTGATTTAGTGTCCTTTACTTTTTTCTCTCTTATTTTTCTTAAAATCAGAGAAATTAAATGCTAATGTTAAAAATCATCATCATTAGCAATATTACTACTAATTGTCTTGCCAAGTGAATGGAGCTAATAATGGTGCATTGTTTGCCTATCATTTTTGCACTGTAAAATATTCCAGTTTTGCCATAACTAGATAACAGTATTTGTACTAGTCCCTATATTCAATTTAAAGAGAACTGCAAATGTTGAGTTTATTTAGTTACCTCAGGCTATTAGCAAGCTTTTAAGTATGTCATCTCTGGTTTAAGTTAACAGAAATACTACGTTTTTCAAACAGGGAGCATGTGCCTTGCAAACTTACACACATCTCTGTACAATATACCACGTTCTCTGAATGGATCAGAGCCAGCAGATGATTAGCCAGGAAATTAATTGCCAAGGGGAGTCCAGCTCTTAAGAGTTAGTAAAATGCCCAAACAAAAGAGGTGTGTTTAAACTGTATTCTAAAGGTGCCAGGCTCAAGCTCTGATGGGTTTTTGGATGAGGTAGAATTACAAAGCCAAAGGCTGATCAGCAAGAATGTCGGTCCATTGGTTCTTGGGGATTTCTTCTGATGTTTTACATCTAGCACATTTCTGTCAAATTCCAGTGTCCACAACTGGGCACAGAGAAAGGTATGACTGCTGAGATAAGCCAGATCTACCTTAAGGTTTATAACTTCATGCAGAAGCGAATGAACAGAAATATGTGCTCTTCACTTCTCTTCTGTATATGGCTAGCAATTGCATTCTGTGCTACCTAACACTTATGAGTAGTCTTCATTGCCTTAGGGTGCATCTATACTTATGGTTAGAGTGGCATGTTCAGGGTCAATCTTCTGGGGTTCAATTTACCGCACCTATTGGGGAAGCGCTAAATCAAACCATCAGGACTCTACGGTTGACCCTGGTACCGCTCATTGTCATGAAGCGTAAGGAAGGTCACTGGGAGAGTTTCTTCCATTGACCTCCTGCCTTGTGGCCAGCCAGAAAAATTGATCTATGATATGTCGATTCCAGCTGTGCAATTGTTGTAGCTGGAATTGGGCATCTTTAATTGACTTTTTGGCCTCGTGTAGACCTGGCCTCAGGCTGAGTGTTTTGTAGTAATTGGGCTCTGAGTTGGCAAGGCAAGGATTACTGTGTTGTTGTCTGTATCTGAGAAAAAGGAACCAGTCTTCTGGCCATCAGCAGATGAAAGGATGTATTAGCAGCCGCTCCTTATATCTGGGAGCAAAAGTGAGACCAGCAAGATGCTAAGATTGCACATCAACTTGACAAAGTGAAGACAATGTTCTCACAGCAGGTACGATCCCCACCAATTCCTAAAAATGCTTCCCACTCCTAATAGACATCACATTCATACCTTCTGGATTGATCCTAGGCCAGCTAGCCTTCATCTCACTCCTTTTTTGCCATAGATTACGAAGCCACAAAAACACCTGTGCCCAAATTGCCTGGAAAGGAGACTTATTGTGTGAGATCTTGGCCCTGTTGAAGTCAATGGGAAAATTCCAATTAAGTTCAGTATTTCTAAGTATATTGTAAAATTCCTTCCAATTAATTGCATTGTATCTCATTAACATGTTCATAATACAAAATGCTTCGACGTATCCACTATTGGCTTTGTATGCACAGAAAACAAGACAGGTGACATGCCCACAGAGAGCTATGGGGTTTAGTCATGGAAAGACACAATGCACAGTTGGGTCGTGGTTTGCAGGAGGATGCAGCAGGAATGGTGTGGCATTTGGAAGGCTGATTGTAGAGCTGGTGGGGATGTTGTTATGGAGTGGCTGTTGCTGAGTGAGGGGACATAATTATAGCCACGAGTGCCAGAAGATACCAACAATCTGCCTTCTGATAAGAGTTACAGCCTTTTGTAGCTCTGGCCCATATTATATAACAAGCTCAAAAAAGGTACCTTAAAAGAGCTGGAAAGACTAATTCCAAATAGGTAGTCAATAGAAAAAGCCCAGGACCATGTATAATGCCTTACAGGGATGACAGAGATGATATTACTGCATGTGATGAGATTACACAAAGAAAGGTGATCAGAATTGCCCATCTGTGGTTGAGAAGATAACACAGTATTCCTTTTATTACGTAAAAGTAATACACTAGTCTCGCTCCTGTTCATCAACTCTTCTGTCATAAAAAAGTTGTAAAAATATACATAATCTGCTAAAGATTTCCTTCATTCTTTGCCAGTTCTGGGATAGAGCTGGTCCAGTGTTCAATGTAAGCTGTGAACTTGTGAAGCCGATCAGGAGAAATTCACACGTTGCCCAGCTCATTAGTAAAGCACCCACAGCTAGGTTTTGTTTTTACTTGTGGTACACACCTTCATGTGTCTGGGTGCATATAGAAAAAAATTATTCCATGCGTGTAAGGAAAAATCCACACGTGGATGAAAAAGATTAGCAGGAACATTGATCTGGTCCTCATTTTTATTTGCAAAAAGGGGCTTAGTGTGTCGTCTAATTTAACCTGCAGTTTTCAAAAATTATTCACAGGGGAAATCCAGGTAGATTTAGAAACCTGCTGTTTGGTGGTCTAAAACTGTAGATAAAGCACCAAAATTTTCATGGGTGGAACTCTGTTCAAAAAGAAAAATGTTTTTGATTGATTTATACAGGAATATCCTGTTGCAGAGCACCCTCTTTCTTATTCTCCGAGGATCAGTGTTAGCAGGACAGTGGTTAGTTATAAACCATTAAAAGCAATGGGAAAGATTCATGGCTTTGCAGAATCCAGACAACATCTGAACTGCTGGACTAAAAGAATTTCATACAATTTGTCAAATAATATATATATATTATTTGACTATATATATATATATATATATATGCGCTCAGTATATACATACATATGTTTAACATACTCGGGATAGCAGATCACTTTAATTGCCCTCTGCTTTCTTTGCTGTCTGTCTTTCCCCCATTATGAGCATAAGAATTTTTAATAAAACAGTAGAGCAAAATTATCTTCGGGTAGCATGTAGATAGATAACCCATTGTACTAGTGTGGTTGATTGGAACTCTTCAAAATCTTATTTAAAATACTACTTATTTAAATCTTATTTAAAATACTCTTTTCAAAACCTTCCATTGAACTGCTATGCAATTTTTACAGACTTTGGTCATTATAGCTGCACAATTTATGTAACACATCCTGGTTTTATTTATTCCTTTTCATGCCACCCTTCTGTATCTTTACTATTCTGAGTTGATTTCTTGGCTGCTTTAGCTTGATCTTTATGGTGAGATATGAGTATGTAGACCTTTTAAGAAAAAATATTACTTTCATGTGGTCCCCTGTCATTTTATTAGTATATTTAGTGATCCTTATGCTGAGTCATTCTTTGGTGTGGAGTTTTATATAATAAATAACAGGTAATACATCACCTATGAAAGACCATCCAAAGCTCAGGCGGCCTGACACACATCTAGTACACTGAAGGACACTAGCTACAAAGTTAAAAGTGACCAAAGGTACCATTTTCAGTAGTGCCTAAATGACTTAGGAGCCTAGACCCCATTTTTAAAAAAGATTTAGGCCCTTAGGAGCCTACACCTCGTTCCAAATCAAATTTGCTTTCTAAGTGTCTGTCACATCTGAAAATGGGGAAATTTTACCCCAAAGCAGCAGGGCTTTTTCCCTATGTATCTGTACATCATGAGATCACCAGTCATGTGGTGCCCAAAGCAGCTTCACCCCCATCATGCCTTCCCAGGACTCATTCAAATAGATGGACTTTGGCATTGTACCCAGAAGATCCCCAAATTTGGGCAATTGGAGGTGAGGTGAGGGCAGAGCTTTCTGTTCAGTTTCACAGAATGTGGTCACTCTGATAGTCTTCTTGGACTCATACACATACCATATAAACTTAAGCATGAAAGGGATTGGCAAGGCTTCTGTCGCACAGCAGCATCTAAGTATATTGTAAAATTCCTTCAGGAAAGAGAAGAAAAGGCTGAACTCCTTAAAATGTCTATTTCTATGTTAACCTCCCTGTTAAATAATGTTGGAATGTAACACTCTTCCCGGAGAGATGGTACTCCAGTTTCAGGTTATGTCACGTGAGGGAACATCAGAGGAGAAAAAGAACTGAGAACTCGTTAAACCATCTTTTATAGAGCTGTAAAATGATTAACATCCACACCAGTTGTTGCAGCGATTACAGCATATGCTCATTCTTTGATATTAAGAAGTAAAAACCACAGGTTTTGCCCATCACTTTATGTTTACTTGAACTTGCACAGGAAATTTAAAATGCCACTTTTTCTGAGGTATATTTTGCTATTATCAGACTCAGGATATAAAATGTATGTGAATGTAGGTAGGTGTATCAAATGAAACAAGAACAAGTTGTGATCTTATTGGGAAAAAATCCGTATAAGATCATGTTACACACTCCCTAAAATCCCAAAGCCTACATAAAAGGATGGAAACCTAAAACGCAGTCTCAAGAAATCCCTTTTCAGCCTAAACAGCAAACTATGTTTGCCTTGTCCATGCTGTGTCTTATACATACTGTGTAGCTATGATATCAGAGAGTAAAATAAAGGGCATGCTGTATTTTGAACTACTGTCGTTATTTTTAGGATTAGATAACTTTTCTCTTTTTTCCCCTCACTGATTCCCTTTATGTCCTAAGGGCAGGTCCTTTCTCTTGGGTCAGGAATGTAATAAGGCAGGTTTTCCTCTCTCCAGGATATTGTGTCTGTCTCACTGTGCTTAAATTGCCACAGAAAGCTCTTCAGAGCAAAATACAGTATTTTCTTTGTACATGCGCCAACAATTGACGTATCCTTGGGGACTTCTCTGTCTTTAGCATTTAGACATACAAGCTGGATATGTTTAACCTATTGATGGGCGACAAAGACAACTACAGAGTTGACTGATAGAGAACAAAAGAAAAAGCTTTAAATTTTGGAGCATATGTCACCCCCACACAGATTAGGGAATAGGAAACATTTTCATTTTACAAAATTGAGAATGTTTTTGTTATTACAGGAAAGTAAAGACAAATAATCAAATCTATGTTAACAGACGAAACACAGGCAAGTTGAAAACACCCATGCTGGGATATATCTCTTATTATATATCCTCTTTTATATTAGTATATCCCATATTCCAGTTTAATAACTAGTGTCCATGTTGATAATGGCACTACTCAAGACCCATTTCTCCTGTGGTGACAATTAGAAACCCTCCAGTTCATGATGGCGCAGGTGAATGAGCATCAAAATGCAGCTAGGTTGTATTCGACAGCTTCTTTTGCCCACCTCACTCCCAGTAGTCCTGGTTTTTCAGACTGTAAGCTCATAGGTGCAAGAGCAACCTCTCTGTGTGCTCAGTGGGCCCCTGATCCAGACTGAGGCCAGTGGATTCCCTTGTAATACAGGTATTATATAATAATAGAAGGCCATGGCTATCCTGTGCTGGGGAAGAGGGCGTTGGAGAGGGAAGCTGCCCAACAAGAAGCTTATGGAGGAATTCCACCTCTCACTTACTATATCTCCTGAAGCATAAAGCAGCCACTACCGTTCTCTCCCCACCCCCGGCCACACAACACACCCTGACAATGCTGCATGCTTTCCCACTTGCATGTAGTGTTGACACTATTGCCTGCCAAGGTGAGAGGGCTGTGTCCTTTATCCCTTCCAGCCCATTTGGAGGGAAAAGAGATTTACATTGTATTTGTGCTCAGGCAAGAATTCTTGCCGTGCTCAGGCAAGAATTAGAGCCATGCTTGGCACCTGTGCAGAGGCACATGAGGAATAAAGAAGGGAAAAAGAAAGCTTCTTTCACCATGTTTCCTCTTTTGCCTGGCTGGGGTACAATCTAGCCATGGTGCCTAGCCCCATGCATTTCACATACATAGGTACCATTCAGTGTAGGCACCACCAGAGACAGGATGGCAACCAGCCCAACATATGTCACAAGGGGCAAGTGGTAATTTGCTGAGGTAAATCAGCTTTACTTAGCACTTCTCTAAAAGTGTAGTGGTCTGACTAAAACCACCTTTTTATTTCTTTTAGGCTACTGTGTAGGTATTGTTAGTGCCTCTGTGGTTAATCTGATAATGGGGCAAGCAGTGCTAGTGGGTATTCTTCTCACAACACTGTGTCCACTTTCCTTCTTCCACTTCCTTTGGGTGTGTCTACACTGGGCGATGGGAGAAACTCTCCCGTCAACCTCCTCCTGTTTGGACAGCCAGATAAGTCGATTGCAGAGAAGTCGATTCTAGCTACAGAATTGACATAGCTAGAATTACGTATGGGTAATTCTACTTAACACCCCAGTATAGATGAAGCCTCAGTCTCTTTTGTTTAGTACCCTTTGCAACACCCACAGACCTTTCCTGATCTCTGGCATGTTCCTTTTTATTGCTACTTTCTCTTCTGTTCCCTTTGAGTTCCGAGTCTTCTCCCTACTGTGTGAACTTTTTAACTGTTCCATTGTCCCATTCCAGCCTTCTCTCTTCCATTCTCACTTTCCATTGCTTTTCCCACCATCCACCATTTCTTAATGCTACCTTCTCCACTCATCTCTTTACCTTCAACTGTTTGTATTGCACACCTACTTGCTCTCCCTCCACTCTCCTGCTGCATCTGACCCCCTTCCTTTTAATTCTGTTGGCCTCTTTGTTTGGTTATAAGTCATTGCTACTTCCCATTCCACTTGGGTTTCTAATTTCGGTCTTTCTGCTCCCTCCACTTTTCACTGGCAGTTTTCTCGAATTTAACCAACCCTCAAGGAACAAAGCTGGGAATCAGAAAAAGTAACATTAACAACAGGGTAATGAAAAGTTGAAATGACACTGGCTTTTAAATTAACCAGACTTCCAGATTAATTAACTATTTTGTCATGCTGTAGAAGATTGACAGACATAGGTGGGATTTTGTAAAAGTATGCATATGCCTATTTCTTATTGGTTTAAAATACCTAAATGCTGATACATATCCTACCCTATCTGAACTTACTGTACAGACATTCTTTGCTCTTTAGTGCATTTATTAAACTGGCATCACTTGTACAGATATATGGTGTTCCAGACTATCCCTCCTGGTTTTCACATGCTGATAAATTTCTGGAACAGTCACATTTTTGAATGAAACTTTCTTTAGGTAATTATTTGATTGTTATAAAAATTATTATTAACTGTACTGAGCAGATCTTTCCAGTAATTTTGAAATCTGGAACAACTGGGAAAATGTTTTTCATTGTAAAAAAAAAAATAGTAAAATCACCACACTTCCCATAATTCAGAAAGATTTTCTCTCTGAAAATAAAGGTGTATGTAGTTTTCACTGAAGAGTAGTTGCATGAACAAGGTTTTTTTTCAGCTGGTTGATAACTCATTAATTTGAAAGTTATGAAGTAAGCATGAATGAAAAAATCACCCAGAATCCACTAATAAGGTAAAAACTGGAGCAGAAAGAAATCATAACTACTAATATGCATATTTAATTTGACTAACAATAGTAGTATCTCGATAAACCACACAAGGTCTAACTGAAGCCAGCTCAGAGCATTGATGGAGTATTCAGTTATACTGAAGGTGAGAAGTAGATTGACCAACATTTCTGGGTGATATTTCCCATAAGAAAAGTAAGGAAAAATGTTTTATAATAAAGGACATCTTAAGGAAACACTATTTCCCTGAGCATATAATTTATTCTTCTCTTAAGTGTACATTTGTACAGCCTTGAAGTATACAGTGCACTTACCATAAGCTGCAACTCAGTGTTCAAAATGGTAAAGGGATGGTCCTTAAAATAAGGACTGGATCAACACCTGAATGAAAAGATTAGACTTTTGAACTGTAAATTCTTTAGAGGCATGGACCTGTTTGGTGCCAGATTTTCAGTTTGGTATTAATTGTTGTCAGAGTCATATCATCAGCTTACATGTACTCATGATCTGCCTCAAGTATTTGAATCATCTGTGAAGTGCCCCACGCAAGTTGGGCAACTGTAGTAAAATAAGAAATGGACATAGAAGAAGAGATGGAGAGGGCTGACTAGAATGTCTGGGCAGGCAGGTGTCTCCGACCACACTTTCTATGTAAGGCAAGAAGCTGTATTTGGTTTTAAGAACTTAAAAGTGGCTTAAAAGCTTATGCCACCAGAAGAACTTAAAGCAGCTTATGTGCTTCTTCTCTCTTAATGACAAAAAATGGCTTAAGTGCTTATGCCACCTTAAGATCATGGGTCAAACACTTACTCATCTTTATACAGCAGCGAAGGGTACGCTGGTCTCCCGTTGCTGCTTACCATGCTGTTCAGGGCCTGACTGCTCCTGAGGCTGCTCAGTGGTAGAAAACGGTCAGGGAGGATCTGTACTGGCTCTCCAGGCAAGTGCTGCAGAACTTTTAAAATGGGTGGGCATGGAAACCATAATTATAAGGAATGCAGTGTGCCCTGCAGAGCTGCTGCAAGAACCAGTGAGCAAAGGGCAGATTTGGATTTCATTGACTGGATAATTTATAAAAAGTCTCCTCTGGGCTGTTGTTGGAACAAGGGCTGATACAACATACGTGCAAGTTCTGCCTCCCTCAGTGATTTCTGTTGGGGAGGGGGATATCCATGGTGAGGTAGTCCCATAACTATATCCTGGCTCCTTTTCAGAACTGTCTTCTGGCTATCTTGTTTATTCCATTTCTTACCAGTCACCAGGGAAGAGGCCTGACAGCCTATAATGAAAGCCGGTGGAGAAGCAGCTGCTCTGATGTCATCTCCTTGTTGCTTAACTGCCTAATTTGGCAGCAGTGATGAGTCATGGAAGCAAGAATGGGCACTTACATAATTGCTGCATAACCATGTCTCTAGAAGGGCAAATGCCCTTTTTGAGTCCAGCTACTCAACTATTCTGCTCCAGTTTGTATTGCTGGCCTCAGTCTGCACTACAGATGCCCCTTAAACTAAGCCTTGGAATGTTGGCTTTGTGCAACATGTGACCTATCAACCTGCCCCTTTGTGCAGCTGCAGGGTGCGCCAAGTTTAGAGGCTGTTCCACTGCACTGAGGCCATGTTTATACTAGACATAGAAGTCAAGTGCCAATATGCAATTTTAGCTACACCAATTGACTTATCATGGCTGTCGACACAGAAGAGGGTCGATGGGAGCATTTTTCCCATCGACCTTCCTTAATCCTTGCCACTCGTGAGGACTTCCAGGGTTGATTTTGATCCTGAAAAGTGCCATTTCGCACATACGCAAAACAAAACTGCAGAAGATCAACCCTGAGTGGATCAATCTTCTGCTGTAGCATAGACCTAGCCTGACTCACTGTGGTTTACCCTCCATTTCATGCAGAGTAACTGCAGCAGTTCTGCTTATCTTCCAGCCCTGTATACCCGGGCACTTTGGATGGGAAGATTGCCCCATAAAGTGACCAGTTTGTACTGCTGCTAAATCCATAAATTTAGTGGAGACTGTTCGTTTTCACTTTTTCTTTGAAAGCATGGGGAAATTAATTTACAGCAACTTAGTATGAAAATTCAAGTTGTTTTGATATTATTTAAAAAAACCGAACTGGGAATGTTAATGTTATGCTTTCTACTGCACCACTAACTTTGCACATTGCATGCAAGTAATGCCTTTCATTTCTGGTTTTCTCATTCAGTATGTTGCATAAAGTATTCTGTGTATGAAATAAACTGAGATATTTCCTCCACACTTTTCTGTTTTTCCTCCAAACCTTACAGTATGAGCCAATGCATCCTCAATTAGATCTGTTTTCTATTCCTTCTTGGCTGCTCCTGAGTCATCCTTCCAATGTCAAAGGATAGTGTCTCTTGCTACTCTTTGGCTAACAGGAAAACACATTTGAGCATTGTTTATACATGAGTGACAAAGAAGTACCAAGCAGCCTTCCAGGGTATCCCTGTGTGCTCTTTTTCAATACACAGAAAGGAGAAAATAAACAAAGGGGAAGTCTACACTCTAACTGGAGACTGACCTGCTCAGAGTCCATCTTTCAGGGATCGATTTCACATATCTAGTATGGATGTGCAAAAAAGACTTCTCAAGGGTCTCGGTTGACCCCTGTACTCCACATGAGAAGCGAGGAGTAAGGGAGGTCAACAGGAAAATTCTTCTACCGACCTTCCCCATTATAGACAGCCAAATTAACCCAGTGCAGATACGTCAAATTTAGCTACGCAATTCCCCTAGCTAGAATATCTGCAATCAACTTTCTTAGCCTTGTGTAGACATAGCCAAAGAGATATTTTGACAGTTCTGACCTCAAATATTTCATTGCATTTTCTGTTGTGGTGCAAAGCTGTGAGTAAGGCTTATGAAACCTGCATTGGTTGCGCATTTTAGACTCTCTTTTATTATTTATTGCCAGTAGGATGGGACCATAGACTACTTTTGTTTCTAGGGCATCTCCAAATCATGCTTGCAATCTCTGGTTCTTTTAAACTTTTCCAGTAGAGTATGAGCCAAATTCAGCCTTGATTTTAATGGAGTTGCAAATTCTTATGCTGGCACTGAGTATTGCCATTTATACGTCCCTCTGTTACAGTATTTTTGCAGCTCTGTTATATGCTTAGGACAGCAGCACCCTTGAAACAAAAGAAAATGGGACAGAACTAATTTAACTCTGATGATTAACATTCAATTGGCATGAAGGTGAACAGCATTCTATTAAAGGGCCTTATTTGTGAGGGGGGCTCTATCACACTTGTGTAAGAGCGACATTGTGTGGAATTTTCTATTCTTAAGAGAGCTTCAGTTTTCAGATGAGAAGATTTTAATAATATGGAGCCTCGTCCAGCAGAGCCGTATGTGAGTAATCCTTACTCTAGGGAGTAGGCTTATTGGCTTTCATGAGCCTATTGGCCTTAGTTAGGATTACTAGCATGAGTAAGACTTAAAAAGATAGGGCCTATAACAGACAAAAATTAAAAGAACTGTCTTTTCACACCCGTAAGACAGTAGGACCATTACATTAAAATTCAATTTCACCAGGAAAAAAAAATCCTTCTGATCTAGTTCCTGGAATGTGACATTTCATGGGTGTAATAAGGTTACAAACAGATTATAAACTGAAACCCCATAAATCCTTATTGTGCTGTATCAAAGCTTCTGCTTTGCATAATACTCTTATGCCACAGCATACAAGCTAAAGACTATTCATTTGTTCTCATAATGGTGACCAAAGAGCCAAAAACACCATTCAAAATCCAAATGTACTTATCAGAATGAAAGAACCTGAATACTGAAGTCCATGAACTAATGAACATTTTACATGGCAGTTGTCTGTAAGATCATTAACTCTATTGGTATGTAGCAAGTTTTTCAGCCATCGAGTCGCACATGTATATGTTGCTAAATAATCATCACTAGCCCAGTAAAATGCTTTAGTTCTGCCTGTCTCTGTATCAGTGAACAGCTCCCAGATTGAGGTACAATCCAGACTGAAGGACAGAATCTGACTCAAAGCCATCAGGGTGATGAAAACCATCAGGTTTATTGGCAAGTGTTTTATTGTGTTCTGCAACATTATATGCTTCCTTACATGGGATTAGCACATTGCAATGCCTTCACCCAATTCATCCATCTTCTCTTCCTCTTCCATCAATGGCCAACTACCATTCCGATGTCCTTACACATGTCCCTGACACGTTTCTGCCCCTTCCTCCAAGGTAGTGAAGAAGCTCATACAAGGTTAAAGTAAATGAAGTGGATTAACAGTTGACTTTGGCAGCCAATTATTTTAGACTTTCCTGGAAGATGAGGGATAGCAATGAGAAGGGCTTTGCAGAGCAGTTTAGTGGGGACATTCAATGCTTTGAGATGGCATAGAAGAAAGTGAAGATGACTGAGGGAAGAAGGAGAGAGTGGGAAAGGGTAATGTGATAAGGAAGACTGAGAGATAAATAGGGAGGAGCAAAAGTATGCAGTGTCTTGAAAACAATCACAAAATGCTTGATGTTCTGGAGAAGGAGGGAGCCAGTGGAGGGATTTTAAGAGTGGAATGACAATCAAAGCACTAGGAATGTGGTTCTACTGCCTACATCTTGCATGGATTGGTGGGACCTGTTGAATTTTAGGGAAGCCAATGAGAAATGGTTACACTAATGAGGGCAGGAGTTGATAAGGGCCCAGGTGAGAATTTGGGTTGTATGGATGAAGAAGTAAGAGTCAGATTTTATCATTGCTGTCTAGGCAAAAGTAGCAAGATTTGCACACTATCTGACTGTAGATAAAATGATGCTGCTATAATTAAAAGAGAACAAAATTAACTGCTTGTCCCTATTTAAACAAGAAGGAATACGATTTACATTACATTCACCAATTGTTTTGTATTCAGTGTATTTATCTACCTTATGAACCATTTTATTCACATTTTATTTTATAGGTTGACTTGTACAGTCACTTCTTGAGGGTTTTTTCCCCCCCCTTTCAGGAAATATGAGTGCACATAAACTTCTCTTTACTATTCTGATTTCGTTTCAAAACATTGACCATCTGTATTTTTTGGTACAGCCCTATGTAATATGAATGGACTGCAGAGATGTGCATTTGAAACATAAACCTTTAAAGATTACATTGCCCAGCACATCTGTTCAGATGCTGCGTGCACCAACATGACTTTTAAGAAATGGTAATGAAGTTTAGAAACCAGAAAGAGAACAGTCATCTTTTATAGGAGAACCACATCTGTTTGCCATGGGGACACTCTAATTGTGAACATAAGTGATTTTATTTGGTTTTCTGATTGTTGTCAGGACTTAGATTAGCATTATCTTTTTGTGCTCCGGTATGAACTACTGACTTTCTGTAAGTCTGACTTTTCTGTGAGCTACTTATGGAGCTGATACTGATTTCATCTCTGATACTAAGATCAAGTTTAAACTCTGGAAATAGTTTAATATTATTACCTTAATGGAGAGAACTGCAGTTTCTGAAACAGGAAGCCACCTAGTAGAAAAGATGGGAAAGACTATTTAGGAAGACTGCAAAAACAATTGAAGAATTGTAATGACAAAGTTATAAAGACTGGGATTTTCAAAGAAAGTTCAGTAGTAGTAGGTAACCAAACCCTATTGACATTCTTTCCTTTAGGACTCTTTGAAAATCTAAGTTTAGGGTGCTGTTTCTGAAGCTGAGCAAAGAATGTGAACAATTAACCTTCCCACCCTCCCACCCCCAGTTTGATTTTGTGTTACAACATCTGGATCCTGATTCAGCACTCCATCCATGAACGTAATGAAAACTTAATCATGTGAAACCTTAAATGTGTTGTCGTAGTGAGTAGAACAGCACAAGTTACCTTTTAGAAAGAGCAAAACACAGAGAACCAAATTCTGACTTTGGACACTTAACAGAGATCCCATTTTCTATAATGACAGCTGTGCAGGTGTTTTGGAGGGCTATATTTAAGTCTTCACCCTTTGAGAAAAGCTATTTAATGAGAGATCAGCTACATTACAAAAAGTCAAAAGAAGTCTGGAATGGTGGGAACTCCACTTGGATTAAAAAAAAAAAAATCATTGCTATATGTAATTTGTTCCAGGCGCACATTAAGTAAATATATCCACTTAAAACAAAACATGCTGTAAACGTGGAGTGAGTCAAAATGGGTGGCTTGAAATTCAGTTGTACTGATTTTATTGAATGAAAAACTTACATATGTATAAAGTCAGCAAAAGCAACGATTACTCACATAGGCTACATCTACATCGGCAGCCTCTGTTGACCGAAATCATTGTTGACAGAGAAACCTCATTGTTGACAGTACCTCTCTCGACAGATTGCATCTACACATAAAAGGAGATAGAAAGAGCAATCTGCTCTGTTGACAGAGAGCAGCCGGATTGCCGTCTCTCAGCAGAGCGGCTGACTGGAAGCTCTGCAAACAGGGCTGCAGGGGGAACCGGAAGCCCTCTCTGTTGACAGAATTGTCTACATGGGCACTTTGTCAACAAAACACTGTCATCAGAGGCACTGTTCCAGAGATAATGCAGGTGACTGAACAGCTGAGTTTTGCCAACAAACTCTCGACAGAGCGCTTTAGCCGTGTAGATGCTTGGCGAGTTTTGTCGACCAGAAGCTACCCATGTAGACACGGCCATAGAGCATTTGAATAAGACTTATTACTCGATATGATAAAGGTAAATTGAGTCCAGAGTAAAGTGTCAAAAAAAACCACCTATGATCAACTTAATATTTTTGTGTGCCTCAGGCCTGGTCAAACCCTACTGATGTCAGTGGAAAGCTTCACTTTGATTTTAATGCAGGAGGCCTTCAGTTTACTTAGATTGTAAACTCTTTGTAGCCGGGACTGTCTTTTTGTTCTGTGGGTATATAGTGCCTAGCACAGCGGGGCCCTGATCCATGAGTAGTGTTCCTGGGTACTCTGATAATATGAATATTTAATAAATAAGTAATAACGTCTTCAGCCAGAGTCATAGAACGTCATAGAGTTTAAAGCTAGAAGGAGCCACCTGATCATCTATGAGTTAAACTGTAATATTGTTTGTACCTACATAACATATAAACAAAACAAAAAAGCAGTCATGTAGCACTTTAAAGACTAAAAAATAATTCACTAGGTGATGAGCTTTCGTGGGACAGACCCACTTCTTCAGATCATATCCATACTGGAACAGACTCAATATATATAGAACAGTGGTCCAAAAATTATCAAGGTTGACAAATCAGAAGAATTGTTATCAAGGTTGTTTTGTTTTGATATAATACAGACTAACATGGCTATCTCTCTGTCGCTATTCAGCATATAAACAATGACCACATACATGGAGAGAAGAAGGAGTTTGTATGCCGCTGGCTGGATTGTTCCCGGGAGCAGAAGCCGTTCAAAGCCCAGTATATGTTGGTGGTACACATGAGGAGACACACAGGGGAAAAGCCACACAAATGCACTGTGAGTAAACAATACAGAGTTCTAGACTGGACCAGGATGCATAGGATCACTTGGGGAACATAATGGGACTGAGGGTATGTCTACTTTATACAGCTTTTAGTGATACGGATGTTTCGACACAGCAATGTCACTAAAAGTCAGGCAGTGTAAACTCTATTGGCACTTTTGCCAAACTCCCCTCCCTCCAAAAAAAACTCCAAAAAACAAAAACCATCTTGTAGACAATGCCTGATTCTCCACTACCACTCCACTGCCATCCCGTTTAGACTTGTGTGGAATGTTAGTGCAAACAGCACCATGACAGCATGGTAATCTCCACTTTGTATGGCTGAGAAGGTTCAACATATCAGGGCAGAATGAAGCCCAGTCTGTCCACTAAACAGTCTGTTGTATCCTTAAAACTATATTATTTAACCATGCACTAAGACATTTGCTTGTGTGTTTAAAATCACTTTCCCTCACTAAAGAGCATCCAGATCCTGGTGCTGACCAAGAAAAATTAGTGACTGTGTGATGGTTTTAAGTGTTAAAACAAGCACGGACATATTGTTACTATACCATGCTTGTAATTGCTGGTTTACACAGTCCTGGAAGTACTTTCCTGTGATGTGTGCCATATTTCAAGGGAAGGAAAGAAATCTTCCCTCACACGGGATTTGGAAAAGCTTCTGGTCTTTGAGGTGTTTTTTGGGTTTTTCATTTTATTGGTTAACTTTTCTCCAAGTCCAAGTGTGTAGAATAATCCCAATGTGCATGTTGTCTCCAGTTTGAAGGTTGCACAAAGGCCTACTCCAGACTAGAAAACTTGAAAACACACTTGAGATCTCACACTGGAGAGAAACCATATGTGTGTGAGCATGAGGGCTGCAACAAAGCATTCTCCAATGCCTCCGATAGGGCCAAGCACCAAAACAGGACTCATTCCAATGAGGTAAGCAAGGACATAGGCCAGGAAAGGGCTCTGACTGCCCACAGACAAAATGCTGTCAAAAGAATGTATTATGAAATACAGACACAAAAATCCTCAAGAAGCAAGAAATAAGTAAGTTAATGACCTCAAATCATGTAACAGTGTGCTGATGTAAAGAAACTCCTTGTCATTTTAACAAGAATCAAAGAAGGGGACCGGCTGGCTAATCTGAGGGTAACATTGTGTGGTAAAGAATGAAAAGGCTGTAATCCAGTAATAATTTTCTCACTCCCTGAAGTGGAGGGAACACTCTGCTCCCAACGTTTTAAGTCTTCTATTGTGGTTCTGTGGTGACATCTGCTGGCTGGTCAGTAAGAGAGTTAACTGACTGGAGGTTTTTTTGGTGTCTGGTTGTATAAATTGCTGAGCATTCTTGACTCCCTATAAAGTGAATGGCAAAGGAGAAGGAATGGGATTAAGCTTCTACTGCTGCCTGCTATGGATAAATGTGTAAGTATCTCAAAGGGGCTTGTCTTGTCCAAACTTCTGAGTTCTTCTCCCTACCCCTCTTTTCTACATTTCACTCTATCTTGCCCTTCCAACTAGATTCTGCCCTAAGCTTCATTCCTCCCTTCTCCCCAGTCTGGAATTTGTGGCTCTTCTTCTCTCCAAACTCCTACCAATTCCAAAGCAAGGTCACCTTTCTCTGGTGATTTCCCACCAGATCTACCATTACCTTTCAATAGGGATGGCATGCTGTACAAATTTTGCAGTGTCTAGAGCATCCAGACAGCATTGTATAGCTCCATATTCAGGTCAAACATGGATGCACGAACTCCTCAAACTTCTAGACTTGCTGAAACATGATAGTAGATTCCTGTCCAATACTTGAACTCAGCTTTGTATTTGTTCATACTTTTCTGGAATCGGTTTGTTCATCCCTTATAGCCTATCAGGCACAAACAAGGCGGATCGGGATGTTTTGCTCTGCTTTTTAAGTTCTAGATTACACATTCAACAGTGAATTACTACATTTAGTTAATGTCATTGATGGAACATCACTTTCTGGCACTGGTGACAATGCAACAACAAAAGCAAAAACCAAACAAACAAACCACAAATTTTACCAGAAGTATATTTCACAGTCAAGTGTACTGGTGCGATAGACCAGGGGTGCGGTAGCTTTTTACATCAGGCACCACTTTCTGTCACTGCAATTAGCCAGGCTCTCCAAAACCCATCTAATGTAACCCAAATGGATAGAAATTTTAAATATATTCATATAAAAAAAAACCCCTTTCGGCACATGTAAGAAAATAAGTATATAGAGTGTAAAACATTTAGTAGTGGGTATGTAAATGTGAATACACATATATAAAACATTAACACATTCTAACATTTTTAATGAGATGGATGAGCCTGACACCCAGCAGCCAATGATGCTGCACCCCCCTTTTGAAATGTCATGCCTTCTGAAGGAGCCCGCCCCCAGCGTTGCTCACCCTTGCTATAGGCCCAAATGCTTAGCTGATATAAATTTACATAACTCCACTGACTTAATGGCATTTAAAGGTGAGCTGATAAATTTATGACCTTAAGGAATATTTATAGTTATGCGAGATCTGAATGACGATGGTCATCAGATCACGTGCTTAGGCATTTAAATTGTTGGGGATGAGGAATAAATTTCCTCCTTGGTAAATGGAAGAGTTTCGCTTTTCTCTGAACTTTTGGGCGTTAAATACAGGCAAGCTGCATTAGGTTAAACCAGGAATCTGATCCAATATGGTAAATCCCTTGGGGATTGTTGTAGCTTCATTGGCATCAGCGGAGCTATGACAGTTTACTCTGGTGGAGAATTTGCCTATGTTCCTACTTTTGTCACACATGTAACAATAATGTGGGTTGTGCTCCCTTCAAAATCAAGGAGGAGGAATGGATTTTATTAGGTGTGGTCAATGCTGAGACACTGTCGCAATGTCATCGCCTTGTCAGTGCATTCGCTGTGGCAGGGTATCATTGTTATGCTTAACTGCGCTCAGAGGAGTTCTTTGGACTCTTACCAGGAAACCAAATCTAACCTCAGTCTTTCTTCCCACTGATTTTGGCAGAAACCATATGTTTGCAAGATACCTGGCTGCACAAAGCGCTACACGGACCCCAGTTCTCTGCGGAAACACGTGAAGACTGTGCATGGCCCCGAGGCACATGTCACCAAGAAGCAGCGTGGAGATATTCACCCAAGGCCTCCACCATCAAGAGACCCGGGCAGCCATTCTCAATCCAGGTCACCAGGCCAGCAGACTCAGGGTGCAATTGGTGAGCAGAAGGACCTCAGTAACACTACCTCAAAACGAGAAGAATGCCTCCAGGTGAAAGCGGTCAAGTCAGAAAAACCAATGGTATGCAACATTCTGTGCTGCTTTTTTTCTTCCTCTCTATTATCGTTATGCATTAATACATTCCATGATGCTGCTTTTTTTTTTTTTTTACAAAATAATTTATCTTTTCAATGGTTTAGAAAAAGTAACAACACTTTCAAATTGATTAGTAACAGAGAGGGAGCCGTGCTAGTCTATGTACTATCAAAACAAAAAAGCTGTCAAGTAGCACTTTAAAGACTAACAAAATAATTTATTAGGTGAGCTTTCGTGGGACAGACCCACTTCTTCAGACCATAACCATACTTTATGCTTTTTTGTTTTAACACTTTCAAAGTATCTGATTTTCAGAAAATGCAAAGCACCCCACCCTGAAAATTTGACTCCTTTAAGGTTTCTCAAGTTCAGCATCCTAAAATGGAGGCTCCTAAATTACTAGTCACACTTGAAAAAATAGGCCCTAGTCTATAACTGTGGGATTGCATATTCTGTCTGAAAGCATAATACGTTTTTTATCCAACAATCTTAGATACATGTTCAATTAAGATGTTCAATCATGAATCCTCAGGTAGTACCACATACATGCATGTGAGGGGGAAGAACCAAGGTTGTGTGTTCAAACTGAATATTCGCATTTCCCTAGTGTTTAACTGTGCACCCTTAATTTTGCTTTCATATACGTGTATGCATTTGATTTTCTGAGGTTTTTAAATCCTTTTAATAAAGTCCCCAAGTTTACCAGAAGTAAGCATTGTATCTCTAGGCCAGCTGACACCTACCATCTAATAAACTTTGATTTGCCTTATTTGCATTCCCATTTCTAAAGGGGACTGTAGTGTAGACACAGCCTATGTGTAAAAGACTAATCAGTATTGGAGAAATACAACACTCATTTATAGTTTAGTTGCTGCTTCCTTTGAAGTCAACAGGAATTGTGTGATTAACTTCAATAGGAACAGGATCATCTTCTTAAGAACCTTACAAATATCTTATAAATCTTATAAATGTCAGTCTGTATTGGAAACAAGATTGATCTGAAGAAGGGGGTCTGTCCCATGAAAGCTCATCACCGAATAAATCATTTTGTAGTCTTTGAAGTGCTACATTGCCGCTGTTTTGTTTTGTTGGAATATAGACTAACACGGCTACCTCTCTGTTACTTCTTAAGAACCTGTTTTTCAAGGCTCTTAGCATCAAGCATACAGCTTATTGGCCATCCTTGGGAATGATGAGTACTCTCGATGGCTGGGTCTACACTTACCTTGAATATCAATAGCCACTACATAATTTTAGGCATGCCAGTTGCCTACCAAAAATTGATTTTGTAGCCATTGATATTTATCCCTGTTCTCACTGCAGAATGCCAATAGGAACACTCCTCCCGTCAGCATTCATTAATCCTTGAGACTCGCAAGGAGTTCTGGGGTTGACGTTGACCCTGGAATGTGCCACTTCGCTCATGCACAAAACGGCACCCCAGATGATCGAACCCAAGTGTTCAATCTTCCATGGCCAGTGCAGACCCAGCCTGTGACAGGGGTTTGCAGGATCACTGCCTTAATTAAAGCTTGTTCAGTGCTTTGTAGGTTTAAAGCAGGGATGGGGTCTTCCAGACTGTGGGTCAGATCTGTCTCCCTGCTTAATTTCTTCTATCCTGTGGCAAGTCTCCACGCCACAAGCTGTAAGCCCTGAGCCTTGGAGTCCCCTCACGGGGTTGGAGCTTCAAGCATCAGCTCTCATTGACCTAGGAAGCTCCACATTGTACCCTCTCCTGCAGGCATTACCCTCACAGCTCCCATTGGCCAGGAACCACAGGAAATAGGAGCTGTAGGGGCAGTGTCTGCCATCGAGGGCAGCGTATAGAGTTACTTGCCCTTCCTCAGGGGCTGGAGGGACACATGCCAGCTGCTTCCAAATCCAGGGACTGTGGGATGTAGGCATCCTGCACGCCACCCTGAATTCCAGCTCCAGCTCTGATTCCTCTCCCACACCCAAACTCCCTCCCAGAACCTGTACTTCTACCCCCTGGCCCAGCCCTGAGCCTGCTGCAGCAACCCAACTCCCACCCAGACCCTGAATCCCTACCCTAAACTCCAGTGATGAGCTGCCTTCTGTACTCCAAACCCCTTGATCCCAGCCCCGAGTCCCCTCCTGATCTCCAGCCCCGCCCTAGAGCCAGACCCCTAGTCAGAGCCCTTATCTCCCACCCACACACCAACCTTCTGTCCAGCCTCGAACCGCCTCCCATATCTTGACTCCCTCATTGTTGGCCAACTTTCCCAACCAGACAGACCAAGCACCTGCAATGGTATGTGGTGTATCCAATCAAGAAAGCTGGCAACCCTGAACGGCAAGGAGAAGCCCACATCTAAGAGCTGGAAATTTATTATTAATTATTATCAGTGTTATTGTCATTTATTGCAACCACAGAACTGGCTCAGCCAAAATGAAGGTGTAGTTTGACATATGTAAGCCCTCCCAGTTCAGGAGCTATTAAATATTTGGTACATGTTTTTCAAACACAAAATGATTTCACAAAAAGTTGCTTTTTCCAAAATCAAAATTTTCAGTTTTTTTATATTCTATTTTGAAATAAATTGAAAAATGATAAATTTTGTTTTTTTCCTGGGTTTTTAGTTTGTTGTTGACCTATTTTTCTTGTGGTTGGACATGGGGAAACAAGATCAAAATAATGGGAAAGAAAACAGAAACCTCCTACAAAAAATTGAAAATAAAAATTGCAATAAAAGTGATTGAGAAAAATTTCAAATAAAGGTATGGTTTTTGGGATTTTCAAACCAATGAAATGAAAACATCTTTGTAAATTTCAATGTTTGTTAGATGTTTTCGTTTGGATAGCTCTATTAAATAATGCAATATTTTCTCTGAGTAACTATCTCCTTCTCTTCAGGAGGATACAACTGGATAAAGAACTTAACTTATTCAGTGTCTTCACAATAACTTGTACATGCCCATTTATTGTACAATGAAAAGGCAGATCCTTCATTCTATAGTCACATAATCCCCACTTTGCTTAGTTGCTTCAATACCCCCCACTCCCTGGTAGCAGTTACTCCATAACTAAGATGTACCACTTGAAACCCAAATTGGGTAATATTAGTTTTCAGTTAATAATACTCCAAGGCTATGTCTACACAAGAGGCTTTTCCCTGCAAAACTGGGCTTTTGTCGGGAAAAAACACAGAGCGTCTACACGCGAAATGCACTTTGTCGACAGTTTGTCAGCCAAACCCAGCCATCCACCAGCAGCATTAGACCTCTCCCTGTTCAGGTATAATGCCTCTCTCGACAGTATTCTGTCAACAGAACAGCTCCGTAGGGCCATGTCTACACTAGAATCATTGGTCGACAGCAGTTACTGTCGACAGAGTAATCTCAACAGAAGCCCTGTCAACAGATTGCATCTACACACAACTTGCTCTGTTGACAGAGAACTGCTAGACTACACGGCCCTCTGGCGCCAGAAAGCAGAATGGCAGCTCTGCAAAGACGGCTGCCTAGCAACCGGAAGCCTTCTTTGTCGACAGAAGTGTCTACATGACATGTCCGTTGACAGATTGTTATGCCTCAAATTTTTGAAGGAATACTGTTGAGGCTAATGCAGAGTTCTGTCGAGAATCAGTCGACAGAATGCTTTATAGAGTGTAGATGATCCCTGAGTCGTATCGACAGAAGGGCCCCTTCTGTCGACAAAACTGTCTAGTGTAGACCCAGCCTACATGCTCTGGGGCCCTTTTGTCGACAGACAGGACGTCCAGTTCACCAGACAGCCTTGTTTGCAGAGCTTCTGGTCAGCCGTTCTGCCAAGAGAGGCCTGTGCAGTCTGTCTGCTTTCTGTCGGCACAGCAGATTGCTCTTTCAATCTGCTTTTAAGTGTAGATGCAATCTGTTGACAGAAATTTTGCCAGAAAATCCCTTCCAACAGTCACTTCTGTCGACAGAGGCTTCTCATGTAGAAGTAGTCCAAGGGTCTAGTGTAACTCCCAGTGTAGTCAACAGGAAGTCTTCTGCCAAAGATAGTAACTATTACATTGGGCTCTGTGGGCCCCAGCCATTCCTGCCACTTAGGTGAGTAGTCCATTGCTGTTAATGAAGATAGTTGAGTAAGAAGTACTAATGTGGGTAAAGCTTTGCAAGATAGTTATTTTTTATTAATTGTATTCAATATTTATTCTCACCATAAATCAACTATGTAAATAGATTATTAAAATGTAATTTAGTTTTCCTTTTTTTTTCTTGGTTTTCCTTACTATGAAAGTTAAGACATGTCCCTTGTCTGTCTACTAATCCAATGTTTCTTCTATCTAATGCTCTTAAATGTCTTGTTCTAACTTCCTAAGGACAGTGGGTAATAAGGTGAGGGGATTTAAACTTCTCTGAACTTTTTTCATTGCAACATCATTGCCTTTTTTTAGCCCTTTGTTTCTTGTCAAATCATTCTTTTATTTAGTAAGAGGCATTCCATCAGACATATTCCTGAATGTGTAATGGATATTTTACTACACTTGGCATGTGAAATAGCTATATCATGTTGGTGAAATACTTTCAGATAATATGCGTATGGTAACATATTATATTTAGATATATACATGTCTATAGATACACATTTCCATAATCATTTTCTCTACTTCTGGCTCATTTCGAGTAACTTGTGTGGCTACAAGAACAGACTTCTGACCATTAGTGTTATTAATTTAAATCCTGTTCAAAGGATGAAGCTCATAGCTCCCAGATAACATTTGTTCTTTAGTGCCTTCACCAAAGCTGCAGTGATCAAGTTTGGAAGTGTACCACATTCCATGTTGACTTTAAAATATAAGCATTGTTGACGTTTGAAATAATCAAAATTATTATTACACTTGCGTATTCATGACAGTCATACTAAGTTGCTGCTCTGGCACAGGCTATACCTTTGTTGTTAAAATCGAAGACTACATTGATAACCATAAATTCTTGTTGGAAGTCACATGAAGATCACATGCTGATTGAAAACGCAAAAGCCTAAAAGTAACATAATAAAAGAGATTACTATTTACAAGACTGTTCTTGGAAGCAAAATGATTTTTGCATGTCGGTGGTTGTAATAGCTAACTGGTACATCCAACAGTGAAGTGTTATTCCTAAAGAACCTGTCTCTCTCCCTACCTCCCCAGTATAATTTTCTTATTCTTTTAGGGAAGACCCTGCATTTCACAACCTGCAAGAATACCACTGCAAGAAAATAAATATTCTGGATAATTTGTCTTATCTGTTTAAAAGAAAATGGAGTTGTTATGGCAGGTCAATGTCCCTTGTAGAATATCATCTTGGGCTGTCACAAAGATGGGTGATCTCCAAGAAAGTGAAAGTTTTGGCTCAGTAGAGGGACATCTTTCTAATTACAATACATCTGTGCTGGAGCTAAAGATGTTAGCTCCAGCCCAGGTTGATGTACCTGTGCTAACTCTTTATCAAGTTAACATGCCAAAAATAGTAGGGCCATAGCTACAAAAGGCTAGCTACCCTGAGTTCAATTCATCCGAAACATGTGCATGCCTTTGAATTGGATAGCCTGTCCTGACACACTCTCCACTTCTATTTTTAGCGTGCTAGCTCAAAATTAACACAGGTATAGCTACTGCAGCTGGAATTTACCCAGCCAGCTCCACCTCAAAAGGTGTTATATTTGAGTGTGCTTGTGAGGTCTTCTATTTGGTGTTCTGTTCTCGAGAATTTCTATTCAACAAATAGGTTATTTTATTCTAACCTCACATCCCTCCAACACCATAGAAAGCAGAGCTTGCTTGCTGCTAGCTGAAGCATGCAGCTTCATGTATGTGAAGCATGTATGTGTCAGAGTCCTGCACTGCAATGCTTTAGTTGACTTGTACAGCTCTACTTTAGAACGACAGCACTTATTTTACACAGATAAAGCTGAGGTCTTTACTACCCATGACCAGTCAGAAATTGTGGTCCCAAAGGTGCATCAATAAAGCTGATAATCAGTTAGAATATTTTTACACTGAAATTTGCTAATTTCTCATTGTTATGATATGCCAAAGTTTAAACCCTCAAAGTTCCTGTAACAGGACAGCAGGACTTCATGATCAGTATTGCTTCATATTTGTTGCCTGTATACTTTTTTAAAAAAAGCCCAAAGTGATGAGTTGTTGTTTTTCACCAGCGGAGCTCTCTAACTTGGCCTTGGTGTCATGGTCCAATTCCAGTGTGGGTAGTTCCTTTCAGGTTACCTGCATTTGGTCTTGGTTCGAATATCACTATCAAATAATGGCGATAGTAAAATTTATCCTGTCATTTCAACTGGATGCACTCTAGGGCTGTGTCTACATGTGCCCCAAACTTCAAAATGGCCACGCAAATGGCCATTTCGAAGTTTACTAATGAAGCGCTGAAATGCATATTCAGCTCTTCATTAGAATGCGGGCGGCCGCGGCGCTTCAAAATTGACACGGCTTGCCGCCGCGCGTCTCATCCAGACGGGGCTCCTTTTCGAAAGGACTCTGGCTACTTCGAAGTCCCCTTATTCCTATGAGCTCATGGGAATAAGGGGACTTCGAAGTAGGCGGGGTCCTTTCGACAAGGAGCCCCGTCTGGACAAGACATGCGGCGGCAAGACGCATCAATTTCGAAGCACTGCGGCCGCCCGCATTCTAATGAAGCGCTGAATATGCATTTCAGCGCTTCATTAGTAAACTTCGAAATGGCCATTTGCGTGGCCATTTCGAAGTTTGGGGCACGTGTAGATGTAGCCTAGATGTGTAACCTGGAAAGTGATTTAATTGATCTGTGATCTTTCCAGATGAATGGTGCCATTTTGATGTATGGTACTTTCTGTTGGTAAGCTATTGATATGAATTTCAACACTGAGGCACGATAGTTTTCAGTGTGGTTAAAAGTCAAGTCGACATGTCAAAGATCTGTTTAAGCATTGCTTTTGCTGTTCATTTGTTTTTCTTTAATTCAGTGTGGAATAACATCTGTTTATGAGGTTTCTTGAAATCAATTCCTCAGCATTCTTTGCCTAATTCTAATTTTGTCATTCATTTTTTATTTCATTCAGACATCTCAGCCAAGCCCTGGTGGTCAGTCTACATGCAGCAGCGAACAGTCCCCCCTCAGCAACTATTCCAACCATGGGATCGAGCTTAATCTAACCAGTGGAGATAGTGTAGGAGACCTCAGTGTCATTGATGAAACCCCAATCATGGACTCTACCATTTCCACAGCAACCACAGCACTTGGTTTACATGCCAGGAGGAACATGACAGGGACCAAATGGATGGAGCAAGTCAAATTAGAAAGGTTGAAACAAGTTAATGGAGTGCTTCCAAGATTGAATCCCATTCCACCTTCAAAAGCCCCAACCTTGCCACCTCTCATAGGAAATGGTGAGATATGCACAACTGGATTAATTTTATTGTCTTTCTTTAATTCTTCCTTCTCAGACTTGATGTTTAAGGCCTTGCACAGATGGCACAACTCAAAAAATTTGTGGGAATTTACCTCAGAGCTGTAAGACTGACCCCTACGTTTTTCTATATATATTTTTTTAGCTCCATAAATTAAAAATTGTACTACACTGTTAGAAATTGGTAATCCCACATTTTATATTCCTGCAAGTGAAAACTGTTGCTCTGATTATCATTCTTGAGGTACTTCGATTCCCAGTAACCAAATGTTTGATTTCCGGTATCATATTAACCCACCTTCTTCCAAAGTAGAGTGATTAAATACTATGTAGTTCATTACGTGGTGTTGTTTCAAGTAAGGCCTTTAAACCTCAGATCTTATCTGCTTTTCATAGCCATTATGAACTACCTTTTTAAATGGGCTTTCACCTGATCTCTATTTGCAAATGTACAAACATTTGCACAAGGGGGGTGATAATCCATGTATTCTTTCTAACATGAATCACATGGAGGCATGCTGGACTGTAAGGGTATGTCTACACAGCAGTGTTATTCTGAAGTAAGATATTTCAGAAGAGCTGTTGGAGATCGGGAGAGATCCCAGATGACTGGAAATAAGGCAAATGTAGTTCCCGTCTTTAAAAAAAAAAAAGGAAAGAAGGACAATCCAGGGAACTATAGACTGGTCAGTCTCACCTCAATCTTTGGGAAAATAATGGAGGGGATCCTCAAGGAATCCATTTTAGAGCACTTGGAAGAGGGGAAAGTGATCAAGAATAGTCAACACGGATTCACCAAGGGCAGGTCATTCCTGACCAATCTAATTAGCTTCTATGACAAGGTAACAGGCTCTGTGGACATGGGGAAGTCAGTGGATGTGATATACCTTGACTTCAGCAAAGCTTTTGATCCAGTCTCCCACAACAATCTTGCCCATAAGTTGAGGAAGTATGGATTAGATCCATGGACTATAAGATGGATAGAAAGCTGGCCAAAAGAAACCTGATACCGTTCAACAAGGAGAAGTGTAGAGTCCTGCACTTGGGACTGAAGAATCCCAAGCATTGTTATAGGCTGGGGACTGACGGGCTAAGCAGCAGTACAGCGGACAGGAACTAGGAGTTATGGTGGATGAAAAGCTGGATATGAGTAAACAGTGTGCCCTTGTAGCCAAGAAAGGTAATGGCATATTAGGGTGCATTAAGAGGAGCATTGCGAGCAGATCGAGAGAAGTGGTTGCTCCCCTCTATTCGGCACTGGTCAGGCCACATCTGAAATATTGTGTCCAGTTCTGGTCCTCCTGGTATAAAAAGGATGTAAATGTGCTGGAGCAGGTTTAGCAGAGGGCAACAAAAATGACTAAGGGCCTGGAGCACATGACCTATGAGGATAGGCTGAGGGATTTGGGCTTGTTTAGTTTACAGAAGAGAAGACTGAGGGGTGATTTCATGGCAGCATTCAACTTGCTGAAGTGGCGCTCTAAAAAGGATGGTGCAAAACTGTTCTCAGTGGTGATAGATGGCAGAACAAGGAGCAATGGTTTGAAGTTACAGAAGGAGAGGAGGGGGTTGGCTATTAGGAAAAACTACTTCACCAGAAGGGTGGTGAAGCACTGGAATGTGTTGCCTAGAGAGGTGGTGGATTCCCCATCCCTAGAGGTTTTTAAGTCCCGGCTTGACAAGGGCCTGGCTGGGATGACTTAGTTGGGGTTGATCCTGCTTGAAGCAGGGGGCTGGACTAGATGACCTCCTGAGGTCCCTTCCAGCCCTATGTTTCTATGAATAGTTTATTTTGAAATAACGCTGCTACACACAAAATGCATTTTGACATAGCACTTAGCTATTTCAAAATATAGCATTTACACATAATAGAACCTATTTCAAAACAGAGCCATTGGACACACTGTGGCTTATTTCAGAATCGGTTCTATTCCCTGTCTACATAGCCTATTTCCGAATAGCTATTTTGAAATAGGCACTATTCCTCGTGCAATGAGGTTTACATATTTCGACATAAGCCATATGTTATTATGAAATTATTTCGAAAGATCAGTCGCATTGTATAGACGCTGCGAAAGTTATTTCAAAATGACATCTATTATATCAAAATGACTTTGCTGTGTAGACACGTCCTTAGATTCTACAGCACTTTGTATAAGAGATGGGGTCTGACTTGGTGCCCTTGGTTTAGGGCACCTCCCAGAACTATTGGGTAAGCTACGTGACCAATTGGCTGCTGCAGTCCATCTTAGTAGTGGTTGCACATCTGCGGTATTGTGTGTACATTGTTTGTGAAGTGCATAAGTGAAAATGAATGGCATAAACAAGATGCAAAGGCTTATGTTTATAAAAAAAAAAAGGGAACTGAGAATGTTTTATTACAGTTGTTCTAAATATTCTTTAATAACTCTTTAAAAATTACTCAAATTTCCAGTTTGTATATTTTGTCGTCTGGTGGCAGGGCAGGTTTTCACATGAATGCCAATTCAATTAGTTACTAAAATTCAAAAACAATTTCATAAGAATATGAGTAACCTGTGTCCTCAGTCAAGGTCAATCTGAGTATCTTCATTTTAGTTAATAGAATTATATCAATGGATGCCTCTGAAGATGTGGCCTGGTTAATCTTATATTAGGATTAACATTGTAAAGTTGACCATAAAATTATGAGCTCCTCTACAAAAATGCTGTTTAGCCCCGTTTCTGATTACAGAGCTGTCTTGATTTCATAGGATCATATGGGTCTCTCCTTTAAATGCCTTTTACTTGTCTCAGAGCCTAAGCATTTTCTATCATTTGTCCTGATTAACATTCTTTTATATGTGAATTTCACCTCCAGGTAACCAATCGAGCAGCAGTTGCAGTTTAGGAGGATCCATGACTATTCTACCCAACAGAAATGAAATTTCAAGTGTGGACGTCACAGTATTAAACATGCTGAACAGGAGGGACAGCAACACCAGCACAATCAGTTCTGCCTACTTGAGTAGCCGTAGATCCTCTGGAATTTCACCTTGCTTTTCCAGTCGGAGATCCAGTGATGCTTCCCAAGCTGAGGGAAGGCCTCAGAACATGAGTGTCGCCGACTCCTATGACCCCATTTCCACTGATGCCTCCAGGAGATCCAGTGAAGTGAGTCAGTGTGATGGCCTGCCAAGCCTCCTGAGTCTCACCCCAGCCCAGCAATACAGGCTGAAGGCTAAATATGCCGCAGCTACAGGTGGACCACCACCAACGCCATTGCCTAACATGGAAAGGATGAGCCTCAAAACAAGGATGGCACTGTTGGGTGACTGCAGGGAGTCTGGAGCCTCCCCTCTCCCTCCGGTAAATGTTCCTCGCAGATGTAGTGATGGTGGGGCAAATAGTTATAGCAGGCGACATTTTCTGCCTCATGATATGCTGGGGAATGGGACAAGGAGAGCCAGCGATCCCATAAGAATGGTTTCCGACAACCTTCCTCTGCCTAGAGTCCAACGATTCAACAGTGTCAATAGCTTTAACCCGGCTGTTTTGCCTCCATCTATGGAAAAGCGAAACTTTATTCTTCAGAACTATACCCGCTCTGATGGCGGCCTGTTCCGTAATGTCTACTCCCCATGTCCTCCGAGTATCAGTGAGAATGTCACCATGGAGGCTGCTACCACGGAAGCGGATGGTAGTTTGAATGATGAGGATCTCCTGCCAGATGATGTGGTTCAGTATTTGAATTCCCAGAACCAAGGCCTGTATGACAGCTTGCCAAACAATGTTCTGGACAACAACAGAATGCATCCTGGGTCAGCGATGGGGAACAACAACTTTGACCAGGCCTCTTTGCCAACCAGTCAGAGCAGCTCTGAAGCAAACAAAAGTGACCTGCCAATTCAGTGGAATGAAGTAAGCTCAGGAAGTTCTGACTTGTCGCCTTCCAGAATGAAATGTGGTCCACGCTCTGCAATCCAGCAAACTCGAGTCTTTGGACTGTATAACAATATGATGGTCCAGCAGCAGAACCTGGAGAGAAATGATACGGCTCAACAAAATGGCTGTCAACACCTTGTGGAAAACAACAGCTCTTACAGTTTACAGCAAAACACAGCTATCAGCAACAACATGACCGCTAACGCTTTCAACATGCAGGCAAATAAGGCACAGCCATATGGTGAAAGCATCACCAGGCAGACAATGATTTCTGGGGCAATGGACGCTTCTTGTGGCATGGTAGTTCAAGGGCAGAAGTTGAGAAACAACAGCATGCTAATAAACAAGGCCCAGCAAAACTTTGGCCAGTGTGTGGTGACAGGTGAGCAACCTGTCAGTATGGCTAATGGGATACAGAGCAGAAATAGGATAGAAGAGGAATATCTGCAAAATCAGCCGGTAGGGGAAGGCATTCATTATCAGGGAATCAGTCACGCCAATCAAATGATGTTAGGGCAAGTTAGTCCTACCTCACAAATCAGCCTTTGTCAAGGGTCACAGAGTTGTCCACCGATGTCTCACAACATTGGAAACCAGCAGTCAGGTTTGGTGGTGACAAAGGGTTACCAGCCATGTGCCAGCTATGGAGGCAACAGACGCCAAAATTTGCTGAGAAACAATCTGACACAACAGCAAGGATTTCTAAGTGATGCAAACCAGATGTACAGGATAAATGGCATTAAGATGGAGATGCAAGGTCAGTCACAACAGTTTTGCTCTAATACGCAGAATTACTCTGGTCAGTTATATGACCAATCTGTGGGCTTTAGTCAGCAAGCTATGAAAACAAGTTCTTTCTCTATTTCGGAAGCTAACTGCCTGCTGCAGGGGACTGGTACTGCAAACTCATCAGAGCTTCTTTCTCCGGGGGCTAACCAGGTGACAAGCACAGTTGACAGCATTGACAGCAACAGCCTAGAAGGTGTGCAGATTGATTTTGATGCTATCATAGATGATGGGGACCATGCCAGCTTAATTTCAGGAGCCCTGAGTCCCAGTATCATTCAGAATATCTCACACAATTCTTCACGCCTCACCACTCCCCGAGCGTCTCTTACATTCCCAGCTATGCCTGTGAGCACAACAAACATGGCTATTGGGGACATGAGTTCTTTGTTGACCTCACTTGCAGAAGAAAGCAAGTTTCTTGCTGTTATGCAATAGACATGGGGAAATAAACTTCCGAGATAACTGATAAAAAGTGACTTTTTTTTTTAGTTGTGTATGTATTTTAGCAATCTCATCTCACCTAAATGGGATGTGTTTCAAGTATATTCCTTTTATGGAATAAGGACTCTAAAAACCCTAAAGTGTTGTAGGGAGAAACTGTCTTCCATTTCAGTTTTGAATCAGTATTGTTAGACCCACTCCTCTCTCTCTCTCTCTCTCTCTCTTTTTTTAATGTCTATACTTTTTTTCCCTTTTTTATCGTAAACCAATGTAAACGTGTGAAGTGCATGTTTTGTTTTGTTTTTTGAAGGTCTAATGAAAAGACCTTGCAATTTTCTTTTATTCAGAGGAAACACCATCTTGCATGATTGTTGCCAGTGTTTTTATTTATGTAGGCACAAAACAACCAGACGTGATATACACAATGCATACAGTAAGTACAAAGAACATCTGTGAATGCATCGCTGCCAGGCATACAACACATCTTTGAACAAACCTTCTCATGCTACTCCCTGATCATGTACCCATAGCTTTGTGGCAAAAGATATCCAAGGCTTGGGCAAATAAGAAACGCAAAAGCATAAAACTTTTGGTCACAGACAAGTGTGTGTGTGTGTGTGTGGACACATGCCCACATTTATATGCACGCCCAGACCTTGGATTGCAATTGTAGAGCAGAAGGTGAACTATTTCTCTGACAACCTCTTTGAGGAAAGTTTAAATATCCCTTTTGTGAACACAATTCACATTTTAGCAGTATTTGATGTACATTTTTTTCAGACTTTTGACAAGAGGAGAACCAAAATAAATGGATGTTTGGTGATTTGGGTATTTTACATATTCTTCCTCAAATGCAGCATTAATTTCTGTAATTAAATGGTACACTTTGTAAGCACCTCATTCTGCACTTTGAAACTAGTGGAAGTGTTACATTTGCTTTTGTAAGTGCAGAAACAGATTCCAAAATCCGGTTGCTCAAAGGCGTTTGAGTTCCTAACTCTTATTGGTTTTAATGACAGTTAGAGACCTGCATACCAGGGGATCTTGGCCTAAGTCTCTAAGGTAGCCCAATATCATTTTAATTCAGTTAAATGAGTGAGCCACAGAAGTTTAAAATCAGCTACTCTCTGTCCACAGAACATTTGCTTTTTAATAGTTATTAACTATAAGTCTTCACCATTCATTTGCATCAGGGTACATAGTTTTATTGATGAGGTAAATGCCTATTGACATACTAGAGAAACAACTTCAAAAGAACCACTATGTTAAGCCATGAAAAATAAAAGCCCACATTACATAAACTGATGGGCCATATTGGTTCCTGGTGATCACAACAGTAACTAATCTGTGCCCAGGTCACTATTTTTGTACTTTCAACAATTTTAAAATCTAAACTTCCGATTTAAAAAAAAAAAGGTTAAGAGAGTGTCACTTAAGAGATGATATGCTGGTAAGAAGGGTTTTAGTTAAAGCTAAAAATGCAGAAGTCCTTGGCACCCATTTCCCCCTCAGTTTGATCCAGTTCACTGGGATGCATTCTGCTTTCTCACACCAGCACAAATCTGAACTAAAAACCTTTATGATTTCAGTGGACTTATCCCAGCTTTAAACTGATGTAAATTAGAACAGAATTTGGCCCATCGTGTTGCAAGTTATCGCAGCACACTTTGTAACGTAGGGCTCCCCTCTAATACAGGCAAAGCTCTCATAGGTGAAGGAGTCCTGAACTCTTGAGGGTAAAATGAACATCTATGCAAGAGACCTCCACAAGGTCTATCCCTGACGTGAGTCACCCAGAAACCCTCTTTTGAATAGCACAGCAGTGGCAATCAGCTCGGACTCCAACTAACAGGCCTCTGGGTTACAAAGAGGGTGTTCATCATAAAACATTCTAGGTGAGGAGGGCCTCCATGCTAGAACACGTTCTTCCTGTCCTTTGATGGCTTTCAGGGCCTGTCTCTGGAAAGTGAGGGACTCTTTAGTGCTACCGGCCATGTCTGCTGAGGGGTTCCATTCAGAAAGAGTTAGTAAATCTTGAATAGCTGGTACAAACCTGTTACAGACTTGAGTGTTTTATGTTATGGAAGCGCACAAGCAGAAAGTACAACAGTGGGTTACAATACTAACAATGCCTCACTTGTTTATAGTGCTTTTCACAGTAAGGCTCAAAGCACTTTAAAAAGAATATCAGTAACATTATCTCCATTTCACAGACAGGGAAACTGACAAACAAGGTGCCAAAGTGACTTGTTCAAGGTCATCCAGCAAGCCAGTGGCCAAACCAGGAAACAGAACCAAAGTTTACCAAGTCCCAATAGCCTGTCCAATAGGCCATAATGCTATAGTCATAAACAAACAATCATCTATGGACTATTGAAATATGGGACTTAAGATAATGTCTGACTAGTGTTGGCACTGCTGGCTTGGGGAACTGTCTGTAAAAATGCTTGTTTAATTCTTGCTTTTAAGTTTTGGATATAAGCATTGTTGACAACTAAGTAAAAACAAGGTTCATAGGTTTTTCCAGAAGAGGAGTCCCTTAGATTATCTACTCTGGCCTATGTATCAGAGGCCATTCATTTTCACGCAGTTACCCCTTGCTTGAACCCAATAACTTGTGTTTCGCTAAAGCACAGCTCTCAGTACTGATGATTTGACATCAAGGCTGTGTCTACACTTGCCTTCCTTTTTCGAAAGAGGCATTCAAATGAGGGAAATAGAAAATGCAAATAAGGTGCAGATTGACATATCTGGTGCTTCATATGCACATTCTTCTTTCGAAAGAAGTAAAGCAGTGTAGACACAGCTCTTTCAAAAGTAAACCCCATCTTCAGAAGAACGCTTCTCTTTTTTTTTAAATGGGAAGAAGGGTTCTTTCAAAGATGGGGTTTACTTTGGAAAGCAGCTCTTTCAAAAGAAGAATATGCAAATGAGGTGCAAGATATGTAAATATGCACCTCATTTGCATTTTCAATTTCCCTCATTTGCATGCCTCTTTTGAAAGAGGAATGCAAGTGTAAACAGCCCAAGAGATGTTGGAGCTGCCATTTCCCGTGGCAGTTTGTTCCGACAGTTAAGCACACTTCTGTTTAAAAAGCTTTGTCTAACTGGTCCCCCTTTGGTCTTGTTATGCTTTTCTTTGCTAGATTAAAGAGCTCTCTAGTAACCAGTAGATGTCTCCCCATGATGGTACTTCCACAGTGTGTTTAAGGTACTTACCTCGTACCCTTCTTTTTGTGATTCTGAATGGCTTAGAACGTTTTAAGTCTGTCACTGTGAGGCATTTTCTACAGGCCTATTTCTTTTCTGTTTTTTTTCTTTTTTCTGCATCCTTTCTAATTTTTACCACATCCTTTTTGAATGGTGGGTACCAGAGCTATACCTAGTATTTTAATATTGATCTCATCAATGTCAAATAGAAAGTGGAAAAAAATCGCACCTCCTCACTCCTACTCCTTTGCTTAAATAGCTAAGAATCATATTAGGCCTTTTTGCTACCCCAGGAAGTATTTCAAGGGAAGTTGGCAGTCAGTCTCCTCATCCCAGTTCCTATACAGTGGTAAGTGTGGTTTTGAATGCTGCCTCTGTCATTAGGAATAGCAATGGAAGCCCTGGCATTTTAAAACAATGTCACAGAGAGAGAGCCGTGTTAAACTGAATCTTATCAAAACAAAAAAGCAGTCCAGTAGCACTTCAAAGCCTAACAAAATAATGTATTAGGTGGTGAGCTTTCATGGAGCAGATTGTCTTCTTCAGATCTGGGGATAGTGCTACACTGGAAATAGTGCTGAAAGTGAATTGGCATGACAATTATATAACAGAGAGGTACAAACAGAAAAATTGAAATGAAGACTGACAAATCAAGAACATAAGACGGGGTGGTGAAGGGGGAAAGGGGTGGGGAGAAACGTACTGGAAGGGTCTGTTAGGTGACTTGCCTGAGATCAGTAACTTAATAGACGGTGGGTTACAATAGTCACTTAATAGACCCTTCAGGTAAGCAATTTTTCCCCCCTCCACCACCCTTTAGCCCCCCCTTCTGTCCTATGTACATGATTTGTCAGTTTTCATTTAAATTTTTTTGTTTGTATCTCTCTGTTACATAATTGTCATGCCAATTCACTTTCAGTACCATTTCCAGTACAGCACTCTGTCCACATCTGAAGAAGTGGGTCTGCCCCATGAAAGCTCATCACCTAATACATTATTTTATTAGTCTTCAAAGTGTTACATGACTGCTGTTTTGTGAAAAAGTCTGTGTGTTTCTTCTCTCTGGACTGACGTTTAATATAACTTTTTGGTCTCTTCACATTCCACCCTTGTGTGTCCTTAAGAGCACCTCTGTCATTCAGCAAGCATGATTTACTTTTGCCAAAATGGCAGGCCTGCTTATGCCCTCCTGTGTTTTCATTTGCATCCATCAGGTGCGGCTGGATGCGTGACAGGTACTATTTGAGGTAACAAAGGAGAGGTCCAGAATGGATTTGCTCTGAAGCACTGTGGACTTAGATATCCCAATAGGTGTATAGAATTTTAACCCACTTCTAGGCAAACCCCTAAAATGGTACTTGTATTTAAGGTTGACTTTGTTTCTTTCATTTTTACGATGAAATGGGCAGAAAAATAGCTAGCCTCCCCACGTTACATTATGGCTTGTCCCAGCAACAGTGTTTCTATTCTCATGATGTATGTGCCTTATTTTGCGTTGATCCTGTAAAAAAAGAGGGACCAAGAACTATTGCCAAATTTTAGCTACAAGGCTGTGCTTGCCATTCAGCTAATAGCACATACCACTGTTATTAGTGTTTGAAATGTCTTGTAAGCCCTTGATATTCATGTGTTATTGTTCTTGAACTGATAGAATGTCCTCTATTAAAAAAAATTCATTGTCAGTCCTGCAGATGTGTAAGATAGTGTTCATTTTTCACTTTTTTAAGATTTTTTTTATAAAACTTGTAATCTTTTTTTTTTTAATGTGTAAATACATTTACCTATAGTAGGAGTAGTGTTCAGATGTAATAGGCCTTAGTGGTCTTCATTTGATAAATCTACAGTTATGATCTGATGTTTCCCGAGCCTTAGATCAATCGGAAGGGTCTGTAGCACTGTGTACATATAAACTGTACGTCTGCTTTCAGAACCATAGCTCTTTTGTAACAAAGAAAAACGTTTCTTACAATGTCAATAAAAACAAAACCTTTGTATTGAAGTTCTTAGCGTTCTGTTTCTTTTAAAATGCCTCTGGTGGATGACAGGGAGGGAGCCCTGTTTCTTTAAATACTTACCAGCTCTCTGCTTTCTGTTGATCTTCTTCCAGGTGTAATTTTTGATCAGGTATCTGTTGGCCAGTTGCATGTTTCCCTTTGCGTTAAAGTGATGGGCTGGGTTACTCTAAAGCATACCTGGTGGCTAGAACTATTTCATCAATATTTCAAAACACACAGGGATTGCCCTCTCTCACAACACAAGAAACATACTAGTCAATGAAAGTGAAAATGCAACCAATTGTAAAATAGCTAAAAAATGCTTTTTGTGCATAGCATGAAAGTGACCCGAGGAACTCGCTGCCACAGATAGCATTAATAGTAAGGTAATTATTAGATATTTAGTAGAAACTTTAGAGAGAATAATAAAAATAATAATTTATATAATGACAATGCTTAGCAGCCTCGTACAGATCAAAGTGGAATACAAACCTGTGGCCGTGTTCTGCCTAGTACTAGTTGAGAAGTACTTTATTCCACAAGTTTTATTATTGAAGGGCTAATATATACACACACACACACACCACTTACTTAGGGAACATGTTGGGCTGGAGGTTAGGAAGAGATGTCTCCTTTGGGAAGGTAATTCCATAAATATCAACTGGATTTTTATTTTGGAACCCTCCTCTGAAGCATCTGGTATGACCATTATCTGGACCATTATTGCTATCCATCTTGGCAATTCCTGTGGTTTTGGCTATTTCTTTTGTAACCCATACATACATTGCTGAGTTAATTTCATAAATGGAATGTACCTTCTCCAGGCCAGTAGCCATCTTTTAGTCAACTGTTTGTAAAATTGCCTAGCACAATGAGGACCTTGTCTCTTGGCATGATGTCAGTACCAGTAATAAATAACAACAGCTGCTAATGTCATCTGCTACTGAACAGCTTGGGCCTAGCTCTCCACTACTGCATCATTGAAGGCTGCAGAATCATTCTTAGGCTTGCTTGCTGTTTGCCACACTGGTTCTTTCATTAGTTAGCGACAGGGGAACAGCTTCAGCATTGAGCTAGAGAGAGCAAATGATTCTGTAGCCTGGCAATTAGCCAGGGTGGGAGACCAAGGATCTGGCACACAAGCCCTGAAGAGTATTAGTAACTAGTAATCCAAAGAGAAAGCTTCAACAGGTGCAACTGATCTCCCCTATCCCTGTGGTTCTCACTGGCAAGGTGGTAAACTTCAGTTAAGTTCCTTTGATCCCTCAGCCAGAGGGGGGACTTGAACTGATAAGAACGCTAAGTAGTGGGCTGAGAGTTATGATTTTTGTTTTGTTTTGTTTTTTGAATGGGAGTGGCACAGGAAAGTCTAAACTTACCTGGAAAAGTTAGGAAAGGGTTAAGCTACCCTTTCCCTGAGGGAGCAGGTTTGAGAGAAGGTGGCAAAGAGCTAATGGAACTATTCAAACCTGAAACTGAATCACAGCAGCATCTTTCCTTTATTAGAAAAACAGAAAAAACAGAGAAAAGGGGGAAGAAATGAGCTCTTCCAGAACAGATCCCCTGGGCTCATCAGAAAATGGGAGTAAGGAAAAGTTTAGGTAGTCACATAAAGTGTATTGTTTTCATTGTTTGGGGATTTGGAAATTATGTCTGAATTGGTTGTTTGCCCCTTTTGTTCTCTCCTGTAACCAAGAATCTGACACGGAAAAATCGTGGGTCCGACAGGGGCTTAAAACTTCCTGCCTAGCTGCAGACATGTTAGCAGAGATTTCACTGGTCCTTGCATGTTTTTGTTGAGGTGCTCTTATTTTTTAATTTCCAAGTGCTTGGAAAAAGAAGATTGAGGGATTTGCCCTCAGGGAAGAGATTCCATGTGACTTCTTTTCTGGAAAGGGGATTTTATACATTTGATGGTGGCAGGTACTGTGTGATTTCAGAGAAAACTGAAATCAGGAAAACTTCTGTCTCCGCAAACTGCAGAGACAGTGTCTAGCAGTGTTTTTATTTGGCTAGGCATCCCCCATTACCTGCACTCAAAGTGTCAGGGGTATGGGAAATCAGCCATGACAGGGGTTATCTTCATCTTCCTCCTGTGCCAGCTAAAATGGTGTGGGTGCCTAACACAAAGAGTAAATTCGCAGGTCTGACTCCCAAGTGGAGGGTGGCACGTCCCTGCAGCCTGGACATAGGCACCTATCTCTGAGACAGAAAAATGGTGCTTTGTACTCTCTAGTCAGCTCAGCAACTGCCATTGGCTGCCTTTGGGTGATGAGCCATCTAGCCTGCTGGTGTCTGTGTATTCCACTCTAGGGCATCTCTTTCACCCCAATCATTAAAACAAAAAAGCAGTCAAGTAGCACTTTAAAGACTAAAAAAATAATTTATTAGGTGACAGACCAACCTAATTTCATGGGACAGACCCACTTCAGACCATAGCCAGACCAGAACAGAGATTTAAGGCACAGAGAGCCAAAAACAGTAATCAACAAGGACAAATCAGAAAAAAAGGATCAAGGTGAGCAAGTCAGAGAGTAGTGGGGTAGAAGGGGGGGGAAGGTTAAGAATTAGATTAAGCCAAGTATGCAAACGAGCCCCTATAGTGACTCAGAAAATTCCCATCCCAGTTCAAACCATGTGTTAATGTGCCTAATTTGAATATAAAAGACAGCTCAGATGTCTCCCTTTCAATAGTGGTGCGAAAATTTTTCTTCAGTAACACGCAAATTCTTAAGTCATTAACAGAATGGCCCACTCCATTAAAATGTTGACTAACCGGTTTGTGAATCTGGAGTGTTTTTATGTCTGTTTTGTGCCCATTAACTCTTTGTCTAAGGGACTTAGAAGTCTGTCCAATGTACAAAGCATCTGGACATTGTTGGCACATGATGGCACATATGATGTTAGTTGAGGAACATGGGAATGTGCCCATGATTTGTTCAAGGAATTTGCTCTATTCAAATTCAGCACATTAACACGTGGCTTGAACCACGAAGGGAATTTTCTGAGTCACTGTAGGGGCTCGTTTGCATACTTGGCTTAATCTAATTCTTAACCTTGCCCTCACTTCTACCCCTCTACTCTCTGATTTGCTCACCTTGATAATTTTTTTCTGATTTGTCCTCCTTGATAATTGTTTTTGGTTCTCTGTGCCTTAAATATTGAGTCTGTTCTGGTATGGCTATGGTCTGAAGAAGTGGGTCTGTCCCACAAAAGCTCACCTAATAAATTATTTTGTTAGTCTTTAAAGTGCTGCTTGACTGCTTTTTTGTTTTGATAGTATGTAGACTAGCACGGCTCTCTCTCTGTTACTACCCTGTTCATTGTGCAGGGATCCTTCATGCCTAACAATAGCTTTGTAAAGCTTAGTGACTGTAGAGGTGTCAGCCAGGTAAGTGCACCCCTCTGGGGCAGAGCAGGCCACAGCACCTCTCCAAAGTCTAAGCACTGCCTGATCTTGGGCAGACAGTAGTCTTTAGGGCGTCCATTTCCCCTTATCAAGGTGGCAGATGGGTAATGTATGCACCCAATCCCGTGGGGCCAGAAGCAGTCCAAACAAGGGGTTGGTGTATAAGCCCTGGCCCTAAGTCAGGGCAGAGCCACAATCAGTCAGGCTCAGCGCCTATGGCAGGGCAGAGAAGTCTAAACAGTCTCCAGGCCTTGACCCTGGGGCAGGGTAAGGCAGCAGTCATGGAGGCTTATCCCAGGATAGCTAGGCTGAGCCCACAAACGGTACGTAAGTTCTGGTCCTGGGACAGGGCGGGATAGCAGGGTAAGGTTCACTGCCTTGTTAGTGGGGATGAGCAGTCCAACAGAACCTCAGGGGTTTGCCCTAGCACAGGGCAAGGGAACAGTCACACAGGCAAAGCAGGGTGAGTGGGGAGAGGCGAGGGGCTGCCTCTCTAGGGGAGGGGGGCTCAGGCCCATCCACTCCACTGAGCCCCGGCCCAGAGCCGTAACAACAGCTCCCACCAGGAACCAGTCAGTGGAGATCCTGACCACAACACACCAACAGGGGCTCTGGTGGAGCATCCCCAGGCTGCTTCCTACCTCTGTCTCCGTCAGTGCTGGTTCTCACTCAGAGTCCTCTGGGAGATTGGGTAAGGAGCTGTCCTCCAGGTATGTGGCTGGTGGCAGGTCCAGCCAGCCGGTCATCTCGATGTCGTTAGCATGGTGGCCTGGAGGTGGGACCATAGGCTCAGGCAGGTCCATGGCTTGGTGTCAATAGCCGTGTCTACATGTGCACGCTACTTCGAAGTAGCGGCACTAACTTCGAAATAGCGCCCGTCACGGCTACACGCGCTGGGCGCTATTTCGAAGTTAACTTCGATGTTAGGCGGCGAGACGTCGAAGTCGCTAACCCCATGAGGGGATAGGAATAGCGCCCTACTTCGACGTTCAACGTTGAAGTAGGGACCGTGTAGTCGTTGCGCGTCCCGCAACTTCGAAATAGCGGGGTCCGCCATGGCGGCCATCAGCTGAGGGGTTGAGATACGCTCTCTCTCGAGCCCCTGCGGGGCTCTATGGTCACCGTGGGCAGCAGCCCTTAGCCCAGGGCTTCTGGCTGCTGCTGCGGCAGCTGGGGATCCATGCTGCATGCACAGGGTCTGCAACCAGTTGTCAGCTCTGTGTATTTTGTGTTGTTTAGTGCAACTGTGTCTGGGAGGGGCCCTTTAAGGGAGCGGCTTGCTGTTGAGTCCGCCCTGTGACCCTGTCTGCAGCTGTGCCTGGCACCCTTATTTCGATGTGTGCTACTTTGGCGTGTAGACGTTCCCTCGCAGCGCCTATTTCGATGTGGTGCCGCGCAATGTCGAAGTTGAACGTCGACGTTACCAGCCCTGGAGGACGTGTAGACGTTACTCATCGAAATAGCCTATTTCGATGTTGCTACATCTAAATAAGCTATTTCAATGTAGGCTTCACATGTAGATGTAGCCAATGGTGGCAGGTAGCCTCCCAGGCTCGGGCCAGTCCTGGTCCTCAGGGTAACTGGCAGCCTGCAGACTCACCAGTGCAGGCAGGTCTGGGCCCTTGGGATAGCCGGCAGTGGCTATGCTCACCTGTGCAGTCTGGCCCTCAGTGTAAGGGGCTTGCCGTGGGCCAGAGGGCCCAGGGAAATTTGGGAACTCTGGGTACCTGGCCAAAGGCAGGCTCAGGGTCTATAGCTCAGGTGTGGCTGGTGGCTCTGGCCAGGCAGCGCGGGGCCGTTCGGCTCTGGCTTGCTGGGACCTGGCCAGAAGCTTCCACTCCGCTTGGATGCCAGCCTTTTAGTGAGCCCTGCGCGTCACCTTGGGTGCTTCTGTCCCCAGGGACTGCTCGTTGCAGGGCGGGGCACAGATGCTCTGGGTCTGCCCAACAGGGTGTCAGAAGGGCCTCCTCTACCTCAGAGTCCAACAGTGATGTTCTAAGGGATGTGAAGTTGGGCATGGTGGTGTAACCAATGACAGGCAGACTCTCACCTGGGACCTCACGAGCTGTGTGTGTGAGGCTCTACCCTTTCAGCAAAAAGCTTGCTGGCTCTCAGCTAAGGCTGTGAAAGAGACTCAGGCTTTCTCTCTGTAAGTGGTCTAAGTGCCACTGCATGGGACTGAGAACCACCCCCATCAGGAGCGTGGGTTACGGTGGCACCCCACATCAGCCCTAATGCCTTTGTGAATCTAGCCCATTGCCTTTTTCTGGAGTTTTTGTGCTGGATGAGTTAAATCAGAGCCCAGGCAACTGCCATCCCAGCCAGAGCAGCCAATTTGACTCCCTCCTCACACACTTTCTCCTGCGTCTCATTTGCACCCGTTCAGCAGCAGCTGTCAGTGGATGTCTGCACAGAGGGGTGTGGAGAAGGAAGACGCTAACAGTGGCATTTTGACTGGTGTGTGTGCTGTAGGGACTGCGTCATTAGGTAGTTATGTTGTAGGGGGTCCACTACTTCCAAAATGGCCCCCCAAGGTAGCTGTCTTCCCCAGCTCGTCGGTGTAAAAATCCCCACATGAGGAACTCCTGTGGCAACGTCAGGCCTTCACTGAGTCATTCTGAGTAAACTTTCGGCTGCTGCCAATGTTCTCTGGAATTCACTTTGCAATGACTTCAGACTACTGACAGCCAGGAGAAGGGGTAATAACCATGTTCTGGAAAGCCATTTCAAAGCCCTAAGCCAATTAATGTCTTCAATGACATACATTGGCACTATCTCTGTTCCCCTCCCTCAGTGAAGTACTTGGCTTTTTCTCTAAAGCTGGCATTATATGGCTAAAAAGGAGGCTCCAAGCCTGTGTCCATCCCTCATCATTTGACTATGCCTTGAAGCCAGTGAGACTACTCACAAGAGGAAGGAGTATACTGTTGAAAAGAGTTGCAGACCCAAGGTTGGCAATTGATCCATAGCTCTGCTTAGCTGGCAGTGGAATCCAGCTCCATCACTGAAGTGTGAATCAATGAGGTTTTGAAAAGCAGGGAGGTGGCCAGATTATTCAGTATCACTTTCCATGCCAGCTGGCTAAGAAGGAGCATTCACATCCGCAAAGCCTGGGGGATGGTACTGCAAAGTAGCCAAGTGCATGGGAAGAAAGAAGAGAGCTGGCAGGTTTAAATATTAGGATTGAAAGCAGTTCAGTCTTTAAATTCCTGGGAAATTAGGGTGTGGTGTAATAGCAGAAGTTAGCTGTAACTGACAAAGAAGCGAGCAGCAAGGAGAAAAAGAAGGGGCTTTACCCATTGTTGTGGTTGTGGTTAACTACGGCTCAACTACTGAGCGTGCTCTGTGCACAGCACAAAGGAAGTCATGTTCCCAGCCCTGGAGAATGCACATTTCAAGGGCTTGACTGAGCTGTTGGCTGAGAAAGGGCTATGCACAGCTGCACTTCACTAGAAGGAACTGTGAAGGTCACAGACACTCTCCCCTGGCTCCTGTGTGAGGGAGTAATCCCCCATATACTTATTGCGGGCTCCACTGGCTGCTATGTGGTGAAAACATTAGCTCCGCTCATTTGGGGTAGGGAAGAGTCTCAAGCATTCAGGGGCTCAGAGAGACTTAAGCCAAACTACCCCATGGAATTCATGATTCCCAAATCAGGTACTTAAATCAGGGATTTGCAAAAGCTACCGACCGCCTACATTAACCTATAGCAGCTGCAAGGGGAGTGTGTCCTAAGCACTGCCCCTTGCGAGGAGATAGGCTGCAGAGTGCTGCATATCTCTACCTGGGACAGAGAGCTAGGAACCCCCATGTGGTGGGTGTTGGTTTAAAGGACAGCAGAAGCAAGTGAAAGGAAGTCCCCCTTATAGTCTTCCCCGCAAGGGTTACTGAAGGACTAGAAGGGAGCTGCAGTTTAAATTCCCCTCTTGGTTTAATGAAGAGATTTGAACTATACTTTTCTGTGTCTCAGAGGAGTGGCCTAACCACCAGCCCCGTTACCCTTGCATGCCTGCTAGCCTAATTCTTATTTACTACGTAGTGGAACAGCTTCAAGAAGAGAAAATGAGGGCACCCCACAACAGGCTGGGCCTTAGATCCTGTGATTAGAGTACCCACCTGAGAAACTGGGACACAATGTTCAAAGTCCTTTTCAAGAGGCAGAGGATGGACTTGATAGTGACCTCCAACAACCTGTGTGAATTCCTGACCCATTGGGCAAGTATTATAAGGGAATCTTCCTCCCTCCACAGCTGTGTGTGGCATGATCATGGGGATCACACAGGCAGTGAAGCACCAGCACCAGCAGATACCCATTGGACAGTGGCAGCCCTTCAGATTCCATTGTAAATTGTTCAAGATATGCAGCACAACCTTTACGATACCCTGAAACCCACAGGACTCAGGCACATAGATCTCCCAGTGAATGAGGCCATCACAGACATAGGTCATATGGTATGGCCTGCACAAGCAATGGGCTGCAAGACTTTAACTTGTGCCTATGAAAGGAGCAGGAGGCTCGTTCACCCATCCTGCCCACAACTGGAGAGCTCTAACAATGAAGAAGCAATTACTAGATATCATTCACTATTGAGTTTCTTTCGCCTCTTTCTCCTCCAAAACACCTTTCCCAGCCCCTCTTCAGAGACCACTCTCATGGGGAGAGAGCTGAGACAGGAGACTGATAGAGCCCTGTGCAGATACACAAATGTGGATCTGCTGTCACCAGGCTCAACTATACAGCCAATCCAGAATCCATGATCCAGATTTTACTTGCATCCACGTAATGCTTCAGGGGGTGGGTTGGGGCTGAGGGAACACAGTGTGCAACAGAATGGCTTATCATCAAGATATTCCAGCTATTTTAGTCTACATTCTCGTGCTCATTCTATTAGCTTGCCGGGGGTCCATCTAGAGGCACCTCATGCATTACATCTTGGGTAGATGGCTTTTCTATTTTTACTAATCTGCTGGGAACCAGATTCCTAAAGGTACCACTGGGATTTTCACATTCGTAGTGAAAGCAGTGTTGCTGCAGGATTTCAATCTCATACGTTCAACATTTACTGGGCTACCTTTCAAATTTTTGTGCTTGGTGTCCCATCTATCTATAAGGGTTACCATTACTTCAGCCAGTAGGATAGGTGAGCTGGGGGTGTTAAAGACTGACCCACCATAGCCGCGTCTACACGTGCTGGCTACTTCGAAGTAGCCGTGCCAACTTCAAAATAGCGCCCGCCAGGTCTACACGTGGCGAGCGCTATTTCGAAGCTGACATCGACGTAAGGCGGCGAGACATCGAAGTTGCTATCCTCATGAGGAGATGGGAATAGCACCCTACTTGGACGTTGAACGTCGAAGTAGGGCACTTGTAGCCGATGTGCGTCCCGCAACATTGAAATAGCGGGGTCCGCCATGGTGGCCATCAGCTGAGGGGTTGAGAGACGCTCTCTCCAGCCCCTGAGCTCGATGGTCGCCGCGTGCAGTGGCCCCTTAAAGCTCCCCACCCCCTGCCTTCCTGTGCAGGAAGCTGAGAGAGCATGCAGGCGGCAGCAGAGCCACGCGGCCAGCCTGCACGCCTCCCTGCAGCCCAGAGACACCCCCCCCCACTGTGGTGGCCGCCTGCCAGCCCCCCAAGCGCCCCCAGGGCACCCCCCCCCAAAGGGGATCCAGGGCTCCCAGGCTGGCAGCCAGCTGGGGAAGAGGCAGCGGGGCCCCTTGTGGACGGAGGCCGAGATCCGGGACCTGCTGGGGCTCTGGAGCGAGGAGGAGGTGCTCCAGGTAATGGGGAGCAAGAGGCGGAACATGGATGCGTTCGCTCGGCTGGCTGAGAGTCTGGCCGCCCGGGGTCACCCTGCCCGCACTCCTGACCATGTCAGAAGTAAGGTCAAGGAGCTGCGGCAGGGTTATGCCCGGGCCCGGGATGCGGCCAGCCACTCTGGGGCCGCCCCCGTCACTTGCCCCTTTTACAGGGAGCTCAGGGAAATCCTGGGCTCCCGGCATACCTCCTCCCTGCTGGCCACTCTTGACCCCTCAGCCGATGAGCCCCAGCAGGCCCCGGAGGCAGAGTCCGCCCCGGAAGCAAGCCCCGCACCCCAGGGCCCCACCAGGAGCCCACCCCTGGGATGCCGGAGAAGGAGGAGGAGGAGGAGGAGGGGGAATCCTCCTCCAGTGACGGGGGGGCTCCACATTGCACTGACATCCTGGAGCTCCACCAAGGCGTCCGCCCACAGGGTGTCCCCCGACCGTGGGAGCAGACCGTCAGGTAGGTACCCCCCCCAGTGCACACCCGGGGATGAGGGGCGGGGACAACAGACATGACCAGGGCCTTCCACATACCGAGATGACCATGGCCCCAAGGACAGCAGTGGCATGTCTCTTAGAAGAGTGCATCAGGCACTGCCCCCCCAGCACGACAGTGCCATGCTCCATCCCTGGGGATGGGGGAGCGGAACCTAGGGTCCCCTGGGGGGAGGGGTTGGGACACCCATCATCATCAGCAGCATCTCCTGGGGACGGGGATGGGGAACCAGCAGCAGAGGGGTGGGAGGACAAGGGCCACAGCTCGGGGGCCACACTAAAGGCTGTCTCCAATCTCCCCCGCCCCCGTGTTCCACAGCTGCACCATTGGAGGGACCGGAGAGCGCCGGCGAGGTGTCAGTGGTCCCAGAGAGCCCACTGGGGCCATCATTGCAGGCCAGCCCCTTGGCGGAGCAATGACCAGCCGCAGGGCGGGGCCGACGGCGGACCCAGCACCACCACCAGATGGCGACAGACCCCCAGCTGCTGGTGATCCTCCAGCGGCAGCTGGAGGTCTCGGATCAGTGCCTGCGGGTGGACGAGCAGCGCCTCAAACTACAGGAGTGGGTGTTGGCCTGGCACCAGGAGACATGGGGGGGGTCTTTATGCGCACGTTTGAGCTCATTGCGGACTACCTGGCCCCCCATGCTGCACCGGGCACTGCTCTGCCCGCCCTGCCTGCTCCACCCGCTGCTCCACCTGCCGTCCCACCACTGTCCGCCACTGAGGGGCCTTCTGCCGAGGGGGACCTGGGGCCTGCTGACACCTGCCGGCCGTATCTGCCGGTTCGCCTGGCCCCCCAGCCAGCCTCGGCCAGAGCTGAGGCCGAGGCAAGGGTTCAGCCCGCCAACCCCCAGCGCTGGACATTAGGGGGTGTGGGGCCCAGGACGTGGCCCCCCCTCCCCCTTTGTACATACCCCCTTTATGTTGTATATAGTTTGTATTAGACCCATGTTATTTTATGATACCTGCCCCCCCATATAAATAGTTTTCCCCTTCCTTGTGTTCCACTGTTTGTTTATCATATAATAATAATATATTTGTAGTAATAATATAATAAGAGAATTCACCGTTTTGTGATTTCACAAACAACAGGTCTATTTTTATTTGCAAGAAAAGTGGGGGGGGGTGTGCTCTTGGGTGTTCTGTGGTGTGGACTTAGGGGCAGGGAGTGTTGTGGAGGATGGGGGGGTGCAGTGGGCGGCCTGCCAGCGTTCACCCTGCGGCCTGGTCGAAATGGGCCCGCAGGGCCTCCCGGACCCGGATCCCCTCTGGGTCCACCTGGCGACTGGAGGCAGCGGGTGGCTGCACGTCAGCCCTGCCAGCCTCCACAGCCCAGCCCTGAAAGAAAGCCTCCCCCTTGCTCTTGACCAGGTTGTGGAGTGTGCTGCACGCGCCCACAATCTGGGGGATGTTGGTAGGACCCCCGTCAAGGCGGGTGAGGAGACACCTCCAGCGTCCTTTGAGGAGGCCAAATGTGCACTCAACCACCTGGCGCGCGTGTTCAGGCACATGTTGAAGTGCTCCTGGCTGTCTGACAGATGGCCTGTGTAAGGGTGCATGAGCCAGGCCTGGAGGGGGTATGCCGCATCTGCGACGACACAGAGGGGCATGGTGGTGTCCCCCACAGGGATCTCCCACTTGGGGATGTAGGTCCCCGCCTGCAGCCGGGGTCACAGGCCCGAATTCCTGAATACCTGGGCGTCGTGGGTGCTGCCAGGCCAGCCAACATATATGTCCAGGAAGGTGCCCCGGCTGTCCACCAAGGCCTGGACGATGACCGAATGGTGGCCCTTCCTGTTGAGGAAGCGTCCTCCGCTGTGCTCTGGGGCATGGATGGGGATATGGGTCCCATCCAGAGCCCCGAAGCAATTTGGGAAGCCCAGGGTGGCAAACCCTGCGATGGCGGCATCTGGGTCCCCAAGCCGCATGAGCCTGTGGAGGAGCAGGGCGTTGATGGCGTGGACAACCTGCAGGGGAAAGACATGGGAGAGCACCAATGAGGGGTGTATGGGGTGTGTCTGGCCCTCCCCCTCCTCCAGGGCTCCCCTCCCAGGGCTGCCTCCCCCTCCCTGTGGGTCCTCTTACCTCCATGAGGACAGCCCCGACGGTGGCCTTGCCGACGCCAAACTGCTGCCCCACGGATCGGTAACTGTCTGGGGACGGCGGGGCGCGGAGGACAGCGGGGTAGTCTGGGGTTGCTTCCTCCTCCCCTGGGGGGCAGCTCCTCTTCTGTGGCTAGAATGTGATCAGCTGCCTACTGCATGGCATTGAGTAGGGCGAGCACTGCTTCTGCAGGGGCGGCTGGGTGGACCTCTGGCTGCTGCTGCTGCTGCTTCTGCTGGGGGGTCCATAACTGCGTCGCCGAGGTGTGCGTGCCTATGGCTCTGCAGACCGCGTGCTGTGCAGGCTGAGTGTGTCTGGAAGGGGCCCTTTAAGGTAGCGGCTAGCTGTTGCCCCGGAAGTTGTAGTCCACCCTGGCTGCGTCTACACGTGCACGCTACTTCGAAGTAGCGGCAGTAACTTCGAAATAGCGCCCGTCACGTCTACACGTGTTGGGCGCTATTTCGAAGTTGAAATCGACGTTAGGCAGCGAGACGTCGAAGTCGCTAACCCCATGAGCGGATGGGAATAGCGCCCTACTTTGACGTTCAACATCGAAGTAGGGACGTGTAGACGATCCGCGTCCCGCAACATCGAAATAGCGGGGTCCTCCATGGCGGCCATCAGCTGGGGGGTTGAGAGATACTCTCTCTCCAGCCCTTGCGGGGCTCTGTGGTCACCGTGGGCAGCAGCCCTTAGCCCAGGGCTTCTGGCTGCTGCTGCTGCAGCTGGGGGTCCGTGCTGCATATACAGGGTCTGCAACTAGTTGTTGGCTCTGTGTATCTTGCACTGTTTAATGAAAGTGTGTCTGGGAGGGGCCCTTTAAGGGAGCGACTTGCTGTTGAGTCCGCCCCGTGACCCTGTCTGCAGCTGTGCCTGGCTCCCTTATTTCGATGTGTGCTACTTTGGCGTGTAGACGTTCCCTCGCTGTGCCTATTTCGATGTTGGGCTGAGCAACGTCGAAGTTGAACATCGACGTTGCCAGCCCTGGAGGACGTGTAGACGTTATTCATCGAAATAAGCTATTTCGAAGTTGGGTGCACGTGTAGACGTAGCCCCTGTGACCCTGTCTGCAGCTGTTCCTGGCACCCTTATTTCGATGTGTGCCGCTTTGGCGTGTAGACGCTCCCCTGCAGCGCCTACTTCGATGTGGTGCTGCCCAACATCGACGTTCAACGTCAACGGCACCAGCCCTGGAGGACGTGTAGACATTATTCATCGAAATAGCTTATTTCGATGTCGTAGCATACACGTGTAGATGTAGCTCATATGTCACAAAGAGATGCTATCCTTTCACGCACAACTGAAATTCAGCCCAAAGGTAAATTTCCAAGTCTGCTGTAAACTAATCCAATGAAATCTTTTACTGGTATTATTTCTGAAACCTCATGCCTCCAGTGAGGTGAGGAGACTTCACTTTCTCAACATCAGATGAGCACTGGTATTCTACCTGCAAAGATAAAAACTGCAGAAAATTTCCTTGCCTGTTTTTGCCATACCAGAACGAGGATGGGGAGAAGCAATATTTGGTTAGGGAATCTCTTCTCTGTGGATTTCTGACTGTATCTTCCTTTGCTATCAGCTGTCACATTTCCCACACAGGGACAAGGTACGGACTCATTCCTCTACAGCAAAGGCAAGTGCAATAGCGTCTGTTCAAAAAGTGCCTTACTGGACATTGCCAAGGCAGCAACCTGAAGTTCTGTCCAAATTTTCATGAAGCATTATGCTTTGGTCCAAGCGTTTGGAATTGAAGCATTACAGACATTCTATACCACCCATATCCAGGACCCTCCCTGGGTTTGTGTCTTTCTGTGTGTGAGAAAGAGGCTTTGTCCACACAACGGGGTTATTTTGAAATAACTTGGCAAGTGTCTAAGGAACGCACATACTATTTCAAAATAAAATTGAAATTGTGAGCTCCTTATGTCAAATCTGGCAAAAAGTTTCCAAATATCTTATTTCGAAATGGGGCTGTAGTGTAGACGTAGCCAGAGAGAGGGAGAGAAAGGGTTGAGAGAAATACGGCCATAGTGCTGGAAATGGAAGACAATTTTACTAAAAAAAGCTTCTTCCCCCATTAAGCATATTTCCCCCAGAAAACAGCCCAAGTGGATTAAAAGGAAGTGGACCAAGTGTCTTCCTTACAAATCTCCCTATAAAACTATTTCTCCCAGAAACCCTTCTTCCCCTAGTCTTCTTGCCAAAAATTGCTCTATCCCCTCCGCTCCATCAAATCTTTTCTGGGCTGTTTCATGTTTTAAACCCATCAAGAGACACGTACATCTGATTCACACTAACTGAGGTGAAGCACGGCGATTACTTATGGGATACACAAGTGCCTTTTTGTTCTATTAGCTTTAGACTCTCTAGTCACACTGCTAATGGCCCCTCATCTTCAGACTCAGTTTGAGTTCCTTGTGAGGTTGAAGCTGTTTATAATTTAATTAAAAGAGTCAGCTTTAAAATATAGATTTGAAAGACAACATGAATCTTAAAATGATTGTGTACTACCACCAAGTGGTCAGACTTACTTATTGCACTGAACTGTCCATTCAGTTATAAAACACTTTTATTTTATTTTATTTTAAACTTCAAAATCAAATTTTTCTAGTATAAAACAATGTCACCTACTACCCTTAATTTGGCTGAATGGGCAGAGTCAAATCATATAATTAACTGACAGATTATGACAGCATTTAGTCAGGTGCTTTTTTTAATCATAGAATCATAGAACACCAGGACTGGAAGGCACCTTGAGAGGTCGTCGAGTCCAGCCCCCTGCCCTCATGGCAGCACCAAGTACTGTCTAGACCATCCCTGACAGACATTTATCTAACCTGTTCTTCAATATCTCCAGAGATGGAGATTCCACACTTTTAATTTCCAGTCTGGGCCAATAGAACACACACAAACCACCCAATAAAAAGGTTGTCGTGTGTTAATGATACCCAAGATGCCTCCAGGGTCCATTTTTACCATTTTTTGTATATGTTCAAGACCCCATTATATAAAAAACAAGTCAAAGGCTGTGGGATGAGATTGCAGAGGAGAAGGGGAAAGGGGTGTAAATAATACTTTGTAACTCAATAGTACCTTTCATCCAGAGCATCTTCGATTAATGAATTAAGCTTCACAAACTACCCATGCTGCAGGTGAGGGAGCTATAAGGATTCCTTTGCCTACCGCTGCTGTATTTTAGTAGTATAACAGGATGCATCCACGCTGCACAACAGCTGGGAGTAAAGAATAAAGAAAACCATCCCTTCAAAATGAAACAGTACCCGACAGTACTTGGTCCAGCCATGAGGGCAGTCCTAGCATTCTATGATTCTATGAAACTACAGTGGGGTGTTATAGGCTGAATTTAATTGCCTGACTTAGAATTTGGCTAACCGGTTAGGTCTAATTGCTTTATGCAAAGTAGAATGAAATCTTGACTTACAAGTGCTCAGGTTTTCACTGCAAGCTAAAAGACAGCAAAACGACACATGCCCTCATGTCCAGTACTACTGGGGTCAGCTCTGAGTCAGAGCAAACATGTCATTTACTGAAGCACTGTCTTGTTCCCTGCCAAAGTCCCAGAAAAAAATAGCTGGAAATTCTATAGCAGAAGTTCTCAATCTTCATTACACTGCTACTCACTTCTGATAACAAGAACTACTAACAGCAACGAAGGGTCTTGTGGCACCTTATAGACTAACAGAAAAGTTTTGAGCATGAGCTTTCGTGAGCACAGACTCACTTCATCAGATGCATCTGATGAAGTGAGTCTGTGCTCACGAAAGCTCATGCTCAAAACTTTTCTGTTAGTCTATAAGGTGCCACAGGACCCTTCGTTGCTGTTACAGATCCAGACTAACACGGCTACCCCTCCAAGAACTACTAAATGACCTGAGGAGGTAGCCCAAAGCCCTGAGCCCTCTGCTCCAGGTGTGTTTGTGGGGTGGGGAAGCTAGATGGGGGGACGGGGGAAGAGGGTAACTGTAAGCTGAGCCTCACTTTCCAGGGCTGAAGTCTTTGAGCTTTGGCCCCAGGAGGTGAGGCTTAAGTTTTTGTTTTCAGTGGTGTGACTCAGGCTTGGATTTCATCCCTGGACCTCAGCAACTCTAACACCAGCCCTGCCAACTCAATTAAAATGGGGTGGCACCCATAGGCATGGGAATTAGAAGTATGTGTGTGTAGGGGATGGGGGTGCCTCAGCACCCTGTGGCAACAAGCTGTCACCCCACGCGCCCAGGGTCCTGTGTATTGCTCTCCATGTCCAGAGTCCTGGTGCTGGGCCACATGCTCAGCATCCCAGCTGCTAACAAAGCATGCCCAGAGTCCAAGCTATCAGTTCTGTGCACTCGGGCTCCCAGCCTCCACACAGGGAGCTGGAGGCAGGGGGCTGGGAATGGGAACTGGTTTTCATCACCCGCACTATGAAAAATATTCCAGTGACATGGGTCAGGGTCCTGAGTCTCAGTTTGAGCACAGTGGCTCATGGTTGCTGATGGGCCCACTGCACAAGGTGATATGCTACTGCTATGGTACCAGCATGAAGCCAGCCCAGTAGGTTAGCGTAGACATGGCACTTATTGTTATGAATTAATTTTTGTTTATTTTTCCTTGGGCATATGTCCATATCATGAGCCCTGACTACAAACTAATTAAGGCTTGACTGGGCACAGAAACTGAACCAAATCTAGCACCTTCCAAGAGCAATAACTGTTCTAAAGGGATACTCACACTGAAACAAAACCATGCAGAGAACAGAACAACACCGTTCCTTGGTCCAATGGAAGCACTAAAAGAACATGGATTATAGCTTTGACCAAGAAAGTAAGTCTCCGGCGGAACCTCCCTTGTTCAGATGGCTGATTGAAAACTGCACCCATATAAGTGCCACTCAAGGAATGGAGGCTGTGCATAAGGCTTTAGTTGCGCCTGTTGAGGAGACGAATTGCACCCATTGCCAATATCGCCACCCCTTCAGCACAGCAGTTGGGCCTTGCACATGGTGTAAAGTCCATCATGATGCCAGCAATGACCTCCATAAATCACAGCATTCTCCCATTATAGAGTGTGCAGGCCTAGTGTTCATTTTCAGATAACCAACCCAATGAGTATACAGTAGGCCCCTGAGATATGCGCACTCAAGTTGCTCATATCTCACTTTGGCATGATGGGGTGGATGGCAGGCGGAGGGCAGCAGAAGCTCCAGCCCCAGGGAGCTGCTGCTGCAACGGGGGGCAGGAAATCCCCCTGTTATGGGGTAAGTGAGCTGGTGGAGCACTTTTGCCACCAGCTCAGCCCCAGCTGCTGCCACCGTGGGGGTGGGGAGCCCCCATCAAGGGACTGGTGAGCTGGGGGAGGCAGGCGATCCCCTTTCAAACTCCACCCGCTCTCTTTCCTCTCAACATGAGGATCTCCTGCCCTCCCTACCCCCGCGGCAGTGGTTGCTCAGGTTAAGCTGGTGGCCTCGCTGCCCCCTCCCCCATACTCAACTTGCGTGAAATTCTAATTAAGCCTGGTTTTCCAGGAACGTATTTTACACAAGTCAATGGTCCATTGTAATTAACATCAGTTTTAATCCCAGTGTATAAAATGCTGGTCAAAAGAAACAGCCAGGCCAGTTGTTACCCATGCCAACGGGAATGCCAAGCAGAACCAAATCATCTAGAAAGTAACAGTAGATGCAACAAGAGCATAGCATTAGCTTAGTATGAAAATGGGATAAATTTTTCTCATTATATGTATATGTCAAACTACCTTAGATGATTAGTCATAGACAGTCGCCATGTTAGTCTAGTAGTAGTAGGCATCCTTCAGTCTGCATAGACTATGGATCGTGCCTTTTATAGTTTCAATTGAGGACTTCATTTACAGCATCTACTGTGACTATGAAGACCCACACGAGAGTGACAGTCCTTGCTGCATCTCTTGCAGATGTGGTGGGTGTCTGGCAAGTCCTTATTGTGCTTTCTGTGCGCTCGCTTCTCCTCTGCTAGCTGTCTGATCCTCATCTCGCCCTTCTGAAGGCCCTTGTGTAACCCCTGCCTCCATCTGCTGTGGTCGTCTGCTAGTTCTTCCCAGTTGTCCAGCTCAATGTCTACCTCTCTGAGGTCTCTCTTGCAGACATCTTTGTAGCGCAGCTGGGGGTGTCCGGGAGGTCTTTTGCCAGAGGCTAGCTCACCATACAGTATGTCTTTTGGAATCCTTCCATCATTCATCCTGTGGACATGGCCAAGCCAGCGGAGCCGACGCTGCCTGAGGAGGGTGTGCATGGTTGGGATTCCAGCTCGCTCAAGGACGGTGGTGTTGGTCACTCTGTCCTTCCATGATATTCCAAGGATGCTCCTGAGGCAGCGCAAGTGGAAGACGTTCAGCCTCTTTTCCTGGAGGGCATACAGGGTCCAAGTCTCGCTGCCATAAAGGAGGGTGCTGAGGATGCAGGCTCTGTAGACTTGCATTTTAGTGTGAGTGTACAGCTTGTTGTTATTCCACACTCTCTTGCTGAGTCTGGACAGAGTTGTGGCCGCTTTTCCGATCCTCCTATTTAGCTCAGTGTCCAACGACAGGGTGTCAGTGATGGTAGACCCGAGGTAAATGAACTCGTGGATGACCTCTAACGTATAGTTGTCAGTGCTGATTGATGGGGATTCAGCAACATCCTGACTGAGTACATTTGTTTTCTTTAGGCTGATGGTAAGCCCAAAGTCCTTGCACGCTTTGGAGAACTGATCCAGCAGTTTTTGAAGCTGGTCTTCTGTGTGAGACACTACAGCAGCATCGTCTGTGAGCAGCATGTCGCTGATGAGGACTTCTCGCACCTTAGACTTAGCTAAAGCCTAGCAAGATTAAACAGTATCCCATCAGATCTTGTGTGCAGCAAGATGCCCTCTGTTGAAGATCCAAAGGCACGCTTCAGGAGGAGTGCAAAGAAGATCCCGAACAATGTTGGAGCAAGCAGGCATCCTTGTTTGACGCCGCTCCTGATTCTGAAAGCACCCGATAATGTGCCATCATGTTGGATGGTTCATCTCATGTCTTCATGGAATGACTGGATCATCTTGAGTAACCGTGGAGGACAGCCTATCTTGTGGAGCAGTTTGAACAGACTATCCCTGCTGACCAAGTCAAAGGCCTTGGTCAAGTCGATGAAGGCTATGTAGAGTGGCTTCCTCGGCTCCCTGCACTTCTCCTGCAGCTGCCTTAGAGAGAAGACCATGTCAACGGTAGACCTCTCTGCACGGAATCCGCACTGCGATTCGGGGTACACCCTCTCAGCAATCTTCTGGAGTCTGCCCAGGATGACGAGAGCGAACAGTTTACCAGTGACACTTCGGAGGGAGATTCCACGATAGTTGTTGCAGTCACTTCTGTCTCCTTTGTTCTTATACAACGTTACAATGTTAGTGTCACGCGTATCCTGTGGAACCTCACCCTCTTTCCAGCACAGGCACAGTAGCTCATGTAGGGGTTCCAGGAGTGTGTCCGTGGCACATTTGATTACCTCTGGTGGTATACCATCCCGGCCAGGGGCCTTTTCTGCTGCAATGCTGTCGATGGCTCTCTTCAGTTCATCCACAGTCTGTTTCTGATCCAGTTCGTCCAGTACTGGTAGGAGCTCGACAGCATTGAGGGCTGCGTCAACCACAACGTTCTCGCGTGAGTACAGCTCGGAGTAGTGCTCAACCCAGCACTCCATCTGTTTGGCTTTGTCAGCGATGACTTCACCAGATTTGGATTTCAGAGGTGCCATCTTGTTCTGGGTGGTTCCTAATGCCTTCTTCATACCCTCGTACATTCCTCTGAGATTACCAAAGTCAGCACAGGTCTGGATGCTGCTGCATAACTGGAGCCAGTGGCTGTTGGCACAGCGCCTGGCTGTCTGCTGTACTGTTCTTCTGGCCGCTCTAAGTGCTTGCTGGGTACTCTGGCTCGGTGAGCGTTTGTACTCCAGGAGTGCAGCGCGCTTCTTTTCAATGACTGGAATCATCTCATCGGAGTTAGATTCGAACCAGTTGTTCATGTTTCTAGCTCTTCTTCCAAACACCGACAAGGCTGTTGTAAACTGTATCCCTCAGATGTTGCCATTTGGATGTCACATCGGCGCCCCCTGGGCCGCTGCGCAGATTTTCCTGGAGGGTCTCTCTGAACTTTTCAGCTTTCTCTGAGTTTGCCGTCTTTCTGGCGTCAATGCGGGGCCTTCCAGCAGGTTTAGAGTGGTACAGCTTCTTGGGTCTCAGCTTGAGCTTGGAGCAAACTAGCGAGTGATCTGTATCACAGTCAGCACTATGATAGCTGCGTGTCAGAAGGACGTTTTTGAGGTTATTACGCCTAGTGATGACCCCGTCTAGTTGATGCTAGTGCTTCAAGCGTGGATGTCTCCACGACACTCTGTGCTGTGGCTTCAGTTGGAAGAATGTGTTTGTGATGCACAGATTGTGGTGCGTGCACAGTTCAAGGAGACGCTGTCCATTGTCATTCATTTTTCCCACACCAAAGTGTTCTAAGCAGGAAGGCCATGAGGCCCAATCAGCTCCAACTCTTGCATTGAAGTCACCCAAGATGTACAGTTGTTCATGAGCAGGTATTTGCGCTACAGCAGCACTAAGCACGTCATAGAACTTGTCTTTTACTTCTGGTGTGGCGTACAGGGTTGGAGCATAAGCGCTGATCAGGTGGACGGGACCGGTGCAAGTTTGAAGCGTGATCCGAAGTCTGTATTGCCACAAACAGAAAAGCTAAGGTAAATGCTATCTTTATTGAGACCAAGGTGTAAAGTGTTAAACTTGAGAATGAACTCCAATTCAGACGTCTCCCTTTGTAATCTGGTGTTAAAGTCTCTTTGGTTTAGGATGGAGGTTTTCAGGTCTTGAATTTTATGGCCTGCTCCATTGAAATGCTCACTGCTGGCGATTACCTTACACATTACAGGGACAGTTTCCCCATCTTTGATATTTGTAGTGTCCTCAGGCAACCTGCTTAGCTTAATAGACGCTTGCAGTAAGTAATTTTCTACCCCTCCTCCTCCCCACCCTTTCCCCTCCTTCTGTCCTATGTAGTTGATTCATCAGTTTTCATTTATTTTTTTTCCTTCTGTTAAATTCTCATTGTGCCAGTTTACTTTATCAGAATTTCCAGGTATGAAGGAGTGGGTCTGTCCTAAGAAAGCTCATCACCTGATAAATCATTTTGTTAGTCTTTAAATTGCTACAAAACTGTTTTTTTTTTTTAACCTTTGCTGATCTGAGCCTTAATGTTAATGGAAGCTTTCTGTATGCACAGGACTGGAAATTTAGGTTACTCTTCCTTCATTACAACCTTTGCCTGAAAGGTAAACTATCACTTCTGAACTCATGGAAGAAGGTGTGATAAGTGACAAAAGGGGAACAAAAGGTGAAATATAGGCACTCTGGGGTGGTAGGGGGTGGTCAGGCTCCTCCCTCATCATTCAGTTTATTTTATCCCAGTTTAATGCCATAGACGGAATGGGAATTAATTCCTCTTTACACTGGTGTAACTGTGAGGAAAATCATTCCCCTGTTCCCCCTTCTCCCACCCACCCAGTCAGAAAGCGATTCCCTGACAGTAAAATGGGTGTAAAAGCAGGACTTTACTCCATGCTGTGCTTTTCCTGCTGAAATTAAAATATCATTTCACTGGATATGAAATGATATTTTATATGCTTTGTAATGTCATACTTAAGCGCATCATGAAAAGCATTAGCACATACACAGGTTCTTAGAGCACAACAAAGAAACCTTTATTCAAAATTTGCTGTTACAGCTGAGTACTTAAATTTGCTCTATTCAGCAACTAGAAATTGTTTTCATATTTTTCTAGCCATCAAGAAGTTGACAGATCACTTACTCAATCAAGTCTTAGAGACTATTAATATACTTAACGGTTACCTACAATATGACAGGTGCAGGCCCAAATAGCATGTGTTGTTAAACTCAGATTTTAAGAAGGGTTATAGTCAAATAATTATGGATATTTTTCAAGATATCTCAAACAGCTGTCAAAAGCCATTGAGCCATGATTTTAGCTTTTACCATAGTCCTCTGCAGGAAATTTGCTAGCTTATAATCATCTCTTAGCAAAACTGTTGAAAGAGAAATACAACAGAACTTACTTGTGGTGAATTCAGAGGGGAAAATCACTCATGTGCAGAGGGCCAGCACATGACATAGACCCCAGTTAAGTTCAAACTGAAGTCTCCTTTGAAGACTTAACTGATGCCTGGGTGAAGTCTGATCCTACAGAAAAGCTGTAGTGGAGTAAAATGGCCATGTTAAAGTGTGCCAATGCATTTCAATCAGCCATCTTTATAGAGATAGGCCAAAGCTATGGAGTTGGATCCTGAAGTCCAACTGCAGAACAGAGATGCGATCATTGGTAAGTAAAATGAGAGCGCTGTGTTCCTCTTAGGCTATGTCTACACGTGTATGCTACATTGAAATAGCTTATTGAAATAATCTATTTTGATGAATAACATCTACACGTCCTCCAGGGCTGGTGCCGTCGAAGTAGGTGCTGCAGGGGAGCGTCTACACGCCAAAGTAGCAGACATTGCAATAAGGGTGCCAGGAACACCTGCAGACAGGGTCACAGGGCAGACTAGCACTTCCAGGGCAACAGCTAGCCGCTCCCTTAAAGGGCCCCTCCCAGACACACTCAGCCTGCACAGCACGCGGTTTGCAGAGCCATAGGCACGCACACCTCGGCGACGCAGATATGGACCCCCAGCAGCAGCAGCAGCAGCAGCAGCCAGAGGTCCACCCAGCCGCCCCTGCAGGAGCAGTACTCGCCCTGCTCAATGCCATGCAGGAGGCAACTGATCACATTCTAGTCACAGAAGAGGAGCTGCCCCCCAGGGGAGGAGGAAGCAACCCCAGACCCTGCAGCCCCCCGCCCCCCGCCGGCTGTGGAGCTACCCCACAAGCACTGACTGGCGGGAGCGGCTGGTGCTCGGCGAGTGGGACGAAGACCGTTGGCTCCAGAACTTTCATATGAGCTGGCAGACATTTCTGGAGCTCTGCCAGTGCCTCACCCCCATGCTGAGGCACCAGGACACTGCCATGCCGCGTGCCCTCCCTGTGGAGAAATGGGTCGGCATCACTGTCTGGAAGCTGGCCACTCCAGACAGCTACCGATCCGTAGGACAGCAGTTTGGCGTCGGCAAGGCCACCATCGGGGCTGTCCTCATGGAGGTAAGAGGACCCACGGGGAGGGGGAGGCAGCCCGGGGGGGGGAGGGGAGCCTTGGGGAGGGGAGGGGAGGGGAGCCTTGGCAGGGGAGGGGAAGGAACGGGAGGGGAACCCTGGGGAGGGGACGGGAGGGGAGCCCTGGCAGGGGAGGGCCAGACACACCCTGTATACCCCTCCTCATTGGTGCTCTCCCATGTCCTTCCCCTGCAGGTCGTCCGCGCCATCAACGCCCTGCTCCTCCACGGGCTCATGTGGCTTGGGGACCCGGATGCCGCCATTGCGGGGTTTGCCACCCTGGGCTTCCCAAATTGCTTCAGGGCTCTGGATGGGACCCATATCCCCATCCCTGCCCCGGAGCACAGTGGAGGACACTTCTTGAACAGGAAGGGCTACCGTTCGGTGGTCCTCCAGGCCTTGGTGGACAGCCGGGACCGCTTCCTGGACATATATGTTGGCTGGCCTGGCAGCACCCACGATGCCCGGGTATTCAGGAATTCGGGCCTGTGCTGCCAGCTGGAGGCAGGGACCTACATCCCCCAGCGGGAGATCCCTGTGAGGGACACCACCATGCCCCTCTGCATCGTCGCAGACACGGCATTACCCCCTCCGACCCTGGCTCATGCACCCTTACATGGGCCATCTGTCAGCCAGCCAGGAGCACTTCAACAGGCGCCTGAACCATGCACGCCAGGTGGTTGAGTGCACATTTGGCCTCCTCAAAGGGCACTGGAGGTGTCTCCTCACCTGCCTTGATGCGGGCCCCACCAACATCCCCCAGATTGTGGGCGCGTGCAGCACACTCCACAACCTGGTGGAGAGCAAGGGGGAGGCATTCTTTCAGGGCTGGGCTGTGGAGGCTGGCAGGGCTGACGTGCAGCCACCCGCTGCCTCCAGTCGCCAGGTGGACCCAGAGGGGATCCGGGTCTGGGAGGCCCTGCGGGCCCATTTCGACCAGGCCGCAGGGTGAACGCTGGCAGGCCCCCCACTGCACCCCCCCATCCTCCACAACACTCCCTGCCCCTAAGTCCACACCACAGAACACCCAAGAGCACCCCCCCCCCGACTTTTCTTGCAAATAAAAATAGACCTGTTGTTCGTGAAACCACAAAACGGTGAATTCTTACTATTATTATATTATTTACAACAAACATAAATATTATATATATTATAATGATGATAAGCAAAAAAAAAGGGGAAGACAAGGAAGGGGAGAACTATTTACATGGGGGGCAGGTATCATAACATAACAGGGGTCTAATACAATCTATATACAAAACACAAGTAAAAGGGGATATGTACAAAGCGGGGGGGGCACGTCCTGTGCCCCGCACCCCCTAATGTCCAGTGCTGGGAGTGGGCGGCCGTGACCTGCACCTCGGCCTCAGCCCTGGCCGAGGCTGGCTGGGGGGCCGGGCGGACCGGCAGATATGGCCGGCGGGTGTCAGCAGGCCCCAGGTCCCCTTGGCGTATGGCCCCTTGGTGGCGGACAGCGGAGGGATGGCGGTTGAGCAGCGGGTGGAGCAGTGGGTTGAGCGGGCAGAGCGGCAGCCGGCGCAGCATGGGGGGCCAGGTAGTCCACGATGCGCTCAAATGTGCGCATAAAGGCCCCCCATGCCTCCTGGTGCCAGGCCAGCACCCGCTTTTGCAGATGGAGCCGCCGCTCCTCCACCCGCAGGCGCTGCTCTGAGACCTCCAGCTTCCGCCGGAGGATCGCCAGCAGCTGGGGGTCTGTTGCCGTCCTCAGATGGTGCTGTGTCCGCCGTCGTCCCCGCCATGGGGCTGGTCGGTGCTCCACTGAGGGGCTGGCCTGGAGTGATGGCCGCGGTGGGCTCTCCGGGACTGACACCTCGCCGGCGCTCTCCGGTCCCTCCGATGGTGCAGATGCAGAACACAGGGAGGGAAGAAGAGTGGAGACAGCCGTTAGTGTGGGCCCCGAGCCGTGGCCCTTGTCCCCCCACCCCTCTTCTGCTGGTTCCCCATCCCCATCCCCAGGAGATGCTGCTGCTGCTGGGTGTCCCACCCCCTCCCCCCGGGGGACCCTAGAGGTTCCGGTCCCCCATCCCCCGGGATGGGGCATGGCACTGTCGTGCTGGGGGGGCAGGGCCTGATGCACTCTTCTGAGGGACATGCCACTGCTGTCCTTGGGGCCATGGTCATCTGGGCATGTGGAGGGCCCTGGTCATGTCTGTTGCTCCCACCCCTCAACCCCGGGGGTGTGAACTGGGGGGGGTACCTACCTGATGGTCCGCTCCCACGGTCAGGGGACACCCGGTGGGCGGACGCCTTGCTGGAGCTCCGGGATGGGATGGTGATCCGGAGCCCCCCATCGCTGGAGGAGGATCCCCCCTTCCTCCTCCTCCTCCGGTGTCCCAGGTGTGGGCTCCTGGGGGGGCCCCTTGGGTGCGGGGCTTGCCTCTGTGGCGGACTCCGCCTCCGGGGCCTGCTGGGGCTTGTCGGCTGAGGTGTCAAGAGTGGCCGGAGGGGAGGAGATGTGCCGGGGGCCCAGGATTTCCCTGAGTTCCCTGTAAAAGGGGCAAGTGACAGGGGCGGCCCCAGATCGGCTGGCTGCATCCCGGGCCCGTGCGTAACCCTGCCGCAGCTCCTTAACCTTACTCCTGATGTGGTCAGGAGTGCAGGCAGGGTGACCCCGGGCGGCCAGGCCCTCGGCCAGCCAAGCAAATGCATCCGTGTTCTGCCTCTTGCTCCCCATTACCTAGAGCACCTCCTCCTCGCTCCAGAGCCCCAGCAGGTCCTGGATCTCGGCCTCCATCCAGGAGGTGCCCCGCTGCCTCTTCCCCAGCTGGCTGCCAGCCTGGGAGCCCTGACTCCCCTTGGGGGGGGTGCCCTGGGGGCGCTTGGGGGGCTGGCTGGCTGCCATCGCTGCAGGGGGTGGTGGACTGTGGCTGCTGTGAGACGTGCAGGCTGGCCGTGTGGCTGTGCTGCCGCCTGCACGCTCTCTCAACTTCCTGCACAGGAAGGCAGGGGGCGGGGACTTTTAAGGGGCCGCTGCATGTGTGACCATCGAGCTCAGGGGCTGGAGAGAGCATCTCTCAACCCCTCAGCTGATGGCTGCCATGGCGGACCCCGCTATTTCGATGTTGCAGGACGCGCATCGGCTACACGTGCCCTACTTTGACATTGAACGTTGAAGTAGGGCACTATTCCCATCCCCTCATGAGGATAGCGACTTCGATGTCTCGCCGCCTTATGTCGATGTCAACTTCGAAATAGCACCCGCCGCGTGTAGACGTGGCGGGCGCTATTTCAAAGTTGGTGCGGCTACTTCGAAGTAGCCAGCACGTGTAGACGCAGCTTTAGACACCTACGTCTTGTTCTGTCCATCAATGTCCCCATCACAACCACAACAGGACAAAGAAATTACCTTGGTCTGTAGTGATGCTTCTTTGAGATGTTTGTCCTCATGGATGCTCCATTACATGTGTTCTTGTGTTCCCACCAATCCCAGATTTACTATGACACCAATGGTGCTGGCATACTGGTCCCACCCCATCACAACTCTATTTATAAATAGATTTGAAGTGCACACATCACAAACTTCTATACATTTCAACATGTGTATATATATTGAGAATTTGGTCCTACAAACTATTTGAAAAGTGTGTACGTGTTTTAAGTGCCACATGAAGTCCAGTTGTCGTGGTGTTCTAGTTTACATTTTATTTCAGGTAAGCCATATTGTGTCACACTGTCAGCAGCATATGTGTCTATGCCTGCAGAGTGGGAGCCTATACAGGCATCAATGAATGAGCGAACAAGTCCAAGTTACTGACAAATAGTGATGAAAAAGCATTTAAGTGACTCTCAAAAGTGGAGGGGTTACTAAACTGTGAGCTGCTTACGCTCCTAATGCTCCAGAGGTGTGCCTGTCTTCATCTCTGATGTTGGTGCATATGCATCAATAGTAAAATGTTTTTGATTTTAGGAAATTCTGTGATACAGCCTTTAATCAAGTGTCCCCAAATGGTGAAGCTGTTGAAAGGCACTGGCTCATATACTCACCTTAAATTGGCTGCCTCTTCTGTTTTGTGTGCGGCTTGTTTTCTTTGGACAGCGCATCTGCCCTAGCTAGGGCAGCTGTATCTCCCTGTTCCAAATATAAGCACCAGGGGAATGGTGGCCACCAGCCCTCCCTGGGGAATCATCAGGGATGTGGCAGCCGCCCACACGCCCCCCACTTCCCCGTGGCTCCAGGAAGGGACCTATGTGCTCTCTGGCCAGCAGGTGCACCTGCACAGCTGTTGGCAGAAGAGGTCAGCCAGGGGGAGGCCAAAATACAGGACAATTAGTCCCTTTTACAAAATAAGTAGGGATGCCTATTTGGTATCCCAAATATGGGACTGTCCAACCAAATATGCGACAGATGGTCACCCTCACCCTAGCCAAGAGGGGATTTGATTCATTGGCTCACAGTGGCAGAGCTGGTGACCATAGAAGTTCTGTGGAGTTTCAGCAAACTCTCAGCACTTATGCAATGCATGTATTGAAAACTCAAACCCTTGATAAACATATAGCACTCCACTTAATTTCCTTCATTGAGTGGTCCTGCTAATAACAGGCAACCTTTTTTTCCCCTTCTTTTCCCATCCCCCACTCTATAAACCCTGGATTCTGTTTTTCCTCTCCATTTTTCATCTGAAGAAATGGGTTTTGCCCACTAAAGCTCATGACCGAATACATCTGCTTGTTGTGGAATAGAGGAAGTATTGGGGAAAGAAATGATAGGAGACAAGTGTTGAAGTGAGTCATATCATCAATAAAATTTCTGACAACACAAAGTCTGGCACTGAGAGGGTGTGAGTGATTCCTGCTGGTGATAGGGTGACCTAGTGACTAGGTCCCCTTGCAGGGCCCAGGGGCCCAGGGTGTGTGTCTTTAGCCCTCACCCAAGAGACTAATGGATAAGCTTGGGGCGTGGCCCTGAGTTTCGCCTCCAGTGGGAGAGGGGTTCCGTGGGAGGGACTCCCCCCCCGTTTGTGCCTGGAGGAGGGTCCTGAGGCTCTGCCCTCCAGCAGCCGACCAGTGGCAGTTTTGGCTCTGCTGTCTCAGAGCCAGCTCCTGCCTCTTGGCTGGTCAGCCTCAGGCTGGGCTGTCTTCCTTCCCTTTATACTCCTCCAGGCCTGACACTGGCTGTAGGTGAACCAGGATGTGGTTGCGTGGGCCAACAGGCCCTGTTTAACCCCTGCCCTGCCTGGCCTTCCTTTCACACTCTTACAGGGGGGTTAATGAAACCTTTGACAGTCTTAATAATGGCAACTTCTTTGGCTGCTTAGCGTTCTTAGCAGAGCACAACCCCTTTCTTGGCCTGCCACATTGATAAGCAAGGGTAGGGGGTCATGGCACATCATATCTATCATCCCCAACCTGGGAAGAGTTCATCAAACTCACAGCTGAAAAAGTAAAGCACGATATTGTGGCTGAGCTAAAACTGGCAAGGTGCTCTTCGTTCACTACTGATTCCTCACTGTCCTGATCAATTGACATTTACTGTAAGCTACATGCTGCATAGTGCTTCTGGAATTTTGTTCCAGTTACAGCAGAGGGAGGGCTCCATCTGTTTAATGTTATTAGTGACAGCTTAAGTGATGGACTGAAATTCAACGTACTTATTTTTATTTTGGTCTTCAAAACTCTCAGTATCACAGTAAAAGTGCACTTGTCACTCTAACTTAGAATGAGAGAACTTTATTAGCATGTCTCCTTCCTCCCTGCGACTCAGTCTTTGCTTGAAGCTAACAGACCAGGAAACAGAGAACAGAACACTAGTTAATCAAGTTACAGGCTTAAAAGGAAAAGTTGTCTTTCTCTACCTTAAAAAAAAAAACAAAAAAACAGAGTCTTTTAGTACCTTACGCTATGGCTACACTGCAGCCCTAATTTGAAGAGGATACTTCTTATCTTATTTTGAAATAGCACAGCTATGCACAAAAGCCGTGTCGACACTAGCCATTATTTTAGAAATTTCAGACCCTCTTTTGAAAGAGAACTTGGGACAGTGTAGATGCTCTCTTTTGAAAGAGTGGCTGGGTCTTTTGAAAGGGCAGCTTGCCCTTTAGAAAGGCCAGCTCGGTGGCACCAGCCCCTGCTCGTGTGTGGACACTATGGCTACGTCTACACGTGCCCCAAACTTCGCAATGGCCATGCAAATGGCCATTTCGAAGTTTACTAATGAAGCGCTGAAATGCATATTCAGCGCTTCATTAGCATGCGGGCGGCAGCGGCGCTTCGAAATTGACGAGCCTTGCCGCCGCCCGGCACGTCCAGACGGGGCTCCTTTTCGAAAGGACGCCACCTTCTTCGAAGTCCCCTTATTCCCATGAGCTCACGGGAATAAGGGGACTTCGAAGTAGGTGGCGTGCTTTCGAAAAGGAGCCCCGTCTGGACGCGCCGCGCGGCGGCAAGGCTCGTCAATTTCGAAGTGCCGCTGCCGCCCGCATGCTGATGAAGCGCTGAATATGCATTTCAGCGCTTCATTAGTAAACTTCGAAATGGCCATTTGCATGGCCATTTCGAAGTTTGGGGCACGTGTAGACACAGCCTATATGTCAAAAGGGCTTCTTTCAAGTCCTCATTCTCAAAAAGTGCCCTTTTGAAAACACGCTATAGTGTAGACATAGCTAAAATGTATTTCAAAGTAGCACCCAGCTATTTCGAAGTAGCATTTCCAGATGCTAGGTCAAAATAGTGTGGTTGGAGAGATTTAACAATTGCGAAATAATGCACTCACTATTTCAATTTTAGAATAGTCTAGACACTAGGGCTGCATCTACACTACCCCTCCCTTTTGGAAGGGGTATGTAAATGCTGCAGCTAGGAAATGTTAATGAAGCACTGTTATGAATATTCAGCACATCATTTGCATAATGGTGGTCACCCGGGGCATTGAGGCTACGTCTACACGTGCACCCAACTTCGAAATAGCTTATTTCGACGTTGCGACATCGAAATAGCCTATTTCGATGAATAACGTCTACACGTCCTCCAGGGCTGGCAACGTCGATGTTCAACTTCGACGTTGCTCAGCCCAACATCGAAATAGGCACAGCGAGGGAACGTCTACACACCAAAGTAGCACACATCGAAATAAGGGAGCCAGGCACAGCTGCAGACAGGGTCACGGGGCGGACTCAACAGCAAGTCGCTCCCTTAAAGGGCCCCTCCCAGACACACTTTCATTAAACAGTGCAAGATACACAGAGCCAACAACTAGTTGCAGACCCTGTATATGCAGCACGGACCCCCAGCTGCAGCAGCAGCAGCCAGAAGCCCTGGGCTAAGGGCTGCTGCCCACGGTGACCATAGAGCCCCGCAAGGGCTGGAGAGAGGGTATCTCTCAACCCCCCAGCTGATGGCCGCCATGGAGGACCCCGCTATTTCGATGTTGCGGGACGCGGATCGTCTACACGTCCCTACTTCGATGTTGAACGTCGAAGTAGGGCGCTATTCCCATCCCCTCATGGGGTTAGCGACTTCGACGTCTCGCCGCCTAACGTCGATTTCAACTTCGAAATAGCGCCCAACACGTGTAGACGTGACGGGCGCTATTTCGAAGTTACTGCCGCTACTTCGAAGTAGCGTGCACGTGTAGACGCAGCTTGAAAGTGCTGCTTTCCAATTGAAAACTAGCCATGTAGATGGGGTTTCTTTGAAAGGACACCCTGATTTCAAAAGGACCCTTCTTCCCTTTCTTTTTTATTCTTATCAGCACCTCATTAGCATTTCCAATCCACGGCATTCACATACCCCTTAGAGAGGGAGGGGGTAGTATAGATGCGGCCTAGCAAAGTTATTTCAAATAACTCTGTATTGTAGCCGTAGCCTGAGAGACTAACAGATTTATTAGGGCATAACCTTTAGTGGGCTAAATGCACTTCATCAGCTGAGCTGGAGTGGCCTGGCTCTCCCTCTGAGACGTCTCTCTACCTAGGAGCTGGAGAAGGAGGATCTTTAAAAAGTCATTGAATACATTTTTCAAATGCAACAAAGCATTTAAGTCACTTAGTGCAAATGGGACTTAGGTTCCTAAATGACATAGGTGCTTTTGAACATTTCCTAAATCAGGTAGGTAGATGCCTTTCAGCTTTAAAAACAGAACAAAACATATTTTACTTCTCTCACTGGGTTTCTGAGTTGGAAATGCCTACCTGTGGCCGAAAAAAAAAATCCACACAACTGAAAATGTAGGGTCCACTCCCAGCCCACCCCTGCCAATTGTAGGTGCCACCTCCAGGACACTGTGTGCCGCATGCTGAGGCAAAACAACAACAGGCTCACCAACGGCATGACCCCAAGTGTGCACAGCAAGCACAAGCTTCTATATGTCTTTCAGTGGTGTGAAAGGAAGAGAGGAAGGGTACACTTGGATTTCAGTGAAGACGTCTCATCATGTATTTAGCTCCCATGAGTGTGCCATGCTCTTACTCATCGGCCGCGGTCAAGGGTGCATGTAAGGTCTAGCATCTTGAATGGTAAGCCTTGATAGAGGACTTGGTTCTTGCACAATCACAACATTTTTGCTTCATTAGGTTTCCTTTCTCAGACAATAACAAAAGAAAGTTACGTCATGGGTAACCCTGGCAACTATTACACTTCCCCTGTCCCGGTGTCACTGACACACACATAATGGGAGATGCTGCTTTATATCATTGTACTAGTAGTCACACAGCCCAGTGAAGGCAATAGCTATACTCGGCATGGGACTGGTGATGTGGGGGGTGCTGCAGGCCTCCTCCTCCCATTGTTGGTGCAGTATCCTGGCTACCAGCCCGGTGCTTGGGCTCCTGCAAGACCTACTTTAATGGCCTTGCTCCCAGCCTCAGCTATTGTCCCAGTCTTAGCCCCCTTATCTCTGCCCACGTTCCCTGCCTTTCCTCTCCCACTTCCCTGGTCCTGGCTCCAGCTCTGAGGAGAAAGAGTGTAGACAGCAGAAATGGGGGTAAAGTAAAACGTTTGGGAATCGCTGGCTTTCGGCACTGCCACTGTGAAAAGGATTCCAGTGCCACTAGAGAGGTACAGAGGCGCCCTGACAAGAGTGACAGTACATAATGGAGGTGGGGACACACATCTCGTAGAGCAGGAAGGGACCTTGGGAGGTCATCGAGTCCAGTCCCCTGCCCTCTTGGCAGGACCAAGCACCAGCCCTTTTTTTCCCCCTGTGTTTGCCCCAGATCCCTAAGTGGCCCCCTCAAGGACTAAACCCTGCGTTTAGCAGGCCATTGCTCAAACCACTGAGCTATCTCTCCCTGGCTAAGTTGCAAATGAAATTCAATTGAAATGTTTGAATCAGAAAGTTTTAAATTTTCTCTCCTTTTTCTTTCTTTCTGTCTTTCTTTCCATGTGACCCTCAAAAGAGCCAGAAGAGTTCTGTTCTGTTTCCAAGGAAGTGTATGACAATGGTCAGAGACCTCTCCTGAAGCTTATGACAAAACATTAAGCAATCTCCTAGACAGCTATCTCTGCTTTGACCACACCTAAACCAGATAATAATATTAGAAAACGTGCACAGCTTTGCATAATGGGCTTTGCAAAAGACCACACTGAAGTCAGTAGGCTGCAAAGATACATCATGAACTTGATGTGTGTGCTTACCACCTAGTCTCTGAACTCTCCCTTTATTGAATCAGACGGTGGCGTCATCATAGCACAGGCTGTAAAGGCCATGGGGCCACACACACATACCTTTCTTGCGTATGTTGCCTAAATCCCACTGATCAATGACTTCCTGCCTGGTTACTGGAATGCTGTGGGAAGAAGCACATAAAATTTCCTACACTCATTTAGCTGTTCTGTCAAAGCTTAAAGAAGTTCTGGCTCAGCTTGAGCTAGAAAACATATGAAATATATCAGCTGAAGCTGAATGGAATAGAAGCTGATGGCCAGTCCGGATATTGCTTCTATTTCCATGAGAAGATTACTTCCAAAGCCAGTACTGAGTATTCATTTAAAAGGCCAGGTGCTATAGCACTTGGCAGGTACTATATAGAAAATGAAGCAAATTCAGGTTACCCCTCCCCACCACACACATTTTAAAAATGCATTTATTATCTATGTTCCTAACCCCCTGGGGATGATAAGAAATAAGAGAATTTTAAAATGTAATGCATTTGCCATTTTTTTTCTATTTGGCTTCTTTCGCATTCTTTCATTGCTGAAATTGACAATAAGCTAGTCATAGCACTGTGCAGAACAGGGCAGGTCCATTACCCAAAGGATTTCAAGATTTTGATATTTGGATTCCTTACAAATTGTGATGATAACTAAAAATTTCCAAGTTCTCTGCAAAGGAAAATTACAAACCAATTTCATTTCACATTGATTGGAAAGTCCTATTTTGGCAGCATTGGAATGCTTTCTTATTATTTCAATTTTTTTAAAAGTATTTTATTATGATACGTATAGTAAAAGACAACATAAAACAATGGAAACAACATGTCTTCTCAAAACAAAGCCAAACCCCACTAAACATCTCATACCAAAGTATCAGAAAACTTCTAGTGGGTCATAGGCATGACTTGCTTTTGAAAATCCCGATGCCAATCTGCACTCTTTGGCTCCTAAATTCCCTTATGATTTATCCCTCACAGCCTAAACAGAGAAGACAGACAAAGGGTGGAAACATTAGTAACACCACTATTTTAAACCACAGCGAAAAATATTGGCTTGCCGAAGTAAGAAAGTATATGGTAAAGCCAAATGCCCAAAGACTGGGTGTAAAAATGCACTTGCCTTTATTTTCCATGTTTGTAATGGGTATTATGAGGAATGTAGGCATAAATTAGGTACCCATAACACTGCAATACCTAAATGAACCTTTGCATTCATAATACCTAATTTGCACATGCTGTCACAGAAACTGAATGTAGAAATATAAATGCCAAATTGTATGTGCCTTTTTACTCACGTGCCTCAAGCATCCATTTTTTGAAAATGTAATAGAAATTTAAAAGCACAGAAATCCAAAATAGGAAAGTTTTCTTTGACAATCCAGTGCATCTAACTCATACAAGGATAGCTAGTTCGTGGCACTTTGTCTAGTCAACTTACAAAAGACCCAATGTGGTGTAGCTTTTACCTCTCTCCTAGACAACCTCATACATATCTATCTATTTATCTATCTATCTATCACTGTCAGAAGGCTTATTCTGATAGGCTGTGTCTACACTAGCCCCCTTCTTTGAAGGGTGCATGGTAATCAGCTTGATTGGAGAATACTAATGAAGTGCTGCAATGACTATGCAACGCTTTCTTAGGCTAACTCCCTGCAGCAATTTCCAAGTGTCAAACTTCGAAGTGCCAGCATGCTGTGTAGTCGCGAGCACTTCAAAGTGCCTGCACTACTTCAAAGGGCCTTTACTCCTCCAAAATTATTCCAAAATGGCAAGCAGCATGAGATAAGCAATTACAGGTCTGTTAGCTTGACATCATTCTGGGACAAAATTGTAAGAGATTATATAGGATTCATTTGTTAAATAATTAACTAAAAGGAATATAATTTATGCCAGTCACATGAGTTTATTGAAAATAGGTGGTCAAAACATCTCTTATTAATCTTTGACACAATTACAAGTTTTGTTGATAAATCTAACTTAATAGAAGCAATATACTTATATGTTTGTAAGGTGTTTGAATAGTATATGATATTCTGATTATAAATAATGCTGCACAGTGTCAACAGTATATATTGTACGGTTTAAGAATTGGCTGACAGATCTCAAAAAGTAGTTGCCAAATGAAGAATAATCATTGAAAGGGGGTTGTTTTGAATGGAATTCATCATGGATTGGTACTAGGCCTGATACTATTCGACATTTTCATCCATGGTCTGGACACAAACATTAAATGACTGCTCCTGAAATTGTTGTGGCTTACACAAAGCCTGGTGGAGGGGTAAATAATGATAAAGCCAGGACAAGCATTCAGAATGTTCTAGATCACACTGATAACCTGGGCTGTTTCAAGCAAAATGAATTGCAACACAGCCAAACATAAAGCTACACATCCAGGGAAAAGGGGTGCAGGCTGAATGTATGGAACAAGAAACTGTGAGCTGGAAAAAAGTTACCCTGAAAAGGATTTAGAGGTCTTAGCAAGCAACTGAACCTCTAAGTCCAGTGCCACGCTGTGATGAAAAAGGGTTAATGCAGTTGTATAGATAAAGGAAAAGGTTAGTGAATTTACCTCTTTATATGGTAAAGATTCGACTTTTGAGAGCTGGAGAAAATGTCATACAATGAGGCTATGTCTACTCTTGAGCGCTACATCGCAGTAGCGTCTTTTGAAGCAGAGACTTCGAAAGACGCTCCTTTGACACATAGCATCTACACTTTTGCCAGGGCTGGCGCCATCGATGTGCAATGTTGAACTAGTGATGCAGCATGTCGAAAGTGGCTGCCCCGGAAGCGGGAAGGGAGGGTCTATACATACAAGCGACCCCTTTTGAAATAAGGGGCCAGGAAAGGCAGAGGATGGGGTCACAGGGCGGACAAGCCCTTCCAAGGCGGCAGCAAGCCGCTCTCTTAAAGGGCCCTTCCCAAACACAGCACAGCATGAGGCCTGCAGAGTTGCCACAAGCCTGGCAGAAGCAGTGCCCACAGGAATGGACACAGAGCAGCAGCAGCAGCAGCTCAACATCCTGCTGGCCACCACCAGCAGAGCCGGCACCCTGCTAGCCACAGCATGGGTGGCCACCCAGCAGCTCCTGGCAGGGGAGCCCTCTCCAGGGGCAGAAGGGTACTGCCCAGACCATCAGGCCTTCCTGCTCCCTCCGGGTGCCCTGCCATCTCTGGAGCCACCACACCAGCTCCGAGCAGGGGGAACTACTCATGGGAAGATGACTGGTGGCTCTGGAACTTCTGGATGAGGTAGCAGACCTTCTTGGAGATCTGCCAGTAGCTGATCCCCGCCCTGAGACACCAGGACACCTGGATATGGTGCACCCTCCCCGTGGAGAAGAGGGCGACTCCAGACAGCTACTGCTCTGTGGGACACCAATTTGGTGTGGGCAAGGCCACAGTTGGGGCTGTCATCATGGAGGTAAGGAGGCCTGGGCACGCACTCACTGGGGGGTGGGAGGCCTGGGGTGGAGGCCCAGGAAGGGGGTCTAGGGAAGTGGCACTGGCAGCCATGCTGGGGCTGTGGTCTGGCTGGGCCTGGGGGGGCTGAGATCTGCCAGAGGTGTGGGGGCCCTGGTCACGTACAGTGCCCCCACCCCGTGTCCTGGGGGTGTGCCCCGTGGAGTATATACTTGAGGATCCACTGCCAAGGTTGGGGGATGCCTATCTGGCAGATGCTCGACCGGATGGGTGGGAGGGGAGGTCCATCACCAGCTCTCTCTCCTTGCTGGACCAACCAGCAGCCTTGCTGCCTGACTCCAGCTCTGGCCCTGGTGATGCGGGGCTGGGCGACAGTCCTGGCTCTGCTCCTCGACTTGCTGGAGCTCCTTGGCCACAGTGTCAAGGACAGCCAAATGGGGAGGAGGTGTCCTGGGGGCCCAGGATGGCCCTGAGCTCCTGGTGATAGGGGCAAGTGGTGAGGCCAGCCCCACAATTAGTTGGCCAAGTCTCAAGCCTGGGTGTAACCCTGCTGCAGCTCCTTGACCTTACTCCTGACATTGTCAGGAGTGCAGGAAGGGTGACCCTGGGTGGTCAGGCCCTCAGCCAGCAGGGTGAACACAGCCACATTCTGCTGCTTGCTCCCCATCACCTGGAGCACCTTCTCATTGCTCTAGAGTCCCAGTGGGTCATGGAGCTTGGCCTCACATCCAGTAGGGGCCCCGCTTCTTCCCTCCCCTGGCTGGATGTCTGCAAGCCCTGGGCATGCTTGAAGGGGGAGCCCTGGGGCTCCTGACCCACTCGAGTGATGGCCAGGCCTGTCTCAGCTGTGCCAGGGGTCATGGTGGGGTGTGCAGGGGCAGCACGTGTTGGGATTGCTGCCTTCACGTTTTCAGCTTCCTGCCAAGGGGCTTCCTGGTCCATGCAGCTTTAAGGGCTGCTGCACGCACAGACCATAGAGCCCTGAGGGGGCTGGGCAACATGTCTCCGTGTCCCAGCTGATTGCTGCCATGGTGGACCCTGCTATTTCAAAGTAGCAGGACGTGGAGGATCTACACACGTCCTTTTTTGATGTTAGCCATCAAAGTAGTGTGCTATTCCCATTTTCTCACTGGGATAGTGGTTTTGACATCTCTGCGCCTCCTGTCGATTTCAACTTCAAAGTAGTGCACAGCATGTGTAGACGTGACGTGTGCTACTTCGATGTTGTGCCTGCTACTTCAAAGTAGCAGCCTAGTGTAGACACAGCTTGAGAGACATAAAGTGCTTAATTTTATCGAAAAGATCACTATGTGCCTTCATGGGGAGAACAGAGTGAATACAAAAGGGGTATTTAAGCCAGGGGAGGAAGGCTTAACAAGAACCAACAGCTGCCAGATGCAACTAGAAAATCCAGTTTGGGCACAAATTTCCCATGAGTGATGATGGTTAACAATTGGAATAAACCAGCAACGGAAATGGTGGAGTCTCCATCTCTTCATGTCTTCATACTGAGACTCGATTCCATTTTGAAAGAAGATACGCTTTATCCAAACACCAGTTTTGCTTCAGTCAGACACAGGTTATTGAGTTCTGTACAGGGATGGGCAGGGGCTGACAGCCACTATAGGCCCTGTGGCAAGGAGGGAGGTGGGGGTGCAAAGGACACAAGGGACAGGGCCTAGGGCAGTCAGGCCTTAGCACTGCTCAGATCACGGCTATGCCCACCTCCGCCCCTGCTTCAGAGATGCGTGAAGCTGCAGAGCAGAGTTGCCATGGCATTGCGAAGGGGCCCAGAGCTCCGGCTGCTGCCACTGTCACAGTAGCAGCAACAGCACATGGTGCTTTGAAACAGGACGGGTCCTAGTGAAATTGCTCCCTTTTGCCTCCCCATTGCCTCCCCCCAGGTGAAATTTGGTGGCCTGTAATGTTCAGGAAGTTAGACTAAATTATTTATCTGTACCTTCTGGCCTTAAATTTTGAATCTATGAAAAAAAATGCATCTGTGTACGACTAAACCTATTATGTATTACATACTCTCCTTAGTTAGTCATTCAGAAGCTACTGAAGAGCATTTATTTGATTTAGAATAGCTACTTCTAAACATTCAGTCCTCACTGGAACGGTACCACGAACAGGTTGCAGTAATTCATGGGTCTAAATCTGATTGTGTAGTATCAGTCAAGCACTTACAATGAATGAGCACCCTCTTTAAATACATTATCTATTGATACATGGGAGTTTAATTTTAATGCATTCCTGACTGATAGAGGCTAAACTGAAAGGAAACCAGTTTAAAACCACAAAAAATTACCCATACATCAGTTTATTCTGGTTGAACTAAAATGGTATAAAAAGCACACTTTGGCTACGTCTACACGTGCACCCAACTTCGAAATAGCTTATTTCGATGTTGCGACATCGAAATAGCCTATTTCGATGAATAACGTCTACACGTCCTCCAGGGCTGGCAACGTCGATGTTCAACTTCGACGTTGCTCAGCCCAACATCGAAATAGGCACAGCGAGGGAACGTCTACACGCCAAAGTAGCACACATCGAAATAAGGGAGCCAGGCACAGCTGCAGACAGGGTCACGGGGCGGACTCAACAGCAAGTCGCTCCCTTAAAGGGCCCCTCCCAGACACACTTTCATTAAACAGTGCAAGATACACAGAGGCAACAACTAGTTGCAGACCCTGTATATGCAGCACGGACCCCCAGCTGCAGCAGCAGCAGCCAGAAGCCCTGGGCTAAGGGCTGCTGCCCACGGTGACCACAGAGCCCCGCAAGGGCTGGAGAGAGAGTATCTCTCAACCCCCCAGCTGATGGCCGCCATGGAGGACCCCGCTATTTCGATGTTGCGGGACGCGGATCGTCTACACGTCCCTACTTCGATGTTGAACGTCGAAGTAGGGCGCTATTCCCATCCGCTCATGGGGTTAGCGACTTCGACGTCTCGCCGCCTAACGTCGATTTCAACTTCGAAATAGCGCCCAACACGTGTAGACGTGACGGGCGCTATTTCGAAGTTACTGCCGCTACTTCGAAGTAGCGTGCACGTGTAGACGCAGCCAGGGTCACGGGGCGGACTCAACAGCAAGTCGCTCCCTTAAAGGGCCCCTCCCAGACACACTTTCATTAAACAGTGCAAGATACACAGAGGCAACAACTAGTTGCAGACCCTGTATATGCAGCACGGACCCCCAGCTGCAGCAGCAGCAGCCAGAAGCCCTGGGCTAAGGGCTGCTGCCCACGGTGACCACAGAGCCCCGCAAGGGCTGGAGAGAGAGTATCTCTCAACCCCCCAGCTGATGGCCGCCATGGAGGACCCCGCTATTTCGATGTTGCGGGACGCGGATCGTCTACACGTCCCTACTTCGATGTTGAACGTCGAAGTAGGGCGCTATTCCCATCCGCTCATGGGGTTAGCGACTTCGACGTCTCGCCGCCTAACGTCGATTTCAACTTCGAAATAGCGCCCAACACGTGTAGACGTGACGGGCGCTATTTCGAAGTTACTGCCGCTACTTCGAAGTAGCGTGCACGTGTAGACGCAGCCAGGGTCACGGGGCGGACTCAACAGCAAGTCGCTCCCTTAAAGGGCCCCTCCCAGACACACTTTCATTAAACAGTGCAAGATACACAGAGGCAACAACTAGTTGCAGACCCTGTATATGCAGCACGGACCCCCAGCTGCAGCAGCAGCAGCCAGAAGCCCTGGGCTAAGGGCTGCTGCCCACGGTGACCACAGAGCCCCGCAAGGGCTGGAGAGAGAGTATCTCTCAACCCCACAGCTGATGGCCGCCATGGAGGACCCCGCTATTTCGATGTTGCGGGACGCGGATCGTCTACACGTCCCTACTTCGATGTTGAACGTCGAAGTAGGGCGCTATTCCCATCCGCTCATGGGGTTAGCGACTTCGACGTCTCGCTGCCTAACGTCGATTTCAACTTCGAAATAGCGCCCAACACGTGTAGACGTGACGGGCGCTATTTCGAAGTTACTGCCGCTACTTCGAAGTAGCGTGCACGTGTAGATGCAGCCTTTAAGTGTAATTCTCCAGTGTAGATAGATAACTTCTAAGTGTTTCAGTTGCACAAACATCAGTGAGATTTACAAACTGCATTTTTGTTTGTCATTTGCATTCTTTCATTAATGGCCTTTTTTTTTTTTTTTGTGAGGAGGAGGTGATGGTAATTTAGCAACAAAGGCAACGAAATTTGCTTCCTTAGGCTGAGTTGGTGGTTAGCAAATTTTCAGACCAGAACCAGTTTCAGTGTTACTGTAGGTTGGTGAAAGTCCAGAGTTAGACTGGAAAAATGTTGAGCCAACCTGAAACTATAGCTGTGTGAATGGCGCCACTCTAATT